>NC_069501.1:828343109-828671109 GCF_027579735.1 Bombina bombina
TTCCCTGCATTCCTCTAGTCATGGGTGCTGCCATCTTTAAATCTAGTTTCACTGCATTCCAGTGCTGATGTGTTTGCTTATATGCAGCAACTCTCAGATATCAGTAAAAAAGTTATAAAATGTGGAACCCATAATTAGAGGAAGGTTCATGAATTGTATTTAGGGCCAGATTACAAGTGGAGAGCTAAATATCGCTTTCGCGAAAGTGATATTATCGCTCCACTGGGTAATACCAGCGCACGCTAATGTGCACTGGTATTACAAGTTGACACAGCAATGCAGACTCAAGCTCGCAATAAAAAGGCTGGGAAAGCATTGCACTCACGCGCATCCATAGGCTCTAACTGGAGCCTTGTTCTCATGCCGTGACACACGGCATGAGAACCTCGAGCAGCAAAGGAGGTAAGTAGAGCAGCTATGGCAGCAAATGTTAAATATATATGCTTATATACATATATATTTATGTGTTAATATGTGCAAAAATATTATTATTATTATCAGCTATTTATAAAGTGCCAGCAGATTATGCAGCGATACACAAGTAATAATAAAACATTACACACAAAAACAAGTACAGTAGGGTACAATACAGTTGTAGGAGCAATAATTGAGATATACAAAAGGAGAGGAATGCCCTGCCATTGAGCACAATCAGTAGTAGTTCACTTTAAATACAAAGTAGCCTGCAGGTAGAAAGCCTCTCAAGCTTACAATCTAAAGGAGAGGGGATGGACACAAAAGGTAAGAGAGAAGGGAAATATGTCTGATATAAAGCAGTGTAAACTGAGAGTGAGTGAAGTGTGTGGTGAGTGAGCAAATGAGGGTTGGAAAAGTGTAACAGAATATGGTAAAGTGTCAGTACAGCGGCTGTGAGTGTGAAGTAGTGTCTGAATCCTGGTTGATTAGTGACATCTGTACCTAATTGCTGTTAGGAGGTGTTTATATATTAAGGTAAACACCAGGGTGAGTGGTGGAGGGAGGATTGGAGGGCTAGTGCTTGTAGAGCTGGGATACTGCTGTTAGATTGTGAGCTGTGAGAGAGTGGTAAGGTAAAACTTCCTGTTGCTAAAGTATAGGGGGAGGTGTAGTTAAAAAAAAAAAAGTTTGAGGGGGAGCGAGGAGATTGGAATGTTACAATAATAAAGGTTAAAAACAATTCCATATTAGCCCAACAGATATAAGAAATAAATGCACTCAGTGTCTTGATTGGAGATATCATTCAGATGAATTACCTTTTACAGTTGCTTGCTGAGCTGGGATACTGCTGTTAGATTGTGTGATCTTTTAAAGTTGCTTGCAGAGCATAAGCATACACATATATATTTACAGGGAACACACAGTTCCCATAGACTGCAATATAAAGGCACTTTCAACCCCTTAAAAATGCCTAGAGTAGTTGTATTTTATTTTTAAAAAAAAGCTAAATCTTTTTAAAATAAAAAAACTATTATACCCTCTATTTTTAGGTCATTTGGGGCACTTTTAGAAAATTAACCAGAGATCTGATCTCTGGTTAATTTTCTGAGCGTTAATAGCTACCACGAGCTTGCGGTGGCAATAACCAGCCATTTGTAATGGCTGATTATTTATTAGCGCTCCACTTGTAATCTAGCCCTTAGTGTTTAATATCCCTTTAAAGCCACATTAAATTATCTTTAAAAAAAAACAAAACTGTGAGATTTTTAGCTAGGAGGAATTCTATCCATATATACAACCCTGTGAAAATAATTAAAAACTGAAAAAGATTTTCTTTTTAGAAAAAAAAATTAATGTTAAATGCTTTTAAGCTTTATTATTCTTTTAAATATTAGAATAACCTAATATATCTTGAAAAATATTATGGTATATATTCCTAAAAATATATATATATATATCATAGCTTTAATCTGTTTGAGCAGCAGTCCCTGAAAGATAAGTGTTAGATCTCTATATGGGTTTCTTTTTAATTTCCTTGTTTCTCTGAATATAGTTGTTATATTTCCCTCCTCACATTCAGTCCTTGAGGCCCATTTATCAAGCTCTGTATGCAGCTTGAAGGGCCGTGTTTCTGCTCCATAACCCTGTCCACCTGCTCTGATGAGGCAGACATGAATCTCCGGAATTCAACCCTATCGAATATGATTGTTAGCTGCTGGTGCAATGCTGAATACGGAGAGCGTATTGCTCTCCACATTCAGCGAGGTCTTGCGGACCTGATCCGCACTGTCGGATCAGGTCCGCAAGACCTTTCATAAATAGGCCTCCTTGGCTAATTCCTGCCGCTTGCACCTTAAAAACATCTATAAAATTAGACATTTTCTTACACAAGACACAACTAAGATTTTAATCCACTCTCTCATCCTTTCCCGCCTTGATTACTACAACTCTGCCCTCTCTGGTCTCCCCAGCTGCCTAGCTCCTTTAAAATCCATAATGAATGCCTCTTCCAGGATCATCTTCCTTAAACGTTTCTCTTCATCTGCTGCACCTCTCTGCCAATCCCTTAATTGGCTTCCTCTTGCCTCTTGGATTAAACACAAAATTCTCACTCTAACATACAAAGCCCTCAACTGCACTGCTCCCCTCTATATCTCAGACCTTGTTTCCAGATACTCTCCCTCCCGTCCCCTTCACTCTGCTCATGACCTCCTACTCTCCTCCTCTCTTGTTACCTCATCACACTCCCATTTACAGGACTTCTCCAGACTGGCTCCCATCTTGTGGAACTCTCTGCCTTGCTCCACAAGACTCTCTTCTAGTTTTGAAAGCTTCAAGCGCTCCCTAAAGACTCTACTGATCAGGGATGCATACAACCTACACTAATCTTTCTTTATACCAGTTCCTCTCCTCCATTGCTATCCCCTTAAACCCCCTTAGCATGTAAGCCTAAGAGTCCAGCTGTTTGTAGATAACCTTCTTTAGATCTGACTACAACAGTGCGACTCTTGGCAGGGCCCTCTACCCATCTAATCCCTATAAATGTTTCCTTGTATTCCGCATATGTTTATAGCACTGTGGAATCTGTTGGCGCTCTACAAATAACTGATAATAATAATAAATAATCATATTGTGATTTTAAATTAAAAATGATTAATGATGCTTGTATAGTAATATTCTGCACTACAAATATTACCCACAAAAAGTCCTGATTTGCAACAAGCATTTTACGTGTTTAGAGATTACGGGAAAATGTGACAAGATTTTTATGATTACTATTTTTATTTTTTGTGCTATAATATAATGTGCTATACATATGGCCCCAAATAAGAAATATTTTCTATGAGTAAGTCTTGATTTGTAACAAGGAAATTAAAATGCTCAGATTTCACACATATTACAACATGCAGTCCATGAGGCCCATTTATCAAGCACCGTATGGAGCTTGAGGGCCCGTGTTTCTGACGAGTCTTCAGACTCGCCAGAAACACAAGTTATGGAGCAGCGGTCTAAAGACCGCTGCTCCATAACCCTGTCCGCCTTGCTCTGATGAGGCGGACAGGAATCGCCACAATCCAACCCGATTGAGTACAATTGGGTTGATTGACACCTCCCTGCTGGCAGCCCATTGGGTGCGAGTCTGCAGGGGGTGGCGTTGCACCAGAAGCTCTTGTGAGCTGCTGGTGCAATGCTGAATACGGACAGCATATTTCTCTCCGCATTCAGCGATGTCTGTCGGACCTGATCCGCACTGTCGGATCAGGTCCTACAGACAGTTGATAATTTGGCCTCATTAACTCACTTCTGTGCACCGCTATGGGCCACTCTGCTCATGCCCTTAGGAGGTCCAGCTGCACTAATGAAGTGGGATCCAAAGCTGCAGGGGCTAGGGGCCAATCTAAGTGATTTTGCATTAGTGTGACAGGCTCCTTGAAGTCCTTTATTCTTATTCAGATTCTTACTTAAAGGTAGAGTGTGCTACTTAGTGCTCCTTTTATGCTTTTTGAACTGTCATGACCTCTGGCCTTCATTTTGGTGCCAAGCCTGATTTGGAGGTGTTAAAAGGCCATTTTTGACTCCCATTCACTTTTGGTTATTCTTATATGATGTCTAAAGCGTTCATGTACCTGGCCTAACTTCTTGTTAATGACCCCTGCAATGACTCCTGCTGAGATACTTGTTTTGCGGACTAATATTCTGGCTTCTGAACCTTGGAACAGTTCCTGGAACTACGTGTTTGTTTTGCCCCTTTATTCTGTTTCCTGTTGTTGGACTGAATATCTGGTTTTGGCCATACTTGTTCCTGCCACTAAAATAGGTAACATAGTATTAGTTGCCTTTTAAAAAGGAACCTATTACAATCTGTTTCCATCTTCACCACTGCTAAACCATCTAAATGCCATTTGTATCTTGGTACAATAGGCATACTGGGCCCAATTACTCAGTTACTATATTGTTAATTTTAATATATTACAAGTATTGATTATAACAATAAATGTATTGACTAGACTGTCCCTTTAATTTATTTTTTTATTTTGAAAGTAGTGTTAGGTTTTTTTATTTTAATAGTAACTTTAATATTTTATAATTTAGGTAATTTAGGTTTATTTAATGGGTGTTAGGTTAGGGGGCTTAGTAATTTAATTATTTATTTGTGTTGTGAGCTTTGGCGGTTTAGGGGTTAATACTTTAATAGGTAGTTTGCATTGTGGGTTTTGGCGGTTTAGGGGTTAATACTTTAGTTATTACTCGCGGTGTGGGTTTGATGGCAGATATAGGGGTTAATAGTTTAATTAGGCTTAAGGCTTATGGCGTTGTGGGGGGTTGTCAGTTTAGGGGTTAGTACTTTTATGATTTCCGATGTGGGTTTGATGGCGAATATAAGGGTTTTACGTGTCGGGCTTATTTTTGGGAAGCATGTTAGACTGTTGCGGGAGATTTGATATCTTTTTTACTTTTCTTCGGCGCCGGCAGTTTCTAAAGTGCCGTAAGTCACTGGCGACTCCATATTTATGCTAATTTCTGGACATTGCTAGTTTATCAGACTTACAGCACTTTATGAACTGCCGGCGCCCTATATGTAACACCCCGATGTGCGAGGTGAAATTACGTGCAACGCGGGTACGAAGCCCATATATGTAATCTTGCCCAAAGTTTGCAAAAAAGTTAACTTTTTTTCAATATGATCACATTTGGGGTTAAATTGTGGCATGAAATATATCAAAATGGGCCTAGATTAATTTCTTGGGTTGTCTACCTAAAAAAAGTTTATATTGTTTTGACAGGGAGATAAAAACAAAACAAAAAAAAATCTCTATTTCTGTTTAAATTAAGTGATAGCAAAAATGTTATTGTTCTTTAAAATTACTGGTAGTAAAGGGGTTAAACTGATTTGATCATTTTCTAGAAATACTGTTAATCTGTGAAATAGTTTATAATTTGTTTCTCCCCATATGAATAATTTCCAAAAGTGAACGTGTAATTTAAAACAAACTAAAACTAGGATACAACTAATAATATCACAAACTAGGTAATTAACTAATAACATCACAATGCAACCCTTTAATAAACAGTAAAAATTAATTTTATATCTACTAAAGTTCCCTTACTGTAGACTTCTTTTGTCTTTTTATATAGTTTATTCCATTCATGTTACATTACCTAAAAGTTAGTGCCCAATGTAGGCATCAGCTCAATCACATTGTAAGACCACAATTTTTATATAGTAAAGCTGCACGCTCATGAACAATTTAGCTAAATTTTTGCAAGTGGAATGCAATCATTTCCCTCAATGTTGTATCAAGATTATGTACTGTTGGTTTGACCACCAAAAAAAAAAAAAGTAGAAACAAACAATGCAAAATTAAAGCATTAGAATAAAATAAAAAGGTGGGAAGTATTTCTGAATATTATAGGTGAATATGATCTTGGAGATATGTGAAATATTTAATTCCCACAAGTTTTTATGCAGTTTTCAGCCTTTGGACTCTAATATATGACTACTGAATAAAAAGTAAATATATTAATACATATTAAGGGCCAGATTACAAAAGGAGCAGTATTTAAAGGAACAGTCTAGTCAAAATTAAACTTTCATGATTCAGATAGGGCATGCAATTTTAAGCAACTTTCCAATTTACTTCTATTATCTAATTTGCTCAATTCTTTAGATATGCTTTGTTGAAGAAATAACAATGCACATGTGTGAGCCAATCACACAAGGCCTCTATGTGCAGCAACCAATCAGCAGCATCTGAGCATATCTAGATATGTTTTTCAGCAAGTGATATCAAGAGAATGAAGCAAATTAGATAATAGAAGTAAATTAGAAAGTTGTTTAAAATGACATGCTCTTTCTAAATCACGAAAGAAAAAATTTGGGTTTCATGTCCCTTTAATGCTCCCGCTCATGTGCTAAGCTTTTTGAACGCATCGGGTAGCGTCTGGTAGCGCTCGTATTACAAATTGGAAGTAAAATGTTTTCACTCGCACGCTAACCCTATACACACAAAAAGCCTTTTAGGATATTGCGCGTGTTAACATATTTTCCAATAGAAGTCAAATGAGCTATAAAAGTGGGGGAACAACTAAAACCCTACACAAGCGCAAAACCGATCGCGCTAACCAGACATGAAAATATGAATATTTCACATTCCAATGTTCTCCACATGTTCTTCACATGGTCACATTTTTATCTGATGGTATTTTGGTACAAGTATATATATATATATATATATATATATATATATATATATATACATAGAATGTATTCTGCTATGTGCAAAACATTGGAATGCAAAATATTTACAGTAAATACACAATATAACACTTTATAAAATATGAATATTGCATAAATATGCTTTTACGTGTTTTCATTGTAAAGGGCTCCAATGAACTAATATATATGTTTCTGGTAATTTGAGCTATTGAGTATAGCCAATGGACTATCCAGGAGGCAGCAAAGTTCCTGAGCATTATCACAGAAAATTGTGGAGTTTGTAGAGCAGCTAAGGTTAAGCTTTGAAGAATTGCCAGTTTTCATAGTATTATATCACCAAAAGCTGAGCTGATCAGGTTTAAGGCTAAAAAAAACCATCAATATGTTGTTTACACATTCATAGAAGATAAAAAAAAAATATGCAGATGGCATTTTTAATACCGGATTATCATTATGTTAAATATCAATCTGAATGTTATTTACTTTTCAAATGTTGTTTTGATCTGTGTTACATGCTATATTATATTCCAGCTGAAAAGCTTCTAATGCCTGTTTTTAAAAAATATTTATTAAAGGACATAGCTAATTGGATATTGGTATTTCCATAACTATATGTTTTTGAAGCATGGATAGGGTATAGTTACATAATTCCCACTGCCATTGGAAGTGCAAATGTACACACTGGCCCCCATTTATGAAGCTACGCATGCAGCTTCAGGGCTGTCACTCTGCCTGAAACCAAAATATAAAAAGCACCGACTTAGGTCTAGATTACGAGTGGAGCAGTAATTACCACTCCTGCTCGTACGCTAAATCCGCTTGACTTCTGGTCTTTGCGCAAGTCAGGTAGTGCTCATATTACAAGTTAAAAGTAATTGTTTTAACTTGCATGCAAAGAGCCGAAGTTAGAATATTGCAATTGTGTTAACATACTCCTCAAAGTTTTTATCTAATAGGAATGCAAGGGTACCCCTATATAAAGGGGGTATCTCTCATTCAAAATTCAGTGTGCTGCAGATGACCGCATGAAGAAGACATCATGGATGGAAGATCTAAAGCTAAGAAAATGTATGAAGATAGAAGACCACCGGCAGGATAAAGATAGAAGCCCACCACCGGAAGGAATATGGACCGCTGCCGGGATAAAGATGGACCACTGCTGCCATGTTGGGCCAGATTCAACTTTGGTGAGTAAAATCTTTGGGGTTTAGTAATAGGGTTTTTTGGGGGGGGCAGCAAAATAGCTAAATGCCCATTCAAATGCCCTTTTCAAGGCAATTTTATTTTTGGCGGGGTGGTTACTTGTAGAATGGGGTAGTATTTATTTTACTTTATAAAGAGCTAATTCACTTTAGGGCAATGCCCTACAAAAAGCTATTTTAAGGGCTATTGCTAAACTTTAATTTAGTGATAGTATGTTTTTTTATTTTGGGTGGGATTTTTTTTAAGTAAGGCTTTAGTTTTAGAATAGGCATAACTGTTTTTTAAATTTTTAATAATTTGGTAATGATAGTTTTTTCTGTATTGTTAGTTTTTTTTTTGTTCATGTAAGGTTAGGGCTTTTTTGGCTAACTTAGGGGGTGTTAGGTAAGGGGGGTTAGCTGGTTACAGGGTTTAGAGGTTAGTGGGTATTTTGAGATGGATGATTGTTGCGGTTTAGGGGTTAATAGTATAGAGGGGTAGTTTGCGATGGGGTTGTGGAGTTTTTTAGTGTAGATAGGTAGAAAGCAATGGTTTTTTTGGTGGTTTAGGAGTTAATAGAGTAGTTTAGTGCAAATGTTTCCTATGGCAAACCTCTTTCAGGTTGCGTAAAAAGTTTGGGCATTAAATGTAATTGCGTTTGAGCTGTCCATAGAAAATATAGGGTTTGTAAATTACTGTGAGTTCGCGTAAATGAATTTGCGGTAATTTAAACAGTGCTCCACTTGTAATATAGATTTGAGCATAAAAAACTGTGAATTTGCTATTGCATTTATGCTCCTCGCACTAACGATAGCACTCCACTTGTAATCTAGCCCTTAAAAAGGTGAGGCAGCAAAAACAGTTGCTTGTGTGATGTTAGATTCCAGCAGCAGATCCTTTATCAGAGTCCCCAAACGTGTGTGGACAGGTTCTTTGTCTGGGGACCTTGTCAGTAAGCACCTTGATAAATGTGGGAGAAAGTATATCCTTGTGTACTGTATTATAAGCTCTTATGGCTATATTCTAATTTTTTAGAAAACCTGTTCAAATTATTCTTCTACAAAAAAAATTTTTTTTTGATACCATTATATTTATTGTTTTGTTACATAGATTTCATACATATCTTAATGAATTATATTTTTGATATCACTTTATAAATATAACCTATTTTTCTATTTAAGCATGTGATTATTTATAATAATGAGACTTGAAGAACAAATCACCAAACTGGTTAACATGCATCCAAATTCCTACCTTTCTTGAATGAATGTGTACATTTTAGGCTTTGAGAGATAGCTTTGATTATCTCAGATTTTTTGTTGATGAATTGAAAACAGTGATGTGCAGTCACTAGAGGCAGGTGAGGCAGTGCTTCACCTCTCATATGGGCAAAAATATATATTTTTTTATTGGCTTTAAAAAAATAAAATAAAAAAATTGCAATTTTTTTTCCCCAGCATTTTTTTTCTTCACAGATACATGTTGTGCAATGGAGAGGCACAAGCAGGTCTGCCCACCATTACACAACATGCTGTGCCATCTACTGGATGACAGTGGTTAAGATCATTGGATGGCCCATTAACTGCTTATTTGAGGCAGTCCTATTTGGGCTGACCCAATCCAGTGAGAGGCATTAGTAAGTGGAACTTAGGGTTGGGGCTGGATGTTAAATCATAAAACAAAACAAAAACAGAAAAAAACTACTTTCATTTATTTTGTTGCTGTGCTGTGAAGCGGCCAGCTTTTGCTAAAGTGAAAAAGAGAGTTCTGTACTTCCCCTCTAAGTGCAGTGGAATGTTCCACTGTCACTTCCTTAATACAGACAGAGGCACTGAAAGGGATTCTGTTAGTGAAAATTATAATTTAATGAATGTGGTTTAGTGTTTTTTTACTCTTTTACAGCAGGGTCGTTTTTGTATTTTGTTTCCTCAACCTTTACACCCACTAACTTAACAGCTTGCCTTCACTTTCTGAACTCTCTGTAGCTCTGCTGTTTTATTACTTAAAAATGCAGTGGTCTCTCTCCCTCCCCCCTTGTGTGTGTGTCTCTCTATCTATCTATCCATCTCTCTCCTTATGTGTTGTTCTCCCCATGGTCTCTATGTCTCTCTTCCTCCCCCTCTGACTCTCTCATCCCTTATGCGTCTCTCTAACCCTCTGTGTTTGATTGTGTCTCTCTCTCTTTCTCTAACCCTCTGTGTGTGATTGTGTGTCTCTCTCTCTCTCTCTTTCTCTCTCTCTCTAACCCTCTGTGTGTCTCTCTTTCTCTCTCTTTCTCTCTCTCTCTCTAACCCTCTGTGTCTCTCTCTCTCTAACCCTCTGTGTGTGTCTCTCTCTCTCTTTTTCTCTCTCTCTCTCTCTAACCCTCTGTGTCTCTCTCTCTCTCTCTCTCTCTCTCTCACCCTCTGTGTGTGTCTCTCTCTCTCTTTTTCTCTCTCTCTCTCTAACCCTCTGTGTGTGTCTCTCTCTCTAACCCTCTGTATGTCTCTCTTTCTCTCTCTCTCTCTTTCTCTCTCTCTAACCCTCTGCGTGTGTGTCTCTCTCTCTCTCTCTCTCTCTCTCTCTCTCTCTCTCTCTCTAACCCTCTGTGTGTGTCTTTCTCTTTCTCTCTCTAACCCTCTGTGTATGTGTTTCTGTCTACCTTTTATTTATTTAATTAATGAATTGGTAGTGCCATCTGATGGTGTGGCTTTATTTAAAGGGGTGGGGTCAAGCGCCCCACCATCTTTAAATTTCACCAGCCGCCACTGGATCAAGACATTTTTATATTTACTGAATAATGAAAGAATCTATAAGCATAATTTGCAGCATTAAAGTAAAAAGTATGTTTTAAACATATATTTTAATGGGCATGGATTTCTAGATCTCATAATCAGAGCAAGCATTTTGTTATCTGGCAAGTGTTTCTGTTACAATCCTTTAGACTAAAATCAGATGTTTACTAAATTGACCAGTTTTCCAAGACACCATTTAAAGGGACATGAAACCCATATGTTTTCTTTCATGATTTAGAAAGAACATGCAATTTAAATAACTTTCCAATTTACATCTAATATCTAATTGTCTTCATTCTTTTGATATCCTTTGTTGAAAATCATACCTAAATATGCTCAGTAGCTGCTGATTGGTGGCTGCACATAGATACCTCATGTGATTGGCTCACCCATGTGCATTGCTATTTCTTCAACAAAGGATATCTAAAGAATGAAGGCGTATCCAAGCCACTGCCTCACCAGCCTCTGACGTCACTGCACGTCACTGATTGAAAACACTTCCTTATGGCAACATCTCTGTTAAATTGCACTTTAAGCAGGATGTATAAACCTTTACAAATAATAGAAATGAAAGCAATACCTATCGTAACTGATAGCAATTTAAGGGCCTAGGGAATAAAAAAGTAATGATCATGCTTAATAAAATCTTCCTTAGTTGATACATAAGGATGGTTAGTCATTTATAGAAATTAAATCAATTGGTTCATGGTTCATTGTTACTAAAGGTATTGATTTGTTATGAACACAGTTATGGTGCTGTTCCTTTTAATAATCAGTTTGACAACAAAGCAAAGGTCATGGCACTGTGTAAAATTCATTTTCCAAAGAATGTAAAATAGGCTATAAAGTGAAGCTCTAAAATAATTTAATAGACAGATTGATTTGAACATCAAAATGATCTTTCTGTTTAAAAATAAACAAATACCAGTATTTAAGACAAACAGTTATATTTTATGACATCTTTCTTTCTATGTGTCTAAATCTGATTTCCAGGAATATGTTATATGAAACCAAAGAATTGAGGGGATCATTAGGCAGAAAAAAACCTCTAGAATATGTCTGATACATGTCCTGAATTACAATTTAGCAGAATAGTCTTTATGGTACTTTCAGGTGGCACGTCTATGTAACTAGTCAACATATGCAGCTTAAAAATGAATTCTCCATTGTCTTGTTTTCTGTATGCTGCAGCAATCTACTGAATAGTCTGCAGCATCTTGCTAGACATGCTGTGTTCCACCTCTCTGTTTTTCTTTCCCTTCTGCATTCTGTTATTTCCCTTTCTCAATCCCCTTCATTACTCATTTTACTCCCTCATGTACCTTAGCTCACCATGCCTATCTCCACCTTCGTCCATATATCTATTTTCTTTCTATTCTATGCTTGTTTGGATGTTTATAGCTTCCACTGACTACTGATACAATAATAATACTACATGGAAAATGGAATAGGGAACTGGTTAGATAAATCTTCTTCCTTTTTGTTACAGTTATCAGCACTGCATGAATGGAATCTGGATCTGGATTAATTTCACATTATTACCCTACTTATTACACACACATAATCCACATATGTAGTCCCATCCACAAATAAAAATATTAATTCAGCTTCTAAATGCAAGAGGTTTCCCTCTCTATCCCCCTAGGAGCTTAGTGCATTATAAGACATGTGGGTAACTTTACTATGGGATAAGAAAAAAAAGTAATAAGTTAAATATAATAAAATAATCTAAAAATACAAAATCATTATCAAAGTAATAATAGAAGAGTTTTAGTCAAAAAAATATTAGTATTAAAAAGAGAGACACTCTATACTACACTAGTCAACCCCACTTTGTATATTGTCTGTAATTATGAAAAACATATATCCATCAGAACAGAAAATAGAAATTGTTCTGAAACATTTTTCACAAATAATGAATACTACAACAAGGTGTCATGATGAAGTATGAAGGAAAATCCCTTTATGAGAATTGTTTTAACATTCAAACAGAATTAATATAACTTATAAAAAAAAACTAAAACTAGATAGCTATATTGAATTACAGTTTAAATGTTACATATTAAAGTTAATTTACAAAGTTAAAGGGACAGTCAACAAAAAAATTGTACAGCCGTAGCTAGATTCTTGGCAGAGTGGATATGGTCAATGCGTGATACAAGGAAGAAAATACGGAGGTGGTAGATAAAGCTATTACAGAAGACCACCAATAATCGGTAAGGTAGCGGATAATAAAAACATTTATTATTTAAAATCAGTGACGCATTTCTCTGCGATCAATGCTGTTTCAGCAGACTGAGATAATACAACATAACCGCTCCTAATGTCACTAGCCCATCCGTGGTCCTGAGTTATCCAGTGCCAGAATGACCTTTCATTGCCACTTGCAGTCAGCTGTGTGCAATATGTGGCTGTGTTTATGGGACTTTGCAGCCAGAGCTCAGGTGTTACGCAATTTTCTTAACTGCTGCTGGCTCCACTCCCTCAGGAATAGAATTCTTACTGTGACTTTGACTTGTTCCTGTTAGCACTAGGGGAACGAATTATCAATGTGCGGGTGGACATCGATAAATGCCCACAGCATACGCTGTCTGCATTTATCATTGCACAAGCATTTCACTAGAAATGCTTGTGCAATGCTGCCCCCTGCAGATTTGCGGCCAATCGGCCACTAGCAGGGAGTGCCAATCAAGCCGATCGTAACCGATCGGGCTGATTGCTGTCCGCCGCCTCAGAGGTGGTGGACAAGTTAAGGAGCAGCAGTCTTATGACTGCTGCTTCTCAACTTCTGCTTCAGGCAAACCTGAAGCGGAGTGGGCTGGAAGCAGCACCCATTGCTTCATAAATCAACCCCTTGGTCTCCAGACTGAAACATAGGTGCTTGCTTTTGAGCAGAGGAGTCAACCTTTTGTTCCCTATTCTTTCAAAAGCAACGAAAATTATTAGAAGCTTTAGATTTTCCTCTAGACTTCCTACTCTGAGGAAGAAAAGCCCCTTTACCTCTAGTAACAGTAAATATTATAGAATGTATATCAGAACCAAACAATTTCTTTTTCTGAAAGGAAAGAGATAATAATCTGGATTTTGACACCATATCAGCAGATCAGGATATAAACCATAAGGCTCTCCTGGCAAGGACTGCCAAATACATGCTTTTGACATTAATCTTCATATCAAATACAGCATCACAAATAAAAGAAATAGCATTCTTGAGGGTAAACAAATTACCTGGCTTAGACTATTCCCCATAAATCATGTCAGAGACAGCAAAAGGAATAGAGAAAACCTTGGGGAGATTAACAAGTCTTAAAAACTGAATTTAAATTATTACAAGGCTTATCTTCAGAAAATTTAGGATCTTTAACCCCAAAAATAAAAGAGAATGAATATGTTTAACTTTAAACAAAAAAGAGGAAATATCAGGTTCAACATCAGATGAAGATTCCTCATCACCAGAGGTAACTTCACCATCTATAGACATAACAGTACCCCTGGCACATATAACTTGTAGATGATAAAATCTAAACTGACATTTAACACTTGTTTGAAGGCAGGATAGCAGCCAGTGCCTCAGAAATAGGGATGGGCGAATGTTTCGCAACATTCGAAAAACGGCACGAATTTTAACACATTCGTTCGTTCGAATCGAATTTCGAATGTTTACATAACATTCTAACATTCGAATTTTTAATGTTCGGTTTTGAATTTTACGATTAAATTCGAAAATATTATTTTCAAAAAATTCAAATTTAGATTGTAATAGTATTTCTAATCCTTTTTCTTTAAATGTAATATTCGAATTATGCAATACGTGTATTCGAATTCGAAAAATTCGAATTTAGATTGTAATAGTATTTCTAATGCTTTTTCTTTAAATGAAATATTCGAATTATGCAATATTCGAATTCGAAAAATTTGAATTTATATTCGAATTCGAAAAATTCGAATTTATATGTTTGTAATAGTATTTCTAATGCTTTCTTTAAATGTAATATTCGAATTATGCAATATTCTATATGGAAACATTCAAAATGATATATTTGTATCTATTATGTATCAATTTACTAGATTCCCGCCCTACCACATGAACTATTGAACTTCTGAATAGTATTTATTAAATAGAATGTTAAATTCGAAATTTCGAATGTGGACATTCGATATAATTATAAACATTCGAATTCGAAAGTGACATTCGAAAACTGTAAATAACATTCGATTTTCAAATTTTTAAGAATATTCGTTCTTATCGACATTCGGATTTAGAATTCGAATTTCAGTAGTAACATTCGTTCTACATTCGAAATTCGAAAATTTACACATTCGCCCATCCCTACTCAGAAACTGCAGCCTTGATAAAAAAAAATCACAGTAGGTGAAACTATATCAGTATTCTACTGTAATCAACAAACAGAAGGTGTGTTAATACCCAAAGAAACAGCATTAGGTTGGCCTGATTGCATTAACAATTCTAAACAAGAGCCACATAAATGAGCTGGAGAATACATTTCAGCTTTTTTACAATAAGCACATTATAGCATTTGCAAAGCAATGCAATAAACACTATAACCCCCTTAAAAATCTCTTGAGGAATGGAAATCACTTACCCCCTCCTAAGTAGCTTTTTAAATAAACTCACAGGTACAATGCACACTAAGCCAAACTGCAAAACAAAACAGCTAAAATGAATTTTAGCACACCAAAACCCAACCAGCAAATAGCCGTTGACTAACGTGCAAACCTGACATGCCTAAACCGTCCATCACGTGAAAGAACTATAGAAAGACTAAAAGGACATGGACTGACCCGACAAGCGTTAACCTAATGTGCGCAACCGCAAGACGTGTAAACCTAAAGACCGACATATGAAATTCACAATAAGAGTGCCAAAAAAATGACGTGTGAAAAACAGTAATGGAATAGTGTAAAGGATTTTCTCCCAGGACCATATATTTTAGCAAATATATATAAAAAAATTAAATATTGTCAATAACATAGCTATAGAGTGTCTACAGTGTATAAAAAATTATACTTACCAATAGACACACATCCCAGTGGCGGATGCACTGTTTGCTGTAATGAATCACTTCAGTTATCAGGGAACCGTTTTAAAATGGATCCAATGCTGCAGGAAGTCATTTCAACACCAGAACCATTTTACAATGTTCCATGTACTGTGATGAAGCGATTTATCAGTAAAGAAGGGTGGGCGGACTGCGGCTACCTTTGCAAAGCTGCCAACAGTACTAACTGTACCATCCTGTGTGCACTGTCACTGTGCATGGTGTTACTAGGCAGCAGCTAATACCTCAATCAAATCCTGGGAAACAAACTACAATTCCCAGAGTTAGCCGGCGCAACAATCTTTGTGGTTCCATATGCGCATGTGCTCTGCACTATGCGCTTGCAGACAGGAGGAACACTTGACAGAAGCAGGAACATTTGAATGAGGAGGCTGAGGTGGTACTTGCCTAAGGATGGGGCAGAGGGGAAGAAGCTAAAAGCCCACATCATTTTGTCTTTAACCTTTCGCTTCTGGCTGGCAGACTAGTTTGGGGGAGGCTGGAGCTCATTATTATCTGTGTTTGTGTGAAGGAAAAACTGAACCGAGTCTTGTCATTCTTTCAAAGAATGTTTAGGTGAGAATACTGTTATATGACTTGACTACAGAACACAACTATGTTAGGCATTGTTTATTTGTATATACAGTGCATAACACCGGTTTAATAACTGTATGGGTGTTTGCTCAATTTTACATTTAATATAAATACATTATATTGCATTGAGCGAAAACATTGTTGTTGTGAAGGGAAAAAACATTGTGTATGCTCATGATAAAGTTGATGCCTATAGATGTGTTGCTGTAGATTTACATGAGGAGTTAGTAACGCAATAAAGCTCCAAAGAAATTACTTGGACACAACATTTAGGCATCATTAGGTATATGATGAAACTGCCATGTAAACAAAACCTCCTGTGTTATAAGATAACAAAGACAGGAATAGGTTATTTCCTTCTTTGAAAGGTATGAAAGGCCCTAATATGCTGATGCATTTGCTCAAATTATTTCCTATCATCTCATTTAATTTAATTTAATTGCTCTCAGACTTCTTCTTTTTTGGATAAGGTTACTAAACTCATATCAGCCAAATTTGAGCCTTGTCTTCTTACTGCTGCATATACAAAATCATCTGCTTAAAAAGGGAACATTTGACTGACTGTCAAATGTAATAGTTTATGTGTAAAAACAGAGAAATCGTTATTCAGATTAAGACATCCACAATGTAAATAGCTATAACTATTTACTTACTGTATGTCATGATCTGACTAAAGATTGAACTCTTTGTACACAGACTGATGAGTGCCCTACAGGTTGCTCTACTGAAAATTTTACTTCAGGTCCAGGAAGAGCAGCAAGCTGATGTGAGGAAATAATGGAATACCATACTTATTGGTATTTGTTTGCCCTGGAGGGGATGCTGAGCTGCCAGATGGGTGTATGCTCCTCCCAATGGGCTTGAACGTCTGTTTTGATATTTTATAGTTTTTTTTTTCTCAATGATTGGCATCACACTGTTTAAGATAATGTACGCATCTCTTTAACACTAGGTTAGTTACTCAGCTATCCACTGGTGGGCTTTGCTTCTTTCTGATCACCTGCATATTATATTCTGCTGTCCTTTACCTTCATATAATGTCCCACTTGCTATCATCTGTATATTGAGATGTTGTTATGTTTTTTTATACAACAGCCCACTGGGATCACACAGGTCAGGAGTGGAGTCACTGGCTGCTAAAAGTGAATCTGTGACAAGCAGGGACAGTGTCAGTGGAGCTTAGGCAAGTAAGCACACAGTAAACATAATTGAAAACATTGCCATTTACTTTTGATATAATGAATGTTTGTGTGTATTGGTCATGATTCATCAATCTGCCACATTGCCCCTCCCAATATTAGGCTTTGGATCCGCCCCTGACTTGTCCACCAGCATATAAGCAGCAGACAGCTAAACCAGTACATAAACATATCAGTAGAGGTTTAAGGAATAGGAGTATATTGTAGATCCATAATGGGAGGTAAAATACAAGTCCCTGTGATCAATTAAGACAGGTTTATGAAAAATTTCCCATAAGAAAAAAAAAGACAAACTATACTCCATATACATCCTTCTGACAAACACTGTACTCTGAGGGGAAACTGCAGGCCTCAACATAGACTGAGCACCCATTTTCTGATTAATTGAAATGCACATATTCATTCTATAACTACCTCCGAGGCAAAGTAAAGACTGAGGTATGTGTGAAGTAGGAGGGGTTTTATAGGGCTCTTGAGGTTTGGGAATTTTTGCCTCCACCCAGTGGTTGAGAAGGGTAATTCCCTGGAGTAATGGTTCGTGGACTCTCACCACCTGTATGAAAAAAAGTTTCTGTGCTACTTTAATAAATTAGGATCATACTTTGTATATTTCTGTGTAAATTTTACAAATTACATTGCACTTTGTATTTGCTGATTGCAAAGTAAATCTGACACTTTCAGAAAGTGTGGGGGGGGGAACAGGCCAGTTCCCTGTGCTAAACAGGGGGTTCCCAGGAAATATCTGAAGCTCTCTCATAAATCTTGTGAAATTGTCTAAGCATTTTAAACAAGCTGGTCTCAGTGATTTGTCTTGCCAGCCAGATGCAGTTGAAGTTTGCTCAAAATTCACAATACACTTATTTTAACAAAAAAGTAATTAAAAGTTACCTTCTCTCTCTCATGTTAAATTTTATATCCCAAACCAATACCTACTATGGAAGGAATCTCTCATCTCTCTGAGATTTCCAGGTTCCTCGCCTTTACTTAGAAAATTCAGCGAGTTCTGACGTCTGTCTCCAAACTAGAGAATGTTTAATTATCTGGCCCATAAAAAGTAATGACACTCTCTGGGAAACTGAAGCTGACAGCATTTCAGTTTTAATTTAAATAAAAGAGATGCAAAGTGCAATCGAACGTGTAAAAGATACACATACATATACAAATTATGAGCCTATTTTGTTAAAGTTACACAAAAACTGTGAAGGCATAGTCAGAATTTGTAAAATCACAATCCAAAATACACTGCTGTATCTATACTATAATCACGTTTGTAACACGTCCTTCGCCAGTTGCACACGCATCCTCAAAGGAAATAATGTTGGCTGCGCATGCAGCCAAAAGAATCCACCTGGCAAAGGAAGTCTTAAAAAAATACATGCAACCACCCGCATGAAATAACTAAAAAACATGTAGCCGCCTGCAAGAAAAAAAAAAAAAAACGAACCACACGCACGAAAGTATTAAGAAAAAAAAACTAACCGCCCGCACAAAGTAAATAAATAAAATAAACATAACTGCCCGTACTAAGTATTAACAAAAAAACTACCCCTTAAATCGCTAAACAGAAACTACCTAACCATTACACCGCTAAACCCCCACAATGCCAACTACATAAATTACAATATTAACCCCTAAAACGCCAAACCCTATAACGCCAACTAATTATACTATTAACCCCTAAACCGACAAACCCCCGAATCGCAATAAACCTAATTAACCTATTAACCCCTAAACCGCCAACCCCCCACATCGCAATAAACCTAATTAACCTATTAACACCTAAACTGCCAACCCCCCACAATGCAAAATAATTTAATTACTAAGCCCCCTAACCTAACACCCCCTAAATTAACCCCAATTACTACTAAATTACAATTAAAATAAAAAGTCTAACATTACAGAAAAAAATAAACAAAAATATAAAAAATTTAAAAATTAAACCTAATTCCTATGAAAATAAAAAAGCCCCCCAAAATAAAAACACCCTCTAAGATAAACTAAACTTCCAATAGCCCTCAAATGGGCCTTTTGTAGGGCATTGCCCTAAGTTAAACAGCTCTTTTATGTTTAAAAAAACTAAACTACCCATTGCCCCTAAAGGGGCATTTGTATGGGTATTGCCCTTAAAATGGCATTCAGCTCTTTTACTGTCCTTAAAGGGCAATCAGCTCTTTTACAAACCAATTAAATCCCTAAACTTAAAAAAAAAATAAAAAATAAAAAATACAAAATATACTAAATCTAACCTCCAAATAGGTACTCACTGTTCCTGAAGTCCGGCGGAGAAGGTCTTCTTCCAGGCGGCTCCATCACCTTCTTTATCTTCATCCGGAGTGAAAGCGGTACAGAGCGGAGGTTCGGAGCTGGCTTCCCTGATGTACGGATCCTCATCGGTAGTCTTCATCGGCGGTGGTCCAAAGCGCGGTGGAGGCTCCTCTTCATGTGATCATCCACAGCACACTGAAGATTAAATGCAAGGTACCCCATATTTATTGGGGTACCTTGCATTCCTATTAGCTGACATTTTTAAATCAGCCAATAGAATGAGAGCTTCTGAAATCTTAATGGCTGATTTGAACAGCCAATAGGATTTCAGTAGCTCTAATCCTATTGGCTGATTTCAAAATTTCAGCCAATGGGAACGCAAGTTACCCCAAATTGAATGTGGTAAGGATTGCCGCCACTGAAGACCGCCACTGAGGACTGCTGCTCTGGATCTACACATCAGGGAAGACCGCTCCAAGCCATCTTCGCTCCAGATGAAGATAGAAGATGATGGAGCCGCCTGGAAGAAGACCTTCACTGCCTTACTTCAGGAACGGTGAGTACCTATTTGGGGCTTAGTCGTAGGATTTTTTTTGTGATTTTTTTTTAGATTCAGAATTTAATGAGCTATAAAAGAGCTGTTTTAAGGGCAATGCCCATACAAATGACCCTTTAGGGGCAATGGTTAGCTTAGGTTTTTTTTTTAGTGTTTGTTGGGTGGGGGGTTTTACTGTTAGGGGGTAATTGGTATTTTTTTAAGTAAAAGAGCTGTTAAGGGCTATTGGTAGTTTAGGATTAGATTAGGGGGTGTTTTTATTTTGGGGATGAATTTTATTTTTAGAGGGGTATTAGTTTAGGTTTAAAAGTTTTATTTTGGATAGCTTTGTTTATATTTTTCTGTAATTTAACTTTTTTTATTTTTTGTAACATTAGCTTAGGGGTTTGTATTTTTTAAACATAGACTGCCCTCTGGGCAGGCTAATCGCCTAGTACAAAATAAAATACAAAATAGAAAGTGCAAATATTAAATGTAATAAAATTGTATCTGAAGTGTAAAGTGATATATTATAGAAAGTACAAAGTGTAAATGCAGCAGAACTGTCATGCAGGGCTAAATTGCACTGGGCTTGTCTCTCCTTCACATATAGAAATGCAGGGAACCCCCCTTAGAGAAGTAAAGCAAAATCTGCCTTTTGAAAATTTCACTAGGGATATCACCTGAGTGGAGAGGTTTGGAATATCAGGGCCTTTATCACAAAATAACATTCCAAAGCAAATCAAATTGTGTAGCCTATACTCAACACATATCCAGGGGGGCACAGAAAAGCTGTGTGATTTAATAATATAGATTTACAGAATTAGTACCATCCCATGGATTCTTATTTACAGATGTACCCCAAAACTCTTATCATTAAACAATGCAGCTTTATGAAGAATCAAGTTGTATCAAGATTCCCATACTAATTCTCTCCAGAGTTATGTTTTTTTTAGAAATATATAGGCAACAAAAAAAAGCATTTAAGCAGTCTGTATGATTTATGAGGTATAAAGTGATGAACATATCAAAGTTCATGAAACGAGAAATAAACTTCTCTGCTTCTGTATAAATTCATATAAACACCTAAAACTACATTATTATATTATTTCTCTGATACCTATTTATAATGGTAAACTTTAAAGATATATATATAGATATAATCTAATTCAATTCCACCATTGGGGAAATGCTCGCTAACATTAATTTGGGATTAGGTATATTGTCATTATGCATTGTATCATTGCCCTATTTCTGACATATAACTATGTCTAACCCTTGAATTATATGCCAGCATAGTGCAATAATAAAATGATCTATGAATTTAAACCTTTTAAAAAGATTAAATACAGAGTTAAAGGGACATTAAACTGCCATATGAGAGATGGGGCTTTATTTAAAGGGGTGGGGTCTAGAGCCCCACCATATTCAAAATTCCCTAGCTGTCACTGTATTTAATAATAAAAAATACTTTTCCTTCCATAAGGCAGGGAGAGTCCACAACTTCATTCCTTACTGTTGGAAAATACAACACCTGGGAACCAGGAGAAGTCAAAGACACCCCAGCCAAAGACTTAAATATTCCTCCCACTTCCCCTATCCCCCAGTTATTCTTTGCCTTTCAGCACTACTGGAGGTGGCAGAGAAGTGTCAGAAGATTTGGATTGTCCTGTATGGGTATGTTCCCTTCGAGAAAGGACTGATGTTTTAAGCAATCATGTCAACCTCTCAGTGAGAGTATTGATGAAAGTTAGAGTCTGGAGATGCAGGGAAATTTTTTCTGCGAACCCATCCAGACTGTCGCTAACAGCTCCTGAGCAATCAGTGTTGACGAGTTTCACTGAATGGCTGCTACACACTTAAGTCCATGTCAGAAGTGCTTTTGCAAGACTGTCACACTTGAAAGGCTGTGCCTGTTCCACAGCATGGATCCTGGAGACCATTTTTTATATATACATTTTAAAACACTATACAGGGTCACAGTGTGGCTCCTTTATACCTCAATAGGATCAAGGGTTAATATCTTCTTCAGGGAGATTATTTGAACAGTTTGGGGATTTATATCTGCTTAGTGTGAGAATTTTTTTAGGCTCATAGGCTGTGTGTTTTTGGCTTGGAACAGTTTTCACTTTCGTTTTTGAAGTGTTGCGCAGCCCAAAATAGCTTGGTGCCCTTTATCATAGAAGGGGAAGTCCTTTCTTACGTACCACGTGACCGGGTGCTGTCTCTTTAAATTCCTAAGATCCTGCTGCATACATCACTCCTGAGAGAAGGTTCCGATCCTTCTGTACTGATTAATAATTCCTGTTTATATTAGGAGGAGGCTGTGGTTTGCCCGCCTGCTCAATTTTGTTCCATTTACCTAAACAAAGTTCTAAAGTCTAAGAAAGGAGACAAGCCTGCTAATATTCATAGTGCTATTAGCCCTTCTGAGCCGTCTACATCTCAGGAATCTAGGTCCCGAGAAATTACTACCCATTCTACATTACACGCTCCACATGCAGTTCCCCGCTGCTCAACTAATCCTCCATCTGGAGGGGGCTTTTTTCCAGTGGACTTTACCGTGCAGTTACAATCGTGGTGTCTGCTGCCCTGAGTGCCTTACCTCGCTCTAACAAACGCAAGAGAAAGGTTAAACATAGTTCCCCTGACCTAGAGTCATCTAAATATTTGTCAGATTAAGCTACTATATCTCAGCTATCCGAGGATGAGTTAACCTCTGTAGCATCAGAGGGTGAACTTTCTGAGTCAGAGAATTCAGTTACTAAACCTCCTTCAGTTGCGGAACCCTCCTTTAGATTTAATATTGAGCATCTGCAATTTTTAGTAAAAGAGGTTCTGTCTGCTCTAGAGGTTCTAGAGCCTACACTCCCTGAGGAGCCTAAGATCCCTAAATTAAACAGGGTTTTCGAAGATAGGAAGGTTCCTCTGACTTTTCCTGTGCCAGTTAAGATAGCGAACATTATTAGTAATGAATGGGAAAGAGTAGGAACTTCTTTTTCCCCCTCATCTACTTTTAAAAAATGATTCCCGGTCCCTGTCTCTCAATTAGATTTGTGGGGCTCCATCCCGAAGATGGATGGCGCTATCTCCATGCTGGATAAGCATACTACTATCCCTTTGGAGGATAGTTCTTCTTTTAGAGAGCCTATGGATAAAAACATGGAAACTTTTCTGAGAAAGATGTTTCAACATATAGGGTTTTTATTTCAACCGGCGGCAGCTGTAGCAGCTGTTGCTGGAGCAGCTACCTACTGGTGCGACACCCTGTCAGAACTCATTGAGGTGGAAACTCCCCTCGAGGATATTCAGGAGAGAATTAAGGCACTGAGAATTGCTAACTCCTTCATCTGTGACGCGAATATGCAGATTATTCGCATAAATGCAAAGGCTGCTGGCTTTAGCGGTTCTAGCCCACCGGTCTCTCTGGTTGAATTCTTGGTCTGTGGATATGACTTCTAAATCCAGACTTATTCGGTCCAGGGCATTATCTCTACGGTTACCGGAGGGAAACGTGCCTTCCTACCACAAGGTAAGAAGAATAGGCCTAAGGGACGGCAACTATCTAATTTCCGTTCCTTTCATGCTGACAAGTCACAATGACAGCAGTCCTCTTCCATGTCCGAGCAGCACAAGAGTTCTTGGAAGCCCGCTCACTCCTGCAATGAGTCCAAACAGACTAAGAATCCCACCGAGAACAAATCAGCATGAAGGGGCGGCCCCCGATCGAGTAGGGGGCAGACTGTCTCTTTTTTCAGGTGCTTGGTTCCAGGATGTACAGGATCCTTGGGTCCTGGAGCTTGTATCTCAATGATACAGGATAGGATTCAAGTCTCATCCTCACAGGGGCAGATTCCTACTCTCCAGTCTTTAGACAAGACCAGAAAAGACGGCTGCCTTCTTAGGTTTGCATATGGGATCTCTCCTCTTTAGGAGTAATTGTCCCGGTACCTACAACAGAAAGAGGTTTGGGGTTTTATTTAAACCTTTTTGTGGTTCCAAAGAAGAAGGGAACTTTTCATCCTATTCTGGACCTAAAGTGCCTAAACAAGTTTCTGAGTGTTTCCTCTTTCAAGATGGAGACAATATGGTCAATCCTTCCTCTGCTTCAGGAAGGACAGTTTATGACCACAATAGACCTGAAGGATGCATACCTTCAGGTTCCTATTCACAGGGAACATTTTCAGGTTCCTGATGTTTGCTTTTCTGGACTAGCACTTCCAGTTCATAGCTCTTCTGTTTGGCCTAGCTACTGCTCCAAGGATATTTACAAATGTTCTGGGGGCTTTCCTAGCCGTTGCCAGAACATGAGGTATTGCAGTAGCACCTTACCTGGATGATATCTTGGTAAGGCACCATCTTTTCGTCTAGCGGAAGAATATTTGTAGTCCCTTCTCAGTCTTTTTCAATCACATGGATGGAAGATAAACTTGGAAAAGAGTTTTCTTACTTCAAGTACAAGGGTGAATTTCCTGGGAACTATAATAGACTCCATATCCATGAGAATATTCCTCACAGATCAGAGGCATTGCAAGGTAACTTCTGCATGTCTTGCCCTCAAGGCCTCCTTGAGACCCTCAGTGGCTCAGTGTATAGAGGTAATCGGACATCATTCCTTTTGCCAGATTCCATCTCAGACCTTTACAACTATGCATGCTGCGACAATGGAACCGCGACCATTCAGATGTGTCTCAACAGATTTTGCTGGACATCCTGTCGAGAGATTTGCTCTCCCGGTGGCTCTGTCCAGATCATCTGTCCCAAGGCACGTGCTTTTTGAGAGCGTCCTGGGATATTATGACTATGGATGCAAGCCTTTCCGTATGTCCGATGGTCAGTCCAGGCTGATTTGTAAAGGCAAATTTATGCACTTTCCTTTCACTGTGACATTAATTTCAAGATTACCTGCTAACTATAGTGAGACTGGTGAAACTGATGATAAGAATGACTGGTAATTTACGTAGCTATAGTGATGAAAATTATTGTAATCTAGTTAAATAGATGATTGTGAGATTGCCAGGGGATCTCATTGTAAAGGTAAGATTATGTTCAAAATGCATTGATCATCACTTCAATTACTTTTTCCACAATTTTGTTAGTGGGCATTTCTAAAGTTGTGTGAGTTGACTTGCTTAAAATGAGCCTTTACTTCCATAAACTAAAATGCCTCATCATTACTTCCCTACTTGTAAATCTGAAACTATTTACACAGTTCTGGGCTAAGCAAATAGTTTTATCTGGTTTGCCTAACTTTTCTTGATCAGTTTCCTTATCTCATTTTACAAATTTCAGCTCATCAACTAATGTTACTTTCCACTACATCCAATATTCTCGCAAGGACAGCCATAGTCTGTGGTTCTTCTTTGAACATACAGCTCTCCATGCCTTAGGACAAAGAATATATACTAAGTCCAAACAGTGTTGTGTGAGTAATTCCTCAAGTTAAATGATTATCTATACAGTTTGATTTAATCATCTTAAAGGAAATTCAAACGCCTTAAATAATGATTCCCCTGAAATGATGAAAAATAAATAAATAATAAGAACAATGCCCCTTGATCTGAAGTCACTATAATTTCAAAAGCTATTAAATTAAATGAGTCATCACTAGAGCAATGCCCCACCCTAAGTGCAGCCCATCCTTTAATGCCTTCAGATGGAAATGTGATACTTCTTAATGTTATCTACCAATTACTTTGTAATAGATCAAAGCAAAATAGAATTCTGCATGAGTCACTCTTACTAAACTATTGCAAAGTGTTTTCATTTTTCTTTTGTTTTAAAAGTGGCATGTGTATTCAAGAGAAGCATTTAATGGAAACTTTCATAAACTATAAGAAATCAGGTCACTTGCCTTTGTCAAATGGATCTGCATACAAGAATACATGCATAGATAATAGGCAGAAACTACTACTAAATTAACTTACTATCCTAATTTAACTTTTATTCTTATGTATTTATTGTCACAATTTTGTATCTGTTATTGCTTAATGTAATAAGTGATATCTGATACATTACACTTATGTTATTGATTGAAAAACACTTTTAATCATTTTAATATAAATGTTTAATTATGTATAGTAAAAAAAAACTCTGCTATATGCTTGCATTATTTACTTAGTCCAATTTTCCTGTTATTTAACTTTGAAAAATCTTGGTTTTCTAAATTGCTGCCACCTAAATAAAGGTATTAACCCCTAATCTGCCGCTCCCGATATCGCCGCCACTATACTAAAGTTATTAATCCCTATTTCGCCGGACCCCAACTTCACCCACACTATAATAAATATATTAACCCCTATTCCGCCGCTCCCCGACATCGCTGCAACTAAATAAAGCTATTAACCCCTAAACCTCTGGCCTCCCACATCACTGCCACTAAATAAACCTATTAACCCCTAAACCGCCAGCCCCCACATCGCAACAACCTAAATTAAACTATTAACCCTAACCCTAGCATAACCCTAACCCTAACGTAATCCTAACCCTAACAACCTCTAACTTTAACATAATTAAAATAGAGCTAAATTAAACTTACAATTATTAACTAAATAAACCTATTAACCCATAAAGTGCCAGCCCCCACATCGCAACAACCTAAATTAAACTATGTTAACCCCTAAACCTAAAACTAACGTAACCCTAACCCTAAACCTAACGCTAACACCCCCTAACTTTAACATAATTAAAATATAGCTAAATTAAATTTACAATTATTAACTAAATACATACTTACCTGTAAAATAAAACCTAACCTAGCTACAATATAACTAATAGTTATATTGTAGCTAGCTTAGGTTTTATTTTTAGTGATGTTGCGAATAATTCGCCGGCGAATAGTTCCCGGCGAACATAGCTTGTTCACGTTCGCCGCGGCGGGTGAACATATGCGTTGTTCGGTCGCCCCCTATTCGTCATCATTGAGTAAACTTTGACCCTGTACCTCACAGTCAGCAGACACATTCCAGCCAATCAGCAGCAGACCCTCCCTCCCAGACCCTCCCACCTCCTGGACAGCATCCATTTTAGATTCATTCGGAAGCTGCATTCTTAGTGAGAGGAGGGACAGTGTAGCTGCTGCTGATTTAATAGGGAAATCGATAGCTAGGCTAGTGTATTCAGTGTCCACTACAGTCCTGAAGGACTCATCTGATCTCTGCTGTAAGGACAGCACCCCAAAAAGCCCTTTTTATGGCTAGAACATCAGTCTGCTTTTTTTTTTCCTGTGTAATCTAATTGCAGTTGCCTGCCTGCCAGCGTGTGTGTCAGACTCACAGCGTATACTGTGCCCACTTGCCCAGTGCCACCACTCATATCTGTTGTAACAGTAGTGTACATTTAAAAAAATAAACACTTTTTTGACTGTGAAATAATAGCAGTGAGTTTCCTTCACACGTGTGCATTTCAGTGCCTGCCAGGGCACAGTATCACACCAGTGCAACTCATATCTGGTGTAACAGTAGTGTACATTTTAAAAAAACAACACTTTTTTGACTGTGAAATAATAGCAGTGAGTTTTCTTCACACGTGTGCATTTCATTGCCTGCCAGGGCACAGTATCACACCAGTGCAACTCATATCTGGTGTAACAGTAGTGTACATTTAAAAAAAAAAAACACTTTTTTGACTGTGAAATAATAGCAGTCAGTTTCCTTCACACGTATGTGTTTCAGTGCCTGCCAGGGTACAGTGTCACACCAGTGCAACTCATATCTGGTGTAACAGTAGTGTACATTAACCCCTTAATGACCACAACACGTTTCCATTTTCTGTTCGTTTGGGACCAAGGCTATTTTTACATTTTTGCGGTGTTTGTGTTTAGCTGTAATTTTCCTCTTACTCATTTACTGTACCCACACATATTATATACAGTTTTTCTCACCATTAAATGGACTTTCTAAAGATGCCATTATTTTCATCATATCTTATAATTTACTATAAAAGTTTTTATAAAATATGAGGAAAAAATGGAAAAAAACACACTTTTTTTAACTTTGACCCCCAAAATATGTTACACATCTACAACCACCAAATAAAAACCATGCTAAATAGTTTCTAAATTTTGTCCTGAGTTCAGAAATACCCAATGTTTACATATTCTATGCTTTTTTTGCAAGCTATAGGGCCATAAATACAAGCAGCACTTTACTATTTCCAAACCACTTTTTTTCAAAATTAGCGTTACATTGGAACACTAATATCTTTCAGGAATCCCGGAATATCCATTGACATGTATATATATTTTTTTTAGAAGATATCCCAAAGTATTGATCTAGGCCAATTTTGGTATATTTCATGCCACCATTTCACCGCTAAATGCTTTTTTGGCCGTAACGCAACGTAATTACTGCAGCTTTCAAAAAGTTCTTTTTCAATGGGACTTCCATAGCGCCGGTATTACGAATCTGTCTGGGAGGCCAAAAAGTGAGCGGTACACCCTATACCGCCAAGATCGATACCGTAAACTGAAAGTCGGTAGTTATGATTTTTGCGCTACAAATCTGTACCATAAAACTCATAACTAAAGTGCTAAAAAGTACACTAACACCGATAAACTACCTATTAACCCCTAAACCAAGGCCCTCCCATATCGCAAACACTAAAATAAATGTATTAACCCCTAATCTGCCACTCTGGACATCGCCACCACTATAATAAACATATTAACCCCTAAACCACTGCACTCCTACATCACAAACACTAGTTAAATATTTTTAACCCCTAATCTGCCGCCCCTAACATTGCCGCCACCTACCTACATTTATTAACTACCTTATCTTCTGCCACCAATGTTGCCGCCACTATAATAAAGTTATTAACCCCTAACCCTAACCCTAACACCCACTAACTTTAATGTAATTAAAATAAATCTAAATAAAACCTACTATTAATAACTAAATAATTCCTATTTAAAACTAAATACTTACCTGTAAAATAAACCCTAAGAAAGCTACAATATAACTAATAGTTACATTGTATCTAGTTTAGGTTTTATTTTTATTTTACAGGCAAGTTTGTATTTATTTTAACTAGCTAGAATAGTTACTAAATAGTTATTAACTATTTACTAACTACCTAGCTAAAATAAATACAAATTTACCTGTAAAATAAAACCTAACCTGTCTTACACTAACACCTAACCTTACACTTCAATTAAATGAATTACATAAATTAAATACAATTAACTAAATTACAAAAAAACAAACACTAAATTACACAAAATAAAATAAGAAATGATCAGATATTTAAACTAATTACACCTAATCTAATAGCCCTATCAAAATAAAAAGCCCCCCTAAAATAAAAAAACCCTAGCCTAAACTAAACTACCAATAGCCCTTAAAAGGGCCTTTTGTGGGGCATTGCCCCAAAGAAATCAGCTCTTTTACCTGTAAATAAAAATACAAATACCCCCCAACAGTAAAACCCACCACCTACACAACCAACCCCCCAAATAAAATCCTAACTAAAAAAACTAAGCTCCCCATTGCCCTGAAAAGGGCATTTGGATGGCCATTTTGCTCTTTTTCCGCCCAAAATCCTAATCTAAAAATAAAACCCACCCAATAAACCCTTAAAAAAGCCTAACACTAACCCCCGAAGATCCACTTACAGTTTTTGAAGACCGACATCCATCCTCAACAAAGCCGGCAGAAGTCCTCAACGAAGCGGCAGAAGTGTTTATCCAACCGGGCAGAAGTCTTCATTCAGACGGCATCTTCTATCTTCATCCGGTGCAGAGTGGGTCCATCTTTAAGACATCCGGCACGGAGCATCCTCTTCAATTGACGTCTTCTTCCGAATGAGGTTTCCCTTTAAATGACATCATCTAAGATGGCATCCCTTAGATTCCGATTGGCTGTTAGATTTCTATCAGCCAATCAGAATTAAGGTTGAAAAAATCCTATTGGCTGTTGCAATTTACCTGTAAAATAAAAACTAATTGGAACAGCCAATAGAATGCAAGCTCAATCCTATTGGCTTATTGGATCAGCCAATAGGATTGAAGCTCAATCCTATTGGCTGATTGCAACAGCCAATAGGATTTTTTCAACCTTAATTCTGATTGGCTGATAGAAATCTATCAGCCATTCAGAATCTAAGGGATGCCATCATTTAAAGGGAAACCTCCTTCAGAAGAAGACGTCGATTGAAGTGGATCTTTGGGGGTTAGTGTTAGGCTTTTTTAAAGGCTTATTGGGTGGGTTTTATTTTTAGATTAGGGTTTTGGGTGGAAAAAGAGCTAAATGCCCTTTTAAGGGCAATGCCCATCCAAATGCCCTTTTCAGGGCATTGGGGAGCTTAGTTTTTTTTAGTTAGGGTTTTATTTGGGGGGTTGTTTGTGTGGGTGGTGGGTTTTACTGTTGGGTGGTATTTGTATTTTTATTTACAGGAAAAAAGAGATGATTTTTTGGGGGCAATGCCCCGCAAAAGGCCCTTTTAAGGGCTATTGGTAGTTTAGTTTAGGCTAGGGTTTTTTTTATTTTGGGGGGCTTTTTTATTTTTATAGAGCTATTAGATTCTGTGTAATTAGTTTAAATATCTGATAATTTCTTTTTTTATTTTGTGTAATTTAGTGTTTGTTTTTTTTGTAATTTAGTTAATTGTATTTAATTTATGTAATTGATTTAATTGTAGTGTAAGATTAGGTGTTAGTGCAAGACAGGTTAGTTTTTATTTTACAGGTAAATTTGTATTTATTTTAGCTAGGTAGTTAGTAAATAGTTAATAACTATTTAGTAACTATTTTACCTAGTTAAAATAAATACAAACTTGCCTGTGAAATAAAAATAAAACCTAAGCTAGATACAATGTAACTATTAGTTATATTGTAGCTAGCTTAGGGTTTATTTTACAGGTAAGTACAGTATTTAGTTTTAAATAGGAATTATTTAGTTATTAATAGTAGGTTTTATTTAGATTTATTTTAATTACATTAAAGTTAGTGGGTGTTAGGGTTAGGTGTTAATAAATTTATTATAGTGGCAGCGACGTTGGGGGCGGCAGATTAGGGGTTAATAAGTGTAGGTAGGTTGCGGCGACATTGGGGATGGGAGATTAGGGGTTAATAATATTTAAATAGTGTTTTTTGCAATGCTGGAGGGCGGCAGTTTAGAAGTTAATAACTTTAGTATAGTGGTGACGATGTCGGAAGCGGTGGAATAGGGGTTAATAAATTTTATTAGTGGCGTTGATATCGGGAGCGGCAGATTATGGGTTAATACATTTATTATAGTATTTGCGGTGCAGGAAGACTTCGGTTTAGGGGTTAATAGGTAGTTTATGGGTGTTTAGTGCACTTTGTAACACATTAGTTATTAGTTTTGTGTTACAGATTTGTAGCGTAAAACTCATAACTACTGACTTTATATGGCGTTACGGATCTTGTGGTTTTAGGCTGTAACGCTCGCTGTTTAGCCTCACCACAAAACACGTAATAGCAGTGCTATGGGAATACCATGAAAAAACATAATTTTTACGAGTGCGGTACTGACGTTGGGTTACAGGCTAAAAGGCTTGCGGTACACCTATACCGACAATACTTGTAATGGCTGCGGTGCTGTTTTAAAGCTGAAAATACCATATTTTCAGCATTAAAAGACGAACGCACAAACTTGTAATCTAGGTGACTGTTAATTAATTTAAAGGGACAGTTTACTGCAGAATTGTTATTTGTTAAAGGGATATTAAACCCAAAAAAAATAATTTCATGATTCAGGTAGAGCATGCAATTTTAAACAAATTTTCTAATTTACTCCTATTATAAAATTGTCTTCATTTTCTTGCTATCTTTATTTGATAAAGCATGAATCTAAGCATAGGAGCCGACCCACTTTTAGTTCAGCACCCTGGATAGTGCTTGCTGATTGTTGGCTACATTTAGCCACCAATCAGCAAGTGCTAACAAGTTGCTTAACCAAAAATGGGCTGGCTCCTAAGGTTAAAATCATCCTTTCAATTGAAGATACCATGACAACAAAGAAAAATAGATAATAGGAATAAATAAGAAAGTGGCTTAAAATTTCATGCTCTACCTGAATCATGAAAGAAAAAATTTGGGTTTAGTGTCCCTTTAAAAAGATTGATAATCCCTCTAGTACCCATTCTCCAGTTTTGCATAACCAACACTGTTATATTACTATATTTTTTACCTCTGTGATTATCTTGTATCTAAGCCTCTGCAGACTAGCCCCCTATTTCAGCTCTTTTGACAGACTTGCATTTTTGCCATTCAGTGCTGACTCCTAGGTAACTCCACAGGAGTGAGCACTATGCTATGTGTTATGGCACACATGAGCTAGCGCTGTCTAGCTGTAAAAAAACAGTCAAAATGCATTGACATAAGAGGCAGCCTTCAAAGGCTTAGAAATTAGCCTACCTAGGTTTAGCATTCAACAAAGTGACCAAAGCAACTTTGATAATAAAAGTAAATTGAAAATGTGTTTAAAATTGCATGGCCTATTTGAATCATGAAAGTTTAATTTTGACTAGACTGGTAGTTCATATTAAATTAACAAGATTTTTTAAGACATGCTTAATATTTTTATTTTTATTGCATTCTATTGATATTTCTATTATAAGGTGGTAAGAGTCCACAAGCCATTACTTCTGGGGTTCAATTCCTGGCATAGGAGGAGGCAAAGATTCCCAAAACTCTAAGAGCAATTAAAGGTACATGAAAACCAAAAATGTTCTTTCATGATAGAGAATATAATTTTAAACAACTTTCCAATTTACTTCTATTATTTAATTTGCTTCCTTCTCTTGTTATCCTTTGCTAAAAGGTTTATCTTTGCAAGCCCTGGAGCAGCAAAGAACCTAGGTTCTAGTTTGCTGATTGGGTGGACCAAATTGGGTTGGATAAGTATTTATTCAAACAAGGGTTAAAAATAGATTAAAAATTACCTTCTATATCATGATTAAAAAATATAAAAAAATAAAATACAGATGCATATACAGATGGAGATACAGATAAGGATGGAGATACAATAGATTGAACAATATCTATACAATAGATTGAACCAAATCTATACAGGCTATAACTGTATACCCTATTTCTGAGCAATATAGTATCTGTACAGGATGTAGCTATATGTCCTACAACGATCCCTTGGTGGAAATGGGAAGTAACACAGGCTCCTTATAAGACCAAAATTGTTACATATATGTGTCCTGAAATGAAATCACTGAGTGGAAGTCAATGGTGATAAGAGTCAAAGGTGATAAAAGTCAAATACAAAGTCAATATCAGAATCAATAATCCAAAAGAAAAGGTCCAGATGATGGAAGAAAAAATCCAAACACGTGTGTCAGTGTCCAATGTGTAAAAATATAAAATATAAAAATGTATAAAAAAATAAAAATTTAAAAAGTATAAAAATTGTATTTGAATATATCAAAATATCCAAAGAGAAAAAAATATATGGGATATTAGTGAGCAAATGGGAATAGGTGTACACCTAGTATAATGAAAAAATGAAAAATGAACTAAGTGAAAAAAGTGAAAAAAATATAATAATAATAAAATGATGTATGAAAAAATATATTTATATAACCAATCATTGGTGGTGAAAAATAAAGTATTTTGGTGATTGTCCTAAATTTGTGATAATCCTGATTATGATTATCCTCAAAATCCTTATTAGTGTTGTTGATCCTCAAATAAGTGATGGTAGATCTTCTAAACACTATATGACGGTCTCCTATAAGAAATAAAATAGACTACTACAAATCTCATGGAAAATAAGTATTATGCTTACCAGTAAGGATGAACCTGAGCCTTATATCAGCGTTTGTCTATGCATTTCGGTCCTAAACAGGACCTTACTCAAGACTGATTATGGCTATGATTGAGTATTTCCTTAAATGGGGTCCTTAGACCAATTGCGGAGCTTCAAACAGGCACCAAATTCCTTCCTCGGAACCGGAAGTGATCACACGTCTTGTCACATCTGGTTTCCTCAACATGTCCCAAACTGGAAGTCGTCATTTTAATGACATCATATCTGGTTGGGCATTATTTCTGGTATGGATTATGTCCGGGATTTGTATTTCCGGACTTTCGTTGTCGAAGCGGAGGAAGCTGTCATTATTGGGAATATATATTAGGGATTGTGTATAGATAGAACAACAATATTATACTCATATGTTATTTTGGTGTTTTCTGAACTCAGATTCATACTTAAAGGTGCTAATGCTTACTCGATTGATTTCTAAAAATTCTGCTAAGACACAATGTAGAATAGTAATAAAATAAACGTATTGTATTGGATATGAGACGGTCATATATATGGGGATATATTTATATAAATGATCATATACTTCAATGTCATATATAAAAATGATCATATACCTCAAAGCCATATGTAAAAAAACTTACGTAAAAAAACCTTCAAAGGGGGGATTTGATAAAATAGTATAAATAAAGTAAAAATTAGGATCGAAATAATAAATGTTATTTATCTGATTGAATGTGACTGTGGGCTTCAATATATAGGGCAAACATCAAGGGAACTTAGAGATAGGATACGTGAACATCTACTCCAAATCAAATGGAAGAAAGATGATTTCCCCTATATAAACAAGTCCAAAGTAGAAGCAACAAAAGTCTTAAATATATGGGTATATGCAAACCTATAAAAAATTGGAGAGGGGGAGATTTCAAAAAGCAGCTTCTAAAAATAGAATCAAAATGGATCTTCAATTTAGACTGCACATTCCCAAAGGGTCTTAACAGTAATACAGAGATTTGTAGATTTGCATAATCAACAAATGCAAGATAACAAGACAATACAATAGCATTTACTCTGAATTTCAAATGAGTAGTAGATTTTCTTCTAACACATTTCAAAGTTATGTATATTTCCACTCCCCCTATACCATGTGATAGCAATCAGCCAATCACAAATGCATATACGTATAGTCTGAGTTCTTGCACATGCTCAGTAGGAGCTGATGATTTAAAAAAGTGTACATATAAAAGACTGTGCACAATTTTTTTAATGGAAGTAAATTGGAAGTTGTTTAAAATTACATGCTGTATCTGAATCATGGAAATTTAATAAAACCTGAGTGTCCCTTTAAATCCATCTAAACTATATGACATCTAAGACCCATCTAAACCATATCCTCTTAAGACTCTTTTTAAAAATACATCTAAGGTATATGATGTCATTAGAAACCTAACTTGACTCTCCGGACTGGCCATATTATTATCAATACCTCACTGTTGAAGGTCGAACTAAGCCAGACTAATCATAATTAATTTATTAATCTCTTAGGTTTTTACACAGCCAAATAAGATTATTATATTGAAATAATATGGATATGTCCTCTTTTTATTAATAATATATGAGTTTTACCTATTCCCCTATAAACTACTATAATGTAAGCCGAACACATTTGTTACTCAAGTGCTAATCGCACATTTATTATTTCGATCCTAATTTTATTACCTTATTTATACTATTTTATCAAATCCCCCCTTTGAAGGTTTTTTACGTATGGTTTTTTTACATATGGCTTTGAGGTATATGATCATTTTTATATATGGCATTGAAGTATATGATCATTTATATAAATATATCCCCTTATATATGACCGTCTTGTATCCAATGCAATATGTTTATTTTAATACTATTCTACATTGTGTCTTAGCAGAATTTTTAGAAATCAATCGAGTAAGCATTAGCACCTTTAAGTATGAACTTGAGTCCGAAAAACACCAAAATAATATGAGTATAATATTGTTGTTCTATCTATACACAATCCCTAATATATATTTCCAGTAATGACAGCTTCCTCCGCTTCAATAACGAAAGTCTGGAAATACAAAAAAGACTTTATTTTTCACCACAAATGATTGGTTATTTAAATATATTTTTTCATACATCATTTTATTATTATATTTTTTTCACTTTGTTCATTTTTCATTTTTTCATTATACTAGGTATACACCTATTCCAATTTGCTCACTAATATAACATATATTTTTTTCTCTTGGGATATTTTGATATATTCATATACACTTTTTATATTTTTTATATTTTTATATTTTATATTTTTACACATTGGACATTGACACTCGTGTTTGGATTTTTTCTTCCATCACCTGGACCTTTTCTTTTTGATTATTGATTCTGATATTGACTTTGTATTTTACTTTTATCACCTTTGACTCTTATCACCATTGACTTGGTCTTATAAGGAGCCTGTGTTACTTCCCATTTCCCCCCAAGGAATCATTATAGGACATATATAGCTACATCCTGTACAGATACTATATTGCTCAGAAATAGGGTATACAGTTATAGCCTGTATAGATTTGGTTAAATCTACTGTATAGCTGTTGTTCAATCTATTGTATATCCATCATGATATAGAAGGTCATTTTTAAACTATTTTTATCCCTTGTTTGCATAAATACTTATCCAACTCAATTTGGTCCCCCCTTTAGCTCACTAGCCCCTCTTTTTGGAGCTATAACTAGAGCTCTTCCATCGCTTATTACTTGGTTCATTTCTTTGAGATCTGGTTGGGAGGTCTTGCTCTTGGAAAGAGCTTGTGTGGTTGCAATTTGGTGCTGTAGATATGCATTTGCATATATATACCAATTGTCATTGGCTCACTCATTTGTTCAGTTAGAAACCAGTAGTGCATTGCTGCTCCTTCAACAAATGATACAAAGAGAATGAAACAAATTAGATAATAAAAGTAAATTAGAAAGTTGTTTAAAATTGTATTCTTTATCTGAATCATGAAAGAAAATTTTGGGGTTTCATTTCCCTTTAATACATCCCACCTGGTATTCTAGTACAGTTTTTTCTTTGCCTGCACAGGTGGAAGGTGAGGAATTGAAGTGCTGCAGATTCTTCATTGAGAGGGATCCTCAGACCAATTTGAGGCCCATTTTCCCCTCAAAGAACTGCTACTGAGACACATAGGAAACATTGGAGTATGGGGCAGTGACAGAATCACTCCAAGTGAAGGAGTTAGTTACAAGACTGCAACAGGGTTCACGGGGACCGCTCCCTTAGCCTCCTCCTGTTGGGTCATCGATATACTCCACACATAGATCCTCTGCTGTAAAGCACACAGCACTTGATCTACTCTCTACTGAAAGCAGTCTTTTCTGTTGCAAGTATGCATGGTAGAGTGCGTACATCTGAGGTAAGCGCAGCCATTTCTTGCACTCACATAGCCCACAGGCTTTTAGTAGGTACATCAATTTTGAGGTATATCATATTCAGGGGAAATACCCATGTAACAAACTAATTCCACCTTTATTGCTTAGATTCTTCATACTTAAGTCTAGTAATTATGGAAACTATGTGGTAATAGCTGATATTTACTATTCAGTTAATTCACCTGGGAGTTACATCTCAATGGAACTTGTGTTAGAGTATACACAGTAAAATGGATTTAACTGTTTGTCAATGTGAGGGAGAGTCTCTGCTGTAAATGTATTTTTTTGTGTGCACTGAATTAGCACAACAGTTACAGCTAGTAACTGGGCTATTTACCTCTCTTTTTTTAAATTCCTCAACTGCTTCTTTGTTTCTGAGTGCTATTTTTCAAATGTATAATTACTTACGGGTAAGGTATTTTTATTAATTATTAGCCGGGCTAGATTTGTGTGCAGTGCATTATTATTATTTACTTTTATTACACAAGGAGGATTTCCCTTTAATACTTATCGCTCAAGGTTGTCTATCTCATATGTCTCAGTCTTTATTCTACAAGGTCCCAGTCGCATTGTTATAAACATTTTACTTACTGTTTTTACACGTATTTACAGTAAAAAAAATAATTAAAGATTGTCTTCATTTATTTTATTTTCTGTGTTTATTTTCTGTGTGTCCCCGCTACCTTAAATTATCATTTAGAGGGTAGATCCACTGATAACAATTTTATTTTCTATTTTGCAGGATTGTTACCAGTTCAGCTTTGCATTTCCTGAATGGATAACATTAGACAATCTCATAGTCTAATGCAGCTCTTGCCTCTAAAGGAATCTGTCCTCTCTCTCGGCTAGATTTAGAGTTTTGCGGCCAAAGGGGTGCGTTAGCTACGCGTGTTTTTTTTTCCCCCGCACCTTTTAAATACCGCTGGTATTTAGAGTTCTCTGAAGGGCTGCGTTAGGCTCCAAAAAGGGAGCGTAGAGCATAATTTACCGCCACTTCAACTCTAAATACCAGCGTTGCTTACGGACACGGCCAGCTTCAAAAACGTGCTCGTGCACGATATCCCCATAGGAAACAATGGGGCAGTTTGAGCTGAAAAAATACCTAACACCTGCAAAAAAGCAGCGTTCAGCTCCTAACGCAGCCCCATTGTTTCCTATGGGGAAACACTTCCTAAGTCTTCACCTAACACCCTAACATGTACCCAGAGTCTAAACACCCCTAACCTTACACTTATTAACCCCTAATCTGCCGCCCCCGCTATCGCTGACCCCTGCATTATATTATTAACCCCTAATCTGCCGCTCCGGACACCGCCGCAACCTACGTTATAATTATTATCTAATCTAATCTAATCTGCTACCCCCAACGTCGCCGACACCTACATTATAATTATTAACCCCTAATCTGCCCCCCCCAATGTCACCCCTACCTTACCTACACTTATTAACCCTTAATCTGCCGACCGGACCTTGCAGCCACTATAATAAATGTATTAACCCCTAAACCGCCGCACTCCCGCCTTGCAAACCCTTTAATAAATAGTATTAACCCCTAATCTGCCCTCCCTAACATCTTTGACACCTAACTTCAAGTATTAACCCCTAATCTGCCGACCGGACCTCGCCGCTACTCTAATAAATGTATTAACCCCTAAAGCTAAGTCTAACCCTAACACTAATAAATTAACTCTTATTAAATAAATTAATTCTATTTAAAGCTAAATACTTACCTGTAAAATAAACCCTAATATAGCTACAATATAACGAATAATTATATTGTAGCTATTTTAGGATTTATATTTATTTTACAGGGAACTTTGTATTTACTTTAACTAGGTACAATAGCTAATAAATAGTTAATAACTATTTAATAGCTACCTAGTTAAAATAGTTACAAAATTACCTGTAAAATAAATCCTAACCTAAGTTACAATTAAACCTAACACTACACTATCAATAAATAAATTAACTAAACTACCTACAATTACCTACAATTAAATTAACTAAACTAAATTACAAAAGAAAACAAACACTAAATTACAAAAAATAAAAAAAGATTACAAGAATTTTAAACTAATTACACCTACTCTAAGCCCCTTAAAAAAATAACAAAGCCACCCGAAATAAAAAAATACCCTACCCTATTCTAAAATAAAAAGTTAACAGCTCTATTTCCTTACCAGCCCTTAAAAGGGCCTTTTGCGGGGCATGCCCCAAAGAAAACAGCTCTTTTGCCTGTAAAAAAAACATACAATACCCCCCCAACATTACAACTCACCACCCACATACCCCTAATCTAACCCACCCAAACCCCACTTAAAAAAACCTAACACTATGCCCTTGAAGATCTTCCTACCTTATCTTCACCCAGCCGGGTATCATCGATCCGTCCAGAAGAGGGTCCGAAGTCTTCATCCTATCCAGGCAGAAGAGCTCCTCCAGAGGGTTCGAAGTCTTCATCCTATCCGGGCAGAAGAGGACATCCAGACCGGCAGACATCTTCATCCAGGCTGCATCTTCTATCTTCTTCCATCCGGCGCGGATGGAAGTTTGTGCACCCTGTATTTGTGGAAGCTATACCTCCTCCAAGTATGCACAATTTTATTTTCTATTTTTTAGGGTTGTTACCAGTTCAGCTTTGCAATTCATGAATGGATCACATTAGGCATTCTAACAGTCTAATACTGTCTTATTTATTTGACTAGAGTGTCCGTTTAAATCAAATTGATTTAAATCATGATTTAAATCACAATTTAAATCACTAGTCAGGCCGAATTAAATCAATTTAAATCATGGTTTTCATTTTTTAACTAATAAGCTTTCAGATTATTTTTTCCAGTTATATCAGACCATTACTGATTTGGTTATATATACAGTAATTATATATGCATATATAGATCATTGAAATAAATTAAATTATTTGGAGGTGAACTATCTCCAGTTTAATTGGTTAATCATTCACATTTGATCAACTTTTCACCTGCACTTTATTGGAAGTAGAAAAATAATGATTGCATTAATAATAACAATTTAAAAAGTTGTATTTAAATAAAACAATAACAATATTTTTCATTTTGAATGCTTTTCCCTCCCTTCTCACCCTTAGGTCCTTGTGCAGATCTATTGCACTTGGTTTCAGTGAGCTTCTTGAAACCAAGTATGGCTTGATTCTGTGTACATAGATTTGCAGGTGAGTAATGGCATTAAAGGGACAGTAAAGTCAAAATTAAACTTTTATGATTCAGAAAGAACATGCAATTTTTAACAATTTTCCTAATTTACTTCTCTTATCTAAATTCCTTTATTCTTTTGGTATCCATTGTTGAAAAGCCTGCATAGGTAGGCTCAGAAGCAATGGACTAATTTACTAGCTAGCTGCTTGTTACTGTCTCAATGTATTCAGCTAGGCCCCAGTAGAGCACTGTTCTCCTTCAACAAAGGATTCCAAGAGAATTAAGTAAATCTGATAATAGAAGTAAATTGTATGCTCTATCTGAAACCCAAAAGTTTTCTTTCATCATTATGCTCCTTTAAGTGCATTTATTAACTATGCACGTTAATTTTATCCCATTTTGCTGTAAATAAGGGGCATGTTATTTCCACAGACACAGATTCCCAGTTTTGAGTACTACAAAACCAATAATATGTGATTTCTTGAAGATAGAAAAATTGTACAAAATAATTTGATAGAAGCCTCTGGGAGAGCATGACATTGTGAATGTATCAATGGAAATAATTTACCTGGAAAAAAAAAAACATTACTCATGATTTTACAACTTCTTGCTATATAATTAAAACCAAATATATATTTCAGGATGAATAATCTTTGGATAGAATTTTAGATAGAATTTCCCTAAAAAAGCATTTTATTTTTAACAATCCAATTTAAATAAAAAATAATCTGATTTCAATAAAAAAAAAATCCAATTTAAATGAAAAAATATGATTGTTTTTATTTATTTAAAAAAAAACATTCACCTAGATTACAAGTTTTGCGTTACGATTTTAACACTGAAAAAATGTCCATTTCAGTGTAAAAACAGTAACACAGCCATTACGAGTCTTGTCGGTATAGCTATACAGCAAGCATTTTAGCCTGTAATGCAACGTCAATCCCGCACTCAAAAAAATGATGTTTTTGCGTGGGATTTCCATAGCGCCAGTATTACAAGTTGTGTGGTGAGGCTAAAATGCTTGTATTCCAGTCTATACCGACACAATCTATTCAGCTATCTGAAAGCAGTAGTTATGAGTTTTGTGCCACAAAAATGTTTCACAAAACTCATAACTAAAATGTTACAAAGTAAACTAACACCCATAAACTACCTATTAACCCCTATTCCTCCGCCCTCCTGCATCGCAAACACTATTAAACTTATTAACCCCTAATTTGTCGCTCTCGACATCGCCGCCACTAATAAAAGTTATTAACCCCTATTCCGCCACTACCGACATCGCCACCACTATAATAATGTTATTAACCCCAATTCCCCCGCACCCCGGGGGCGGAGCCAACTTCCAAAGGAACCAGACGTGCATGTGTGGAGCTCCTGGCTTCAATTAAACTTAAACCTTACTTATCTACCATTAGAATATCATTCTTTCAAGTTTCAAAATGATCCTTTGATCTGCATTATTCTCAAAGCCTTCACAGGTGGGCAAGTGGTTATCCCTGGCTGTTAGAATCCTGTAACAATATGGCAGGGACAGAGGCCCTTAACAGTTTGATGGAGGACATGGCGCAGCTCTTGCATGATCATTTCGCCAGACTGGAGATCACACTACTCGAGAGCTATGCCAAAAGTAAAGAGCCTACGCATGTTGCCCTTAACCTAACCACTGCTGATCCTGCTCTGGATCAGAACAACGGCACTGAACCGATAGCTCCCGAGACCTCATGTCTCCTGTCTGACTCTCTACAGCATGGCGCACACCGTTACAGAAATCCAGCTGAGGGCGAGACATACGCACTAACCAAGACAGAGAAGGGCGGCTATTCTGCCATACTCCCTACACCAGGGCTGTCCGACGAGACACCAGATCTCTATATCGATACCACGCTCCCAAAATTACCTACAGATGTGGAGCGCATGGTGTCTTCGGCCCGCGGCCATGACAGGAGGGCTTTCCCTTTGCCGCGAGATGAGGGCGCAAATGTGATGGAGTTTGCATGTAGCGCTGACACTGCTGAGTATGATGTGAGAGAGGGCCCTCCAGAACACTTAGATTCTATCTTCCCCTGCTCTTTAGGTTTTTGGTGTACTACTTCAGGAGCTCTAGAGTTGAAAGCTTTTGCTCCGGTATGTCTGCCACAGATGCACAGAGCCGAGACGAAAAGAGCCCTGCTGTCGCTTCTGCTTTCCCTTGGGCCACGGATTAACGACACAGCAACTTCACTTGGTAAAGCAAGCCTTATCTGCCTTAGATCATTGAAGCCGGGACATAAGGATATTAACTTATTACTAAAAAGGGGAATCGGTTAGCCTGATTTGGAAGTCTTTGAAAAGTGCTGATTCTTGGGGACTCTCATATTGGACTGGTAACAAATAGACTCCTAAATCTAAGAACGATATCAATCTGGCTCCCTTAGCTGCTTTTCTATGTAGACTTATTGATTTGGGACTGATTAGATGGATACCTCTATCTGAAGGGTGTCATTCAGGCCATATATTTTTTTTAGCATATCCCAACATAGTATATCATACTATCCTGAAGCCTGTGATACTACATGTTCATGAATATTCTTGTTTCATCCCTATCCTTATTTACCTAGAGGTTATATATGTTAAAGTTTTTATCTAGAGCCTGCACCTAATGCTGGCATGATTCTTCCAATTATATGTTTAACCATGTTTTATTTGTATAGCTATGTGCTGCTTGATGCTAAACATTATATACAGCTCCCACCATTCCTCCCAAAAAACTACAATTCCTATAGTTAGATATATTTATATCTACCCTGACTATGCTATATTAGTTACCTTGCGTGGTGATGATTCATATGCCAATTTGCTTGCTATTTCATATATCCAATTATATGTTTAACCATGTTTTATTTGTATAGCTATGTACTGCTTGATGCTAAACATTATATACAGCTCCCACCATTCCTCCCAAAAAACTACAATTCCTATAGTTAGATATATTTATATCTACCCTGACTATGCTATAATAGTTACCTTGTGTGGTAATGATTCATATGCCAATTTGCTTGCTATTTCATATATACCATTACTTAATACATATTAGTTTACACCTAGGTTTTGCACTCTTTAGGATACTGGACACTGTTCTTGTTCCTGTTATAACATAGGTTGATGAGCCAGTCGCTGCAATATGACATGGGTATTAGCTGGTCTGTGTATCTGTGAAATATTGTTTGTACAAAGCCATATTTTTGCTAATTTTTAATGTACCCTACATTATTGCTATCTAGTTTTAGCTCAATTTTTTACTCTACTCTTATGTTATACCGGTAGGCTAGCACCTAGGATATTACTTCACAGAGATTAGGCTGCCAGCGGCCGGGGCAGCAAGATCCTCTTTCCTTTTACATTAGCTAGGTGTAAGCCTTTATCTATACCTAGTTGCTTAGAGGCATATAACTGCTCGTTACCAAACCTGGCTTTCCTCAGTATCCTTTCTATAACCATTGAACCTTTTGATACCTAAATATGACACGCACCCGATATACATTTACCCATGGTATTCAGACTCCCACCTCCACCCCTCCCCCCCCTCCCATAATATGCCTCCCAATTTGGGAGAATTTACTACGCGGTCTATCTTGTTAATACCGCACCCTAAATATTATTTTGCAACTACATATTATATCATATTATTTCAGTAAAACAGAGGCGCATTTAATGGAACTATTAGTTGTCACCCTATTTTAAGTCACCATATTTTATATATTGCACCGTGCCTACATACCTTATTGTGTTATTTCAGTGTATACGTGGCGCCCTCTCTGTTGATGCGTTACCGCACCCCAAACATTACACTGCATCTGCAGATTATACCATACTATTTTAATAAGAGAGAGGCGCATTCATTGTAACTATTGTTTAATCTCCACATTTTATATATTGCACCATGCCTGTATTCCTTACGGTGGAATCTCAGCATATAATCGAAGCCCTCTTTGTTGAATATTTCTTGTTTAACAGTTCTGTTATGTTATGGAAAATAAGGAAGACACATGAAGACCAATTGTTGTTTTCATACTTTGAAATGTATGCCTTAATTATTGCTTACAATGGACTTACTCTGGAAATTTTATATGCCTTTTATTGGCAAGTCTGTGTATTATACCCACCCCTACAGATTTAGACTATGTATAGGCTTGCATTCCTATGATAATATGCATGTAACCTTACTACTTTTTCTATGTCTTTAATAAAAAGATTATTAAAAAAAAAAATTCCCCCGCACCCCAACATCGTGGACACTATAATAAAGCTATTAACCCATATTTCGCCGCCCCCCCAACATCGCTGCCACTAAATAAAGTAATTAACCCCTAAATCTCTGGCCTCCCACATCACCGCTACTAAATAAAAATATTGACCCCTAAACCGCCAGCCCCCATATTGCAAAAACTAAATTAAATTATTAACCCCTAAACCTAACAACCGCTAACTTTAAATTAAAATTACAATATCCCTATCTTAAAATAAATAAAAACTTACCTGTGAAATTAAAAAAACCTAAGTTTAAACTAACAATTAACCTAACATAACTATTATATTAAAATTAAAATAACTACCAATTAAATAAACTAAATTATACATTAAAAAAAACTAACACTACTAAAAAAATTTAAAATATTTAAATTACAAAAAATAACAAACACTAAATTTCGAAAAATAAAAAAATAAATTATCCAAAATAAAAATAATTACACCTAATCTAATAGCCCTATAAAAATAAAAAAGCCCCCCAAAATAAAAAACCCTAGCCTACAATAAACTACCAATAGCCCTTAAAAGGGCCTTTTGTAGGGCATTGCCCTAAAGAAATGAGCTCTTTTACCTGTAAAAAATGCAAAGACCCCCCAAAAGTAAAACCCACAACCCCAACCAACAACCAAAATAAAAAAATGATCTCTAACAAAAACCTAAGCTACCTATTGCCCTGAAAAGGGCATTTGTATGGGCATTCAGCTCTTTTTAAAAAGCCCAAACCCTAATCTAAAAAAAAAAAAAAAAGTAAAAAAAAAAACCTAACACTAACCCCCGACGATCCACTTACAGTTTCTGAAGTTCGGACATCCAGGCAGCAATAATGCTTCATCCAGTCGGCGAGGTCTTCATCCATCCAGGCGGTGTCTTCTATCTTTATACAGACGGCAACTTCTATTTCATCCCGGCGGCATCTTCTATCTTCACCCCGTCGGCGAGGTGCGAGTCCATCCTTTAGACATCTGGGGTGGAGCGTCCTCCTCATACGGTCACCACCGTACACTGAATAGTCAATGCAAGGGAGCCTTTTCAAAATGGCGTCCCTTGCATTCCTATTGGCCGATTTGATTTTGGAAATTCAAATCCGCCAATAGGTTGAGAGCTACTAAAATCCTATTGGCTGTTCAATTCAGCCAATAGGATGAGAGCTACTGAAATTCTATTGGTGATTTGAATAGCCAATAGCCTGGCCAGCAGGAAGAAGCAAAGAGCACCACAGCAAAGCTGTTAAGTATCACTTCCCTTCCCACAATCCCCAGTCATTCAATCGAAGAAAAAGGAGAGAAAGGAAAAAACACAAGCTGTAGAGGTGCCTGAGGTTTAGATAAACAACTGTCTGAAATTAAGGGTGGGTCGTGGACTCACCATGTCTAGAAAGAAATAAATGTATCAGGTAAGCATAAATTTTGTTTTCTTTCTTAAGACACAGTGAGCTCACGGAATCATCAATTACTGTTGGGAATCAATACCCAAGCTAGAGGACACAGATGATAAGGGACAAGACAGGTAACCTAAACAGAAGGCACCACCGCTTGAAGAACCTTTCTCCCAAAAGAACCTCAACCGAGGCAAAGAATCAAAATTGTAAAATTTGGACAGGGTATGCAGAGAAGACCAAGTAGCAGCCTTGCAAATCCCTTCCACAAAAGCTTAATTTTTGAAAATCCAAGAAAAAGAGACAGCTCTAGTGGAATGAGCTGTAATTCTCTCAGGAGACTGCTGCCCAGCAGACTCATAAACAAAACCAATAATACTTCTCAACCAGAGAAAGAGAAGTAGCAGAAGTTTTCTGACCTTAATGTTTTCCTGAGAAACAAACAAACAGGGCAGAAGACTGGCAAAAATATTTAGTCGCTTGTAAATAAAATATTAAAGCACGCACAACCTCCAAGTTGTGCAACAAATGTTCTTCAGAAAGAAGAATTATGACAAAGAGAAGGAACAACAATTTCCTGATCAAAAATTTCTGTCCGAAACCCCCTTAGGAAGGAACTTAACTTAGTATGAAGAACCGCCTCATCGGCATGAAAGAGAACATAAGGCGAATCACACTGCAAAGCTGAGATTTCCGACACTCTACAAGCAGAAGAGATAGAATAAGAAACAAAACCTTCCAAGATAACTTATATCCATGGAATGCAAAGGCTCAAACAGAGCTTGCTGTAAAACTTTAAGAACAAGGTAAGGCTCCCAGGAGGAGCAACAGATTTAAACACAGGCCTGATACTGACCAAGGCCTGACAAAAAAGATTGCACATCTGGCACGTCCACCAGACGCTTATGCAGCAAAAAAGATAACAAACAAAAAGAGAACAAAGTCTAAGAATCCTGACCCTACTCCAAGAGTAGCCCTTGTATTCACAATAATAAAAATATTTACGCCATATCTTATAGTAAATCTTCCCCGTAAGAGGCTTGCAAGCCTGAATCATGGTCTCAATGACTGACTCAAAAAAACCACGCCTAGACAGAACTAAGCATTCAATCTCCAAGCAGTCAGCTTCAGAGAAATGAAATTTGGATAAAGAAGGGACCCTGAATCAGAAGGGCCTTCCACAGGCAGTCTCCAATGTGGAAGAGATGACATCTCCACAAGGTCTGCATACTAGATTCTGTGAGGCCATGCAGGGACTATTAGAATTACCAACGCTCTCTCCTGTTTGAAACGAGCAATGACTCGTGGAAGGAGAGCAAACAGAGAAAACAAGTATGCCAGCCTGAAATCCCAAGGAACAGCCAGAGCATCTATCAGAGCAGCCTGTGGATCCCTTGACTTCGAACCGTACCTTGGCAGCTTGGCAATTTGCCAAGCCACCATCAGATCCAACTCCGCACCCCCCATTTGAGCGTTAAGTTGGAGAACACCTCCGGATGGAGTTCTTCACTTTCTCCTTGCACTGAAGGCAAAGGGAATAACTGGGGATTGTGGGAAGGGAAGTGATACTTAACAGCTTTGCTGTGGTGCTCTTTGCTTCCTCCTACTGGCCAGGAGTGGTATTCCCAACAGTAATTGATGATTCCGTGGACTCACCATGTCTTAAGAAAGAAATGGACAAAATAAATAATGAATATACATTGCAAAGCTGTTTTATGCATAACTAAATATTTCATATTTGAAAAAAAATCAAGGTGTTTACTGTCCCTTTAAATTCTGCAATATGTAAACTTATGGATCTCCAAATAGTAAAGGGAAAATACAAAAAAGAAGAGTGCATGACAGTAATAAATTTCAGATACTTAAAAAGGAGAACAAAAAGTCCCAAAGTTTGAGGCTAAAAATCAAACTTTATTTCAAGGAGTAAAATCCAGAAAATGGACAGCTGTTTCCAAAACAGAGTGGCTAGTTCTCAAGGGGCCATACCTAAGACCCAAGGGAATCTCCCACAACATGCCACTATGCAGGTTTTTCACGAGGCCCCAAAACATTTCCAGGGGGAGGAACTCACTAGGAACTACACAGAATACTCAGGGAGGGAATCAGGATCAAGCAAGATACTCCTTAAGGGTAAAGAACAAGAAACAGCCAAAAAAGTACCAATGAATATGTTTATCAATTTATCTATTTACCTGTTATCTGATATTGAAGAAAAAGTTTTAAATTATGGCCTGGGATTTGTTCCATCGAGAAACTTTGAATTGTTTCAAACTATTCTTGATGTTAACAAATTGATACATGATCTCACATTAAATTTTTTTTACAGATACATCTGTCCCCCCTGATAGGGCTATGGAAAATAAACCATTGTGGCCGGGATAGGTTCATTGACTGAACCCCTTTCCAAATCAGTTGACTATTTTCTACAGCCTTTAGTCCCTAGACTTTCTAGTTATGTGAGGGACACTACTCATACTTTAGAGATTATGGAAAATGGAAAGTGGAGAGAGGGGTACAGCTGGCTGACAGTTGCTGTCACATCACTGTACTCTTCAATCCCCCATTATTTTGGTCTTAGACCGGTTGAGTTTTTTTTTAGACCGATATACGGATTTGCCCCCAGCCCTTAAAGAATTTGTAGTACGAGCCATAAAATTTCTATTGGAACATAATTTCTTTCTGTTCCAAGGACGTTAGTATCTCCAGAGATGTGGGACCGCTATGGGAGCAAAATTTGGCCCCTCCTACACTAAACTCGTTATGGGGTGGTGGGAGAGGTCCCACATCTATGGAGATGGTGAAGTCCATCCGTCTAAGCATATCATCAAATATGTACGTTTTATTGACGACCTGCTGCTGGTGTGGTCGGCTGACCATACCGAGGTGGCTAGTTTTGTTGATTGCCTTAATGAAAATGATGTTAGCCTGAAATTTACCTTTGAATGGCAAAAGGAGGCAATTGCTTTCTTGGATATTATGCTTAAAGGTGTAGTCCGAAAGACTATCACGGGGAACAGTTTACTTCATTTAAAAATTCTTCAAGTAACCGTAGATTGAAGGGTGATGTTCAAAGGTCAAAGCCTAAATTCATTACTGCATACTCCAATCAGTATGATCAAATATGTGAAACTGTTAACAAAAATTTGTCAATACTGATTGGGGACACTAAATTGAGAAATACAGTGATGAATGGCTGCATGTTCGTGGCCAAGAAGAATGTGACACTTGGTAACATCTTATCTCCCAGTATGCTAAAGAAGGAAGACTCAGAGAGCTCCTAGTTAAGATGTAGTGGGACATACAGGTGCGGTAGACATTTGTGCACCTCATGTATCCATGTCAGAATTGGTAAGACTGTTACCACATTTCATACAAGAGAGAACTTTAACACAAGAGGATGTGTCAATTGTAAAAGCTCATATATTATATATGGGATAGATTGTACACAATGCTCAATGAGCTATGTAGGTAGAACCACCCGTGATGTAGGTACATGTATTAGGGGAACACCTTTCCTATATCTCGGGAGAGAGACCATGTTCAGCCCCTGTCGAAACACTTTCTTGAGGTTCACAATCAAGATGTCTCTAGTTTACAGTGGAGTGCAATTGAACAAATCAAAAGACACCCAAGAGGGGGGAGACAAATTTTCTGTCCTATGTAGACATGAGATCTATTGGATCTTTAATTTAGATACCCTAATTCCAAATGGATTAAACTCAGAGTTCGATATTATTAATTTTTGGCAACATTAGGTTGAGGTATATTTAGCCAATAGATTCATTGTTTGGGTGTATTATTTTGCGGATCACCCATTAGTACTCTGGTGGGCGATTTGTGATGCGCTTGGATAATGATAATCTGGCATTTTCTCACCCCTCTTGGGTATTTCAATTTCATTTTCTTTATTGTATGGGACAATGTTTATGGATTCTATAGGTTTCTTTAATATGTTATAAATATATAATATATATCCATTATTGAGTATCCTCTTTCATGGATATAGTTCCTCATCTATGACACAAAAATATGAAATCATGTGATATGTAGATATGTTTTTTTTAGTTAAGATTAATCCCTATTGCTTCAATTAACTTTGCTGAACATAGTTGTAGCCCATCATGTCTATGATTACGGTCTATTGACCGAAACCGGTCAGACAAGCCACTCTTTTTTGGAAACAGTTGTCTGTTTTCTGGATTTTACTCTTTGAAATAAAGTTTGATTTTTAGCCTCAAACTTTGGGACTTTTTGTTCTCCTTTTTTGCATATTTCCATACGGACTACAGGGATCCGTTTTTTTCTGTCCCTTTTTGAGCTCTCCATGTTATAGCCTTTTTTGCCCGACCTCCACCGCTATTTTTTTTGCCCTTTAAACAGCACGTCTTAAGATACCTACAGTATTATCCAGTACAGAGAGGACTTGACTCGCAGTGTGCTCCTATCAAAATGGCCCATGGGAGGAGCCTGTAAGCACACTGGATAGCAGGCCCAGCTTAGCTCTGTTTGATGAGCGTTCCTAATCAGGAGACAGAGTGGGAAGCGAGACTGCACACGGAACTTTGATTGCTGTTACCAACGGGTGGGATGGTGAAACTGAAACTGAATATAATATATTTTTTTGGCACTAGTTATCCAGGCAGCTAAAAGCGTTTTAAAACGGTCCCCCTGAAGGTATATATCACTGTGATGCCTTTGGGTGGTTCACGCATATATAACGCTATGGTCTAGGGTCTCCCCATACTCACCCTCCATGTGTGTTGAGTTACTATATGGAGGTATATGAGGATAGAGCCCTTCTGCACAGGATATTCATTGTGACCGCATTCATTGTGATTGCATTCTAAATCTCACTCACCCATTTCTTTTACGTTACAGCTTCCTTCCATAAGGACTCTATGTAATAGGACGTTTGTCTGTTTATTATTAGTTTTATCAACCACCTAATTTGCTCACCTTGTATTTACATTATATGCTGTTGTGCTAAAAGAGACAGCAGAGAAGGTTTTTAGGTTATGGTTTAAACTTTATTTCCAAATAAAAAATATGCATTTTTTTTTTTAAACATATTAGGATTCATACTGAATAAATCATTAAAAAATATTTCAAACCACCAGAAAACATTTTCCAAGCAGCTTTACATATGATTTTCAAACTTTTTTTAAATTCACATTTTGAAATCCCATCACCGAGATTACGAGTTTATGCGGTAACAGGGGTGCCGTTGCTAACGAGCCTTTTTTTTCACCGCTCCCTTAAGACAACACTGGTATTACAGTTTTTGTAAACCTGGCGTTAGCCGCAAAAAGGTTGAGCGTAGAGCAAAATTTAGCTCCACATCTCACCTCAATAGCAGCATTGCTTATGGTAGCGGTAAACTGGCTAAACAGCTCATGCACGATTTCCCCATAGGAAACAATGGGGAGATTCAGCTGGAAAAAAACCGAACACCTGCAAAAAAGCAGCGTTCAGCTTCTAACGCAGCCCCATTGTTTCCTATGGGGAAATAAAATTAATGTCTACACCTAACACCCTAACATGAAACCAGAGTCTAAACACCCCTACTAATCTTACACTTATTAACCCCTAATCTGCTGCCCCCGACATCGCCGACACCTGCATAATATTATTAACCTCTAATCTGCCGCTCCGGACACCGCCACCACCTACATTATCCCTATGAACCCCAATCTGTTGCCCCCAACATCGCCGACACCTACATTATCGTTATTAACCACTAATCTGCCCCCCCCCAATGTCGCGGCAACCTACCTTCAATTATTAACCCCTAATCTGCCGCCCCCATCGTCGCCGCTACTATATTACATTTATTAACCCCTAAACCTAAGTTTAAACCTAAGTCTAACACCCCCCTAACTTAAATATAATTTAAATAAAACTAAATAAAATTACTACAATTAAATAAATTAATCCTATTATAAATAAATACTTACCTATACAATAAACCCTAAGCTAGATACAATATAACTAATAGTTACATTTGTATCTATCTTAGTGTTTATTTTTATTTTACAGGCAACTTTGTATTTATTTAACTAGGTACAATAGTTATTAAATAGTTTATTCACTATTTAATAACTACCTAGTTAAAATAAGTACAAATTTACCTGTAAAATAAATTCTACCCTAAGTTACAATTACACCTAACACTACACTATCAATAAATTAATTACATAAACTAACTACAATTAACTACAATTAAATTAAATAAACTAAAGAAAAAAAAAACTAAATTACAGAAAATAAAAAAAAAATTACAAGAATTTTAAACTAATTACACCTAATCTAATCCCTCTAATAAATTAAAAATGTAGATAGGTGTTGGTGATGTTAGGGACGGCATATTAGGGGTTAATAAAATTTAACTAGTGTTTGCGAGGCGGGAGTGCGGCGGTTAATATATTTATTACAATGGTGGGGCGATGTCCGTCGGCAGATTAGGGGGTTAAAAACTTTATTTAAGCGTTTGCGATGGGGGGGGGGCTCGTTTAGGGGGGGGGGGGTAATAGGTAGTTTATGGGTGTTAGGTGTACTTTGTAGCACTTTAGTTAAGAGTTTTTATGTTACGGCGTTAGCCCATAAACTCTTAACTACTGACTTTTAAATGCGGTAGGAGTCTTGACAGGAGAGGGGTGTACCGCTCACTTCTTTCAAGACTCGTAATACCGGCGTTAGGCAAATCCCATTAAAAAGATAGGATGCGCAATTTATGTAAGGGGAGTTGTGGTAAGCCTCGAGTCGCGGAAGAAAAGGTGAGCGGTAGACCCTCTCCTGCCAGACTCGTAATACCGGCGGCCGTTAAAAAAGCAGCGTTGGGGACCTCTCAACGCTGCTTTTTAAGGCAAACGCAAGACTTGTAATCTAGCCGCATATTTGCCTGTTTACGTCACATTTTTTAAGCATGCTTAGTTTTACATATTAATTACTCTGTCCTTGTTTAAAAATTATGTTACAAATGTACCTCAAGTAACGCTACAAAATATATACACAGATAAAATACAAGATATCAGAATATCGACTTATAATTGTAATGAAATTTTTGGACATTTTTGAAAATGTTAATTATAAAAGTACTTGAAATTATAAAAAAAATAAAACAATTAGGCAGTCATCAGCAATATTACATTGATTAACCCAGATGAGTTTTTCTTTCAGTTATAGTTGTGTATATATTATTTGTATGAAGGTCTGTGAAAATTCTTGCAAAAACCCCCTTTGAAAGTGTGAAAACCCCAGGTTTCTTATAGATGATCATTTTAGGATTATTACTAATCAGCTGTTACCCCCAATCTATCAGCAATATAAATATTTATTACATATTTCTAGTAGAAAAATAATGGTATGAAACAAACACTGAACACTTAAATCATGCTGATTATGATATACAACCTTTCAGTGTCAAAAACAATAGGTCAGTTTTTCAGTGCTAAATGTCAGGACATATTGACCACATTTTGATATGAACTTGTATAGGCTTGTTTCTAGTAAAAAAATATATCAATATACTGTACATATTGATTCTTCACAGAATAAGTTCAGCGTTCTAGAAACAAATTTATTTTTTGTGGATTCCAAAAAAGTATAATTAAAACATAAACTTTATTTCAATGTATTTAATTATTTTTTTTTTATAATATAATATAGTATATATATATATATATAATACACAGATCAAGTAAAGGATAAGCACTCTTTAACCCCAGTTGAGGTAAGCAAATACCAGGGTGCATGTGTCAGATATAAACAGTCCAAAACAAAAACAGCACTCACTGGATTTAAGTAAAAAATATCTTTTATTGAAAAAAAGGTTAAAAGCATAGTCCCATGACGTTTCGGGTGTCTTACAGACACCTTTGTCAAATGGCATCACGCCAACTTGAGGGACCGTTTTTATAATCCTGACATTCGGTGAGGCAGAGGGACGTCATGGGACTATGCTTTTAACTTTTTTTAATAAAGGTTATTTTTTCTTAAATCCAGGTGAGTGCTGTCCGTTTGCTCGTGGCACTATTTATATATATACTATATATATGTATATATATACAGTATTTATTTTTTGCCCTCACGATCTGGTGCTGTGTATTTATGGACTAGACCCTGTACCACCATTTGACATGCAAATGTTTGTCACCATGATATGAAAGTCATATATTGTTATGTTGTCACCCTTAGTTCATGGCACAGTATACTATCTGCTTCTGTCTGTACCATATGAGGGTTTGTTAACTCTATAAAATCTCATTGCTGTCACCAGTAGTTATAAATAGTGTGACGCGAACATAAAATTTTTGGTTTGCGAACGTGAACTGCCACAAATGTTCAGCGAACCGGGGCGAACCACCATAGGCAGGCAAATTTTAAAACCCACAGGGACTCTTTCTGGCCACAAGTGATGGAAAAGTTTGTTTCAAGGGGACTAACACCTGGACTGTGGTATGCTGGAGGGGGATCCATAGCAAAACTCCCATGGAAAATTACATAGTTGATGCAGAGTCTGGTTTTAATCCATAAAGGGCATAAAACACCTAACATTCCTAAATGTTCCTAATTTTAGCTTAAGTGTAGTGTAGTAGAACAACCCAAAGTATTGATCTAGGCCCATTTTGGTATATTTCATGCCCCATTTCACCGCCAAATGTGATCAAATTAAAAAAAATTGTTCACTTTTTCACTAACTCACTTTTGGTTTCTTCACAGAAATTATTTACAAACAACTTATGCAATTATGGCATACATGGTTGGTGTAAATGCTTCTCTGGGATCCGCTTTGTTCAGAAATAGCAGACTTATATGGCTTTGGCGTTGCTTTTTGGTATTAGAAGGCTGCTAAATGCCACTGCGCACCAAACGTGTTTTATGCCCAGCAGTGAAGGGGTTAATTAGGGAGCATGTAGGGAGCTTGTAGAGTTAATTTTAGCTTAAGTGTAGTGTAGTAGACAACCCAAAGTATTGATCTAGGCCCATTTTGGTATATTTAATGCCACCATTTCACCGCCAAAATGCGAGCAAATTTTTAAAAAAAACTTAAATTTTTTCCCAATTTTAGGTTTCTCACTGAAATTATTTACAAACAGCTTGTGCAATTATGGCACAAATGGTTGTAAATAGCAGACATATATGACTTTGGCGTTGCTTTCTGGTAATTAGAAGGCCGCTAAATGCTGCTGCGCATCACACGTGTATTATGGCTAGTAGTGAAGGGTTTAATTAGGTAGTTTGTAGGGAGCTTGCAGGGTTAATTTTAGCTTAAGTGTAGAGATCAGCCTCCCACCTGACACATCAGACCCCCTGATCCCTCCCCAAACAGCTCCCTTCCCCTCCCCCACCCCACAATTGGCCCCGCCATCTTTAGTACTGGCAGACTTTCTGCCAGTACTAAAATAAAAGGTTTTTAAATTATTATTTTTTTATAGTATATTTACATATGCTGTGGTGTAGCATCCCCCCTTAGCCCCCAACCTCCCTGATCCCCCCCAAAACAGTAACCCTCCCCATCAGCCTTATTGGCGGCCATCTTGGGTACTGGCAGCTGTCTGCCAGTACCCAGTTTTGCAAAAAAAAAGTAAGTTTTTTTCTGGGGGGGGGGGTTCTGTAGTGTAGCTTCCCCCCCCCCACAGACCAACCCCCACCACCTGCCACACCAGATATGAGTGGTGGCACTGGGCAAGTGGGCACAGTATACGCTGTGAGCCTGACACACGCTGGCAGGCAGGCAACTGCAATTAAATTACACAGGAAAAAAAAAAAAAGCAGACTGATGTTCTAGCCCTAAAAAGGGCTTTTTGGGGTGCTGTCCTTACAGCAGAGATCAGATGAGTCCTTCAGGACTGTAGTGGACACTGAATACACTAGCCTAGCTATCGATTTCCCTATTAAATCAGCAGCAGCTACACTGTCCCTCCTCTCACTAAGAATGCAGTTTCTGAATGAATCTAAAATGGATGCTGTCCAGGAGGTGGGAGGGTCTGGGAGGGAGGGTCTGCTGCTGATTGGCTGGAATGTGTCTGCTGACTGTGAGGTACAGGGTCAAAGTTTACTCAATAATGACGAATAGGGGGCGGATTGAACATCGCATATGTTCGCCCGCCGCGGCGAACGTGAACAAGCTATGTTCACCGGGAACTATTCGCCGGCGAACTATTTGCGACATCACTAGTTATAAATCATCATAATCATACATTACAGATCTTGGATATTAGGAGTAAAGCAGGGATTCTCTTTTTTCTCTTCTTTTGGTCCAGGTTGTTTATTAGGATTGTTTTGTTTACATAAGTTTATCTGACGTCTTCCCACTTTCCAGTAGTTTTTTCCCATCCTTCCTAACCTTAGGCCTAGTAATAACACCTTGCTAAAAAAAAAATAAAAGGGTTCAGTAAGGATCTTTACTCACTTTTCATATCTTCTAACACAATAGGCTTGTCGCCTATAAAAACAAAAACATAAAAAGAATATATATTAAAAAAGGACCATTGTAAAGAAGAAACTACATGGGGTGTATAGTGTTCTAATTTGTATTTATGCAACAAGGTTTAATAGTAATAGCATTTAATATAAGGCAATAACTGTTGATACTTTTGAGAACCATTTCCAATAATTTTCCATTACTTTCTTCTAATTCCTTTGATAGGCTTTGCCAGAATTAGCTTTAAAGAGATAGCTCCTGCCGAACTAAGATGCTCACTTGGATTTAATATTAATATGCTGGGCTTATCTCCTAATCAACCTCCTAAATTGAATTAATGCTACACTTTCTAGAGATATTTGTTCTAACTCTTGTTTTCTAAGTGACTACCTGTCCATATATACCCCATGAGATGAATGGGGCTCCAAAATGATTATTCTTTCTATGAATACTTTTGCTCTCTCATATTACTGAGTGTGACTCTTTAATATTGATTATTTTATGGGAGATTCCCCTTTCCCCCGTTTTTCTTTTTTTTTCACTGCCAAATTCACATTAGTTTTTTTACTTCAGCATTAACTAGGAGTTAGCACATTACTACATTTACTTGTAGTTTTTGTTATTTTATTTTCTCTTTCAATGGCCGGAATTGGGAGGCAGAACAGTTTACTTTTAAGCGGTGGACAGAGAGTAGAAATCAGACTAACTACATATATCCTTGTTCAAAAGCACAGTTTTTTCCTTATGTTTAACAGTGCTATATTAAAATAACTATCTCCTCTACTGTTTATATTTAATGATTTACTAAAATTCATTTGAGCCACATATTGATCAATGTGGAACAGGTTAGTCTCAACCCCCATATTATATTTATGTGACAGTCTGACTTCCATTATAGCTACTGGGAACTCTGAATATATTTGCATATTTTTTCTTCTCTTGCTCAGACAGTAGATTATCAACTAATAGTATCTCAGGATTCTCTCTGTTATGTACATTGTTGGCTTTAGAATGGAAGCATTTTCCTCTGAGCAGCTCGCCGGGTGAGAGGAGCTAAAAATACAATCTAGCTACGCAAGTTGCGCAGTACTACGCAATGTGCGTACGGAGATTGTAATTTAACTCCTCCTCTATCGGTTTTCATTGATGTCCAGGGAGTTGCTGCATGACACCATCAGAGGAGATGAATTCCTGCTTGATGGTGTCAAGGACCACCAACATCTTCTCGTGGACCACCAGTGGTCCACGGACCACTGGTTGGCGACTGCTAATCTAAATCATCCCTTAAAACAGTATTGTGACAATTCAATTTACATGTTTCAATGGAAACTCAATCCCTGTTCGTACAATGCAATAGTGAATTACACATATCAATAATACCCCAATAGGAGCAGGGGGTTTGAGGGTATATGATATATTATATACATTGTTTAAAGCTATATGTATTATATAATGTCACAATATATATTTAAACTGTTAGATGGGTTGTGCTAATCTTCTATTGTGTGCCTTAGGTGTGTATTTTTACTTATTTTAAGATTGCGATTTTGCATTCTCAATATTCATATTTACAGTTATCATATGAGAATGCGCATTTGTGATCGCAATATTCATATTTCAAAATAGTGCATTGCGTTGACATATTTCACAATATTGCTATCGCATTTTTAATGTTCATATTTAATAATTTTGCGAGTTGTCATTGCGCGCGAATTGTGTTTTAATTATAATATTTGCGATTGCATTGTAGCAAACGTTGTTCTTAATATAATGTAAAATATGAATATTGAGAACACATCAATCACATTCTTATACAATAAGTAAATATACATGCCTAAGGACACAATAGAAGATTAGTACAATCACGTTTACAGCTTACATACCATTTTCTAAGATTATAATATACAATTCACCACGCCTATAGTTTTTAATAGGAACAGTTTTTTTTTTTATAAAGTTGATCGTATACATGATGATTATAAAGGGGGGGTCCATGGGGTTTACTGTGTGTTGCATGGAAGAAACTTGTATTTTTATAGGGAAACATCACCGAGGGTTTCTAATATTCAAAGCACTGTCCGCCATCTTAGCTATCCCTTTTCAGTCATTCTGTCGCACCAGCTTTTCAGTGGTGATATTACCCAGTGTGACAAATCTAGTAAATGTACAGTGAACCCTTTATATTTTGGTGAAAGCACAGTCTATATTTTGCAAAAAACGCTTTAAAAATAGCCTTCCCTCCTAACAGCTATCGCAGCTCAGTGGCGATGTAGGCAGACTTTTGCTGAAGTTGCGATCCCCATTATATCCTATGCGTATAAGCAAAACAAGGTTCATCCCACTTTTATTACAATATAATGACATGTCAATGTTTTTTTTGTTTTAACAAAGGTTTGCTAGAAAATATAGCAATATAATATCAATAAAAAAGAAAGTGTAATGTAAATGTGTGCATTTTTTATGGTTGTTATTAATATTTTAAATGTATAAAAAGCACATTTTTAATAGCTGTATCGGAAGCAATAAAATAATTTAGCTATTTATTACCTAGATTACGATTTTTGCGTTAACAGGGGTTGCGGTGCTAATGACCCAGTTTTCCCTCACCGCTCACCCTTGCCGACAACGCTGGTATTACGGGTTTTTTACAAATCCGGCGTTAGCCGCAAAAAGTGAGCGTAGAGCAAAATTCTGCTCCACATCTCACCTCAATACTAGCGCTGCTTTATTGGTAACGGTGAGGCCTGGTAAAAATGTGCTTGTTGCACGTTAGAATTCTAGAATTCTAATCAGCCAATCGGAATTAAGGTAAGAAAAATCCTATTGGCTGATGCAATCAGCCAATAGGATTGAAGTTCAATCCCTATTGGCTGATCCAATCAGCCAATAGGATTGAGCTGGCATTCTATTGGCTGATTGGAGAATTCTATTAGCCAATCGGAATTGAAGGGACACCATCTTGGATGACGTCATTTAAAGGAACCTTCATTCTTCAGTCGGCCGTCGTTTGAAGAGGATGCTCCGCGTCGGATGTCTTGAGATGGAGCCGCTCTGCGCTGGATGGATGAAGATAGAAGATGCCGTCTGGATGAAGACTTCTGCCATCTGGAGGAACCTCTTCTGCCCGTCTGGAGGACCACTTCTGCCGGCTTTGTGGAGGACTTCGGCTCGGTTGGGTTAAGACTTCTAAAGATAGGGTGATCTTCAGGGGTTAGTGCTAGGTTTTTTTTAATGGGGGGATTGGTTGGGTTTTAGAGTAGGGTTGGTTGTGTGGGTGGTGGGTTTTAATGTTGGGGGGTATTTGTAATTTTTTTTACAGGTAACAGAGCTGATTACTTTGGGGCAATGCCCTGCAAAAGGCCCTTTTAAGGGCTATTGTAAATTAGTGTAGGGTAGGGCTTTTTTCTATTTTGGGGGGCTTTTTTATTTTGTATAGGGGGATTAGAGAAGGTGCAATTAGTATAAAATTCTTTTCTTTGTAATTATTTTTATTATTTTCTGCTAATTTAGTGGGGGGGGTTATCGTACTATAAATAATTTATTTAAATTGTAATTAATTGTATTTAATTTAGGTAATTAATTTAATTATAGTGTAGTGTTAGGTGTAATTGTAACATAGGTTAGGTTTTATTTTACAGGTTAAATTTGTCTTTAATTTAACTAGGTAGTTATTAAATAGTTATAACTTATTTAATAATTATTGAACCTAGTTAAATAAATACAAAATTGCCTGTAAAATAAAAATAAACCCTAAGCTAGCTACAATGTAATTATTAGTTATATTGTAGCTATCTTACGCCTAGATTTAGAGTTGGGCGGTAGCCGTCAAAACCAGCGTTTAGAGGCTCCAAATGCTGGTTTTTATACCACCCTCTGGTATTTGGAGTCAGTCAGTAAAAGGGTCTATCGCTCACTTTAACAGTCGGGCGCTGAAAGGTGAGCGTTAGAAATCTAACGACAAAACTCCAGCCGCAGAAAAAAAAACAGTAGTTAAGAGCTTTCTGGGCTAACGCCGGTTCATAAAGCTCTTAACTACTGTGCTCTAAAGTACACTAACACCCATAAACTACCTAAGTACCCCTAAACTGAGGCCCCCCCACACCGCTGCCACTCTATTAATTTTTTTTAACCCCTAATCTGCCGCTCCGTACACCGCCGCCAGCTACATTATCCCTATGTACCCATAATCTGCTGCCCCTAACATCGCCGACACCTACATAATATTTATTAACCCTAATCTGCCCCTCCAACGTCGCCGCTACCTTACCTACACTTTATTAACCCCTAATCTGCTGACGAACTGCACCGCTACTATAATAAATGTATTAACCCCTAATCCGCCTCACTCCCGCCTCAATAACCCTATAATAAATAGTATTAACCCCTAATCTGCCCTCCCTAACATCGCCGACACCTAACTTCAAACATTAACCCCTAATCTGCCGACCGGAGCTCACCGTTATTCTAATATATTTTTTAACCCTAAAGCGAAGTCTAACCCTAACACTAACACCCCCATAAATTAAATATAATTTTTATCTAACAAAATAAATTAACTATTATTAAATAAATTAATCCTATTTAAAAACTAAATACTTACCTGTAAAATAAACCCTAATATAGCTACAATATAAATTATAATTATATTGTAGCTATTTTAGGATTAATATTTATTTTACAAGCAACTTTGTATTTATTTTAACCAGGTACAATAGCTATTAAATAGTTCATAACTATTTAATAGTTACCTAGTTAAAATAATTACAAAATTACCTGTAAATAAACCCTAATATAGCTACAATATAAATTATAATTATATTGTAGCTATTTTAGGATTAATATTTATTTTACAAGCAACTTTGTATTTATTTTAACCAGGTACAATAGCTATTAAATAGTTCATAACTATTTAATAGTTACCTAGTTAAAATAATTACAAAATTACCTGTAAAATAAATCCTAACCTAAGTTACAATTAAACCTAACACTACACTAGCAATAAATACATTAAATAAAATACCTACAATTATCTACAATTAAACCTAACACTACACTATCAATAAATTAATTAAATAAAATACCTACAATTATCTACAATTAAACCTAACACTACACTATCAATAAAGTAATTAAATACAATACCTACAAATAAATACAATTAAATAAACTAACTAAAGTACAAAAAATAAAAAAGAACTAAGTTACAAAAAATAAAAAAATATTTACAAACATTAGAAAAATATTACAACAATTTTAAACTAATTACACCTACTCTAAGCCCCCTAATAAAATAACAAAGCCCCCCAAATAAAAAAATGCCCTACCCTATTCTAAATTTAAAAAGTTCGGGACCCGGTGTGGTGAAGACAAGGTAGGGAGATCTTCAGGGGCTTAGTGTTAGGTTTATTTAAGGGGGGGTTTGGGTTAGATTGGGGGTATGTGGGTGGTGGGTTGCAATGTTGGGGGGGGTATTGTATGTGTTTTTTTTACAGGCAAAAGAGCTGAATTCTTTGGGGCATGCCCCGCAAAGGGCCCTTTTCAGGGCTGGTAGGTAAAGAGCTTTTCCTATTTTAATTTTAGAATAGGGTAGGGCATTTTTTTATTTTGGGGGTCTTTGTTATTTTATCAGGGGGCTTAGAGTAGGTGTAATTAGTTTAAAATTGTTGTAATATTTTTCTAATGTTTGTAAAAAAAAAATTATTTTTTGTAACTTAGTTTTTTTTTTTTATTTTTGTACCTTTAGTTAGTTTATTTCATTGCATTTATTTGTAGGTAGTGTATTTAATTAATTTATTGATAGTGTAGTGTTAGGTTTAATTGTAGATAATTGTAGGTAGTTTATTTAAATTTATTTATTGATAGTGTGTAGGTGGTAGGTTTAATTGTAACTTAGGTTAGGATTTATTTTACAGGTAATTTTGTAATTATTTTAACTAGGTAACTATTAAATAGTTATGAAACTATTTAATAGCTTTTGTACCTGGTTAAAATAAATACAAAGTTGCCTGTAAAATAAATATTAATCCTAAAATAGCTAAAATATAATTATAATTTATATTGTAGCTATATTAGGGTTTATTTTACAGGTAAGTATTTAGATTTGAATAGGAATAATTTATTTAATAAGAGTTAATTTATTTCGTTAGAATAAAATTATATTTAATTTAGGGGGTGTTAGGGTTAGAATTAGCTTTAGGGGTTAAAAAATTTATTAGAGTAGCGGTGAGCTCCGATTGGCAGATTAGGGGTTAATACTTGAAGTTAGGTGTCGGCGATGTTAGGGAGGGCAGATTAGGGGTTAATATTTATTATTATAAGGTTAATGAGGCGGGAGTGAGGCGGATTAGGGGTTAATAACTTTATTATAGTAGCGGTGCGGTCCGCTCGGCAGATTAGGGGTTAATAAGTGTAGGCAGGTGGAGGCAACGTTCAGGGGGGCAGATTAGGGGTTAATAAATATAATATAGGGGTCGGCTGTGTTAGGGGGAGCAGATTAGGGGTACATAGCTATAATGTAGCTTGCCGTGGAGTACGGAGTGGCAGATTAGGGGTTAATAATAATATGCAGGGGTCAGCGATAGCGGGGGTGGCAGATTAGGGGTTAATAAGTGTAAGGTTAGGGGTGTTTAGACTCGGGGGGGGAATGTTAGGGTTTTTGGTGCAGACGTAGGAAGTGTTTCCCCATAGAAAACAATGGGGCTGCATTAGGAGCTGAACGCTGCTTTTTTGCAGGTGTTAGGTTTTTTTTCAGCTCAAACTGCCCCATTGTTTTCTATGGGGGAATCGTGCACGAGCACGTTTTTGAAGCTGGCCGCGTCCGTAAGCACCGCTGGTATCAAGAGTTGCAGTGGCGTTAAATTATGCTCTACGCTCCTTTTTTGGAGCCTAACGCAGCCATTTTGTGAACTCTAAATACCAGCGGTATTTAAAAGGTGCGGGGGAAAAAAAGAACGCGTAGCTAACGCACCCCTTTGGCCGCAGAACTCTAAATCTAGCCGTTAGGGTTTATTTTATAGGTAAGTATTTAGTTTTAAATAGGAATAATTTAGTGAATTGTAGTAATTTTATTCAGATTTATTAAAATTATATTTAAGTTAGGGGGGGTTAGATTTAGGGTTAGACTTAGGTTTAGGGGTTAATACATTTAATATAGCGGTGGCGACATTGGGGGCGGCAGATTAGGGGTTAATAAATGTAGGTAGGTGTCGGTGATGTAAGGGCAGGCAGATTATGGGTTAATAATATTTAACTAGTATTTGCGATGCGGAGTGCGGCGGTTTAGGGGTTAATATGTTTATTATAGTGGCAGGGATGTCCGGTTCGACAGATTAGGGGTTACAATTTTTATTTTAGCGTTTGCGATGTGGGGGGGGGGCTCGGTTTAGGGGTTAATAGTTAGTTTTTGGGTGTTTGTTTACTTTTTAGCACTTTAGTTAAGAGTTTTATGCTACAGCGTTGTAGTGTAAAACTCTTAACTACTGACTTTTAAATGCGGTACGAGTCTTGACTGGAGAGGGTCTACCGCTCACTTTTGGTTAGACTCGTAGAACCGGCGCTATGCAAGTCCCATTGAAAATTTAGGATACGCAATTGACGTAAGTGGATTTGCAGTATTTCCGATTCTGGCCAAAAAAGTGAGCGGTACACCTGTACCTGCAAGACTTGTAATACCAGCGGGCGTTAAAAAGCAGCATTAGGACCTCTTAACGCTGCTTTTTAACCCTAACGCACAACTCGTAATCTAGCCGTATGTGTATTGTAAAACCAATACATTGTACTGACATTACATAATGCAGTGTATAGAAACAGATTTACAGATTCTTTTTTTCATTATACGCACATAATGGCTAAATGCATTGTCAGCCTTTGTGAAAGTGTCTATTATATTAGTATAATACAGATAATTTACATGTTGTTCTCATAAACCAATACTTTAAGTTATCAAAAAAATCTGCCACATTATATCTATTGTTTTTTTTTTCTCAAAACACATAGGCTGCTGGCATTCCATATAACACACATTTATGAAGGAGTATTTTTTCTGGCTCAGTGGTGTTTGATGATATTTGATGAAACTGACTGAATGTGCTTGTCTGAGCAAGAAGGGAACCTGTGTGCGTATCTGCAAAACATCACACAAGAGAAAAAAAAAAGACAGAAGACGTAGATCCTGGAAGAAAATCCTGGTGCTTACGAAGCGTTTAGACAGCGTAGCTCTGATGTGTAGTTTGCTAAGTGCCTGGGGGCGGGATGTGCCTCTGATCAAAGCTGATCTACGCAATGCTTTCACATCATAAGAGGCCTGATTCTACTAGTGATCAATGCTTAGGTAGCCAAGTGAGTCACAATCTGTGTACATTAGAATAGCAGGTGGGAGACTCACTGAAATACAAAAGAAGCTGGGTTGTGTACTGATTACTGTATTAGCAGGAACGAGTTTATATGTGAACATGACAAATAATTTGAATCCCATTTATGTTCAAGGGGGTGTAGGAGGGTGTGGCTTACTAATTAATACAGCAAACATCACAAACTCATTTATAAGTGCACCATTCATGAACCACACCTGAGTACATTGATATGATATTCAAACAGAGTTGGGGAAGGTTTACTAAATGCAGCAGTGTCCCTTTATAAGAATCAATATAATTTATATCCTAAGAAAATGCAAGTCTCTATGCAACCTGAAATATAAAATCAACAAAGAATTGTCCTTAACTTCCTTTATACACCCTTCTCATTCCTAAAATAAATGTGGTGCTGACTTTAACTATGTGTTTAACTCCTTTGCGCATAGATAATTTTATTAATGTATTATTGCTTATATATATATATATATATATATATATATATATGTATATATATATATATATATATATATATATGTATATATATATATATATATATATATATATATATATATATATATATATAACACAGAGCATTCTTCACAAATGTATGTCAATTTAACTCACTAAGCCAATAATATACATACACAGCAGTACTTCCCCGATTCACCCATAAGTCTCCCTTACTTTTAAATACTACCTGTCAATCATGCATAATGTTTTGTTTGAGTCAAATAAAAATAAATGTCCAAGCCTCTCTTGCAAAAATAAATATGATCCATTGTGCTGCTGATGAACACTAATGTTTACTAAAGCATTTCAAAATAACAGACTGACATCTCACTACACTGGGGACCCTAGGTTTGAAATTGTCTGTGTATAATCAAATTAAATAATTCTGCAACTAGGCAGTCAGTTCCTAGCAATGAAATAATCCATGAGACGGAAGGTTACTAATATAAAGGAAGGAAAACAACAATTCTTACTGGGGGAAAAATGTGTCAAAAAACAACACCCAGGCTGGACCCCAAGAATAGCCTTCAGTTTGTGTTATCCTTAAACTCCATGTTCGAGAATATTTATTAAGAAAATGGTGTCCTAAATATCATAATCTCCTTTGAGTGTATACCAGAATTCAAATTACTCCTAAGTAAACCAACACCTGTGGTAATCTGTTTTCCACCAACCATCTGCAGGGTTATAACTTAACCAGATAAGAAAGATAGATACTTTGTACAAACATGTCTCTATGTCTTGACATCTACTTTACAAATTTACTAAGGGTATATCCACCTTTAGATCCCTGTTAACCCTGATATCTCTGCATGCTAAATTCATAGGGGGGGGGGGTAGCCTCTACAGCCGGTGCTGAGAACAGAAATGGGGGGGACACCATTCCACTTAATAATCTGACTGTAAATGGTAGACTGAAGGCGAGACATCAGTTAGGAAAAAAGCAGCTCTATCTAAGGAAGCTCTTAAATATAGCTAATACAACGAATCTGATGTTTCTTTTCCAACATAGAAAGTATAGAGTTTGTAAAATCAGCTAAAAAAATTTGCAGATGAAATAGTACAATACAAATCTTGCCTTTATATTTAGGAGTTAATAATTTAATTCAATAAATAAAAAACAACTGTTTATAAAATCACACAGAATAAATAAATAAAATAAATAAATAAATAAAAGGAGGAATGAAATGTCATAAAAAAATAATTTAGCGCTCCACTTGTAATCTAGCTCTATATTGTCACGCCGCGCTCCTCTAGCTCTTGCTAGGGACTTGGTGCCGACTGTTCTGCTCGTTGTCTATGGGAGAGTCAGCTTGTAGTCTGTGTGCGTGAAGTGGTGACATCATCGCTGCATGCTTCTTCTATTCTGAAGAAGGTCAGGAGTCTCTTGTAGCGAGAATCCTGTGCCTATGTAAGTTACTCACTTTCTACCTATCACTCTGCCCAAATATAGGTGTTACTTAGTGTAATCCTCGGTGTGTTATTTACTGGTGTTTCTGAATACTCTGCTTGCTTAACCCCTAAAGTACTGGATTGTGCGTCACTGTTATTAAACTCTGGCTGTCTGACTACTCTGCTTGCTTAACCCCTAAAGTACTGGATTGCCTCACTGTTATTGAACTCTGCCTGTTCTGACTACTCTGCTTGGCTTAACCCTAAAAAAATGAATTGGCCATACAGTTGCTGAACACTGGCTGTCTGACCACTCTACCTGTTTATCCCTTCAACCTTTTGATTGCCTTACTGTTGCTGAACTCTGTCTGCCTGACCATTCTAGTTAACCCTTGAACTGCCTAACCGCTGATTCCCTACCTGTTGCCGTCAAAGACTATCCTGTCTGTTGCCAGTCCTTCAAGTGGTTTACCCTTGAACTGCCAAACTGCTGATTCCCTACCTGTTGCCGCCAAAGACTACCCTGCATATTGTGAGTACCGCTTACATTATTTAGCAAACTTTCTCTACTCTGGGACATTCCCTATCGTTGCACCCAGGATAAGAAGACTACTGGCCAAGTTTGGTCTGATAGTGAAATATCCCACGAGCATTACATATATGCTTTAAAACAGAATCAGAATATTCTGCTTCAATTGTTCTTTAGACAAAGTTTCCATATTTAGCAAAAAATTACTTAGTCTTAGCAGTAATAAGAAGAGAGACGTCTTCAGAGTAAAGAGGACAGTTATTACTCACTTTAAGGTAATCTCTTCGTTAAGATACCACTCCAATGTCACACCATTTGTCCGTCACTCTGTATGAATCCTGGAGTGATTGCAACTGCCGGTGGTATACTTTGTCTGTCAAACTTCTGTTTACTGTGCCACTCCTATAGTCTATCTAGGACCTAGTTTGCAACCTGTGGTACATGTACCCTGGGGGTACCTAGAGCTTTGGTAAGGGGTACTCAGTGGCTTGCCCTTTCATTATCTTTTAACCACATTCTGGGGCATTTCACTAATTTTGGTTACCTAATAATATTTATGTGCTTTGGGGGGTACTTTGCCGGATGGGATACTTGCTACAAAAAAGGATGAGAATCAATGGTCTAGGACAAACAAATGGCATTCCTGTATGGCCAGTTACAGTAACTTTAGTTACTGTTGTTTAGGGGGGCTTTCTCTCTTCTGTTGGCTTAAACATGCACAGAGTGCATCATTCTTATACGTCCTACTGTAGCCGGGGTATGTGTAAGGAGGCCTGGAAGGTCGCTAAGGAACCATGAGGAATTACCCAATGCTCAACCAAATTCCCAACCTGACCAAGAAACAAAAGGCATTGCCAGGAGCACTAAAGTAATAAAACTTAGCCTTTACTAAATTTTACAGCAACATAAATTAGAGGTTTCACAGAGCCGACAGATCACTGGATGAACCATCTGACGTATTTTGGCATCCACCGTAGTCTTAGTGTGGTTTTACAGTTTTGCACTTTTTATATACTTAAAGGGGGACACTATACCCAAACATTTTTCTTTCATGATTAAGGTATAGAATACAATTTTAAAACAACATTCCAATTTACTTCTATTACCTAATTTGCTTCATTCTTTAGATATACTTTAATGAAGAAATAGCAATGCACATGGTGAACCAATCACAGAAAGTATCTATGTGCAGCTACTAATCAGCAGCTACTAAGCATATGCTAAATATGCTTTTCAGCAAAGAATATCAAGGAGAATGAAGCCAATATAGATAATAGAAGTAAATTAGAAAGTTGTTTATAATTGTATGATCTTTCTAAATCATGAAAGGGAAACATTTGGGTTTCATGTCCCTTTAAAAGTTATTTAGGGCCAGATTACAAGTGAAGTGCAAATTAACACTTCCACTCGAGCATCAGCTGCACTAGAAGTAAGCTTTTTTCGCTTGTCAGGTTGCGCTCATATTACGAGTTGAAAGTAAACTGTTTTCACTCTCTCGCGCTAACCTGACAAGTACAAGAAGCCGAACTTGGAATATTGCATGTGCGTTCACGTATTCCCCCCATAGAAGTCAATTGAAAAAAAAAAAAGTGTAAAAAAAAACTAACACCACCACCCTCTTGCGCAAACCGGAGAGACGCCGCAGTGGTACCTGTAATCAGAGGCTCATGGTCAGTTGCACTGCTTGAGACCGGAGCTGCTGGTGGGCAGAGGGATCCGAACATCAATGCTCCGTTCTCGCAGGGGGCTGTGGAGTCAGTATTTTCCAGTCCGCACAGCTAAATCTGCTTCTACCTCATTGAGTGACTTGTGGTGTTCCATGGATTGGTGGGTAACAAACTCCCCCATAAGATACTCGCATCTGGCTTAGGTCCCTGCTTCAACCTGAATCTTCAAGACCGCAAGTATAATCTAAGCTACTTCATTTGAGATATTAGCGCTATCCTACAACCTGCTTGTGCCTTTTTTTCCCTTGAATGACTCTATCCAGTTTACACTGTCAAGTTGAAAAAAGAGCTGATAACAGCTATAAACTTACTTTCTATCATGCCTGCATCAGGAAGCAGAATAGGACACAATTAACTCAAGGCTAAAGTAGTCCTGGATAAGGATCTTCATATAAGAAAGGAATATTGCCTGAGTAACTAAAATCTTTTTTTCGGAGGGCTCTTGTTTAATAAACTTTCAGGACTAGACTGGACCTGTTTCCTCACCCCTCATTTTGAGATCTAGTCTCCTTTAAGATCCAGTATATACCTCTACAAATTATATCTGAGATTACAACTCTTACAAATTATTCCCTTTTTCAAAGGATTGACTCCCTGGTCTAATGCTTACTTATTTTGATTTTTTGTGTTTTAAAAGAGGAATTCTTGGGAGGCTTCATCCCTTTCTTCATCAGGAGAGGCCATAAAGGTTTTGGGAATTCCCTGCTATTTCTAGTACTCAGGGGCTTACACAGGAGGAAAAGAGGAAAAAGAAATAAAGAGGGAAAAACGAAAAAGGAGAGGTGGATTCACCTCAAGACTACTGTCACTTTTAGCCTTAGTTCTCAGTCTAGCTTATGATCTATTAGACATGTATTACAGCTCTAAATAATATTGTACATTTTATATTGTCTATCCCTTATCTTTATACATTCTTCTGAGCTCTCTATTGTTATGATTTCCCAGCTTATTATGCATCCTGTTCAAATGAGTTTGTCCTCTAGGTAATGGTCAGGTTACTCTTGTATATAAGATTAATGCTTTCTCTGCCTTGTTTATATCATATTCATGTAGAAGAAGGGTTATACCTTTTTTTTTTTAATTTGTCTAGTTCACTTAATTATTTGGGATTGTTTTAGAATTCCATCTTTAAGGTCCCCCTCTAAGATATTTTTAGAATAAGGAGACAATCTTGCCAGCTCTAGGGTGTGTCATATTATCTATAATACAGGCCTGTGTCACTTTATTCACACACACCTTCCCCGGATAGGGATTTCTATCCTCTACCTGAGAAGACCACCATTTATATTGTTTTATTAAAAGGGAAAAGAAAGAAAAAAAAGGGAAAAAAAGGAAAAAAGAGGAGGAAGAGAGATACCCACTTCACTGATCTCCCTCCCTTGCTCTCTGTTTTTTGTTGTATTATTGATGCACAATAACTAGAATTTGTATTCTAGTGTTTTTTCTTACATAATTACTCACATATGCACTTCACTAAATGGAAAAATGTGTCACTCAGGTGAAATCTAGTTCACCCAGATTGCCTGTAAAACCTAAAAATAAGAAATCCAAGATGTCAGACACCATATTTAGAAGTTATTTCTGAGCCAACTTCTCTGTTCTTGATACACAAGCATTGATATACAACTCACTGAACTTTTTTGCTCCCCAATTTGACCTTGATTAAGAAAGAACTAGGCTCGATTTCCTCAGATATAGTTTTACTCTCCTCTGAGGTTAGATTATTATTATTATTATCCAGTATTTGTAAGCACCAACAGATTCCGCAGCGCTGATTCTCAAATAGAATTTTGAAGACAGAAATAGGATATCTGATCTAGAGGATCAGGTTTGTACTCAAGAGAGCATAATTTCAAAATAAAAAAACTAAAATTAATAACATCAGCTGCACCTGGAGAATATAAAAGTCCGCTCAAGGCGCAACATATTAGAATATTACGGTCTTCCTGAAGTTGCCTGAATTTGATGATCTTATTAAATTCACCTATATTATATTACTACAGGCCTTAGGTATTTCACCACGAACAGCTACCCCTAGAAATAGAGAGGGCACATAGAATTGGCACTAGGAAATCCAATACAGATGGGACTTTCAGAATCAGAATGTAATTTTAAGGTGTTGAATTTTCTAGATAAACTAGAAATGTTAAAGTTATTCAAAAGAGGTGATCCCCCTATGATTTGGAAACAAATAAGATACTCTTGTTTTAGGATTTTTCCAGCGAAACATACTTGAAAAGGAAACTGATGACCCCATACTGTACCAAATTAATTAATAAAGGCCTAAAAGCTTGAATGATTTATCCTGCTAAAATCATTGTTGAGGATAATGGGTCTAGGCTTGTATTTAATGATGTCTCTGAAGTCAAGGAATTTGCTGCTTCCAAACAATAAGTTAGTTCAGATATTTTCCATATATCTTGCCTGATTAATGGGACAAGAGTGGACTAATGTTCTATATAACCTTTTATTCCCATGGAAGTTTGCTACTCATCACGGTGATGTGCGCAATATAAGTTCTGGATGTAACATTTGGTTATTTTTTATTTAATCCTACTCTGCTTTTCTTTCTTTTTTTTTTTTCTCTCCCTCTCCCCTCCCGGCGGGTCCGCTGCTAGATACAATCTTTATATACTGGTTCGATAGCTGATAAACTGGATACATTTATATCAAGTAATGGAATGTATTACGGATTTCCTCTCTGATGAAGCGTAAACTGATTATTAAATCTCTCGCCAGATATAAACCGATATTGTTTTCCTCCAGGAACATTTTAATGTTCAAGAAGCTGCCAAGCTTAAAGATAAAATGGTAGGAGAGGTGATTGCTACCTCATCTACAAATAGGAAATGCAGTGTCACTATTTTAATAAATAAAAGAGCTTGACTGCAACATCATAAATGCATATATAGTTACTGCTTCCAGATACATCATACTTCAAATTTTAATCAAAAACATGAAATTATATTCTGTAAACATATATGGGGCCAATAAATTTGTGGTTGAAATCTGGGAGAAGGTTAAAATTAAGGTATTGTAATTTATTAACTGAGAATTTAGTTATGGGAAGCAATTTTAATATGACTTTATTTCCATAACTATACAGATTGTATAACAAGAATATTGCAGAGTATAAGAAGAGCGCTAAATATTTTAATATTTTTGTCATAAACTGAAACTGGTAGACATTTGGAGAATTATAAACCCTGTTACTCAACTCTTCTTCCTGTGAATCCAAAGTTTCACTGTTTTTAGATCTGTTTTTAATCTCTGAATCTTTTTCTATTCTTAAGGCAGATGCTGGAATCGGTGAGATCTTGATATTGAACCATGCAATCATCTCATTATCATTTCCCCCATAGTTAAAGCCAAGACAAAATCTCCAGTGTTTTTTTTTCTTTGCTATCTTTATAATAGTCCCAGATTCGTATTATGGTTATAACAGAAATGGAAGGGATTACTGTACGCATAATATCACATATTTTAGCAAAACAGAAATCTTTTGGGAGGCCTCTAAAGCGGTCCTATGTGGTGAAATCTAAGCATACTTAAGTATATGGAAAAAAGGAACAGAGCTTTTGAGGTTCAATTGGCTGATCAAGTCAGAAATGCATACAAAAAATACTATAATGATCGGTCCACTACAAACTGGAATAAATACTCAGCTTTGAGAAAAGAGAGAGATTTATTCTTAAAGCAAAAATCACAATCACAAGGGGAATTAAAAGTGAATCTCCATTTTAGAACTTCCATGGTTGTTCAGCGAAAAATGTAGCTAGGCTTGTCAAAAAAAGAAAGAAGAAATTTTTATATCTTCTATTAAAAGTGGCGACAATCGATTTACAGATTCTAGAGAAATTGGTAATGTCTTCCTTAACTATTATGAACAACTCTACTCAGAAGTGGATATAAATATTCTTAATCAGGAGACTTTATGGTCAAAGATTTTACTCCAACGCTACAGAGTGAGGACTAAGTACTCTTAATGCTCCTATAACTAAGGAGGAGATCAGTAAAGCAATTGACAAACTCTAAATTAAATAAAGCTGCTGGTCCAGATGGTTTACCAGCAGAATACTACAAGTGATTAGCTGAAGCATTGATTCAACCTTAGAGAAACTTTTTAATAATAATTTTTATTACAGACAGTCCCATATCGGTCCTTCTTTTCCGCAGCCAATATCTCTTTAATTTTTAAGAAAGGTAAAAATCCAGAAGACCCCAGCATCCTATAGGCCCATTTCGGTGCTCAACACAGATTATAAAATTCTTGCATCGATTATCTCTTTTAGACCTTTTCTTCTAGTTTAGATAAACTTATACATCTGGATTAATCGGGTTTTATATCTTCTAGAAATCCTGCATTAAAATGTATGTAAACTGAATTACTTTTTTGGATTACGCATGGAATATAGATCAATTTAAGAAGATGAATCTCTGTCAAGATATGGCTATTCTCACTTTAGATGCCATTAAAGCTTGTGGCCCATATTTATGAAGGTCTGTCGGACCTGATCCGACAGTGCAGATCAGGTCCGACAGACCTCGCTGAATACGGCGAGCAATGTGCTCGCCATATTCAGCATTGCACCAGCAGCTCACAAGAGCTGCTGGTGCAACGCCACCCCCTGCAGACTCGCGGCTAATAGGCTGCCAGCAGGGGGGGTGTCAATCAACCTGATCATACTCAATCGGGTTGATTTCCGGCGATGACTGTCCGTCTGCTCAGAGCAGGCGGACAGGTTATGGAGCAGCGGGTCTTTGTGACTGCTGCTTCATAACTGCTGTTTCTGGTGAGCCTGAAGGCTCGCCAGAAACACGGGGCATCAAGCTCCATTCGGAGCTTGATAAATATGCCCCTTTGACTCCATCTCTGGGGGCAACCTCTTTAAGGCTTTGACAAATTTTGGCTTCAAAAATAATTTTGTTCGAATTATACATAAGTTATATCTCAATCCAACTTTCTTATTTTGTAAAATAATACTTCGGAGAGGTACTAGACAGGGTTGCCCTTTATCTTCTCTCCTTTTCAACATTGCCCTAGAGCCGCTAGCGGTGCCGATTAGAGATGTTTTAACATTGATTTCTCTTGGTACTCTTTGTCTAAAATATTCTATCTATATCTCAGATGATCTAGTATTAATATATTGATGAGTTTAGCTCTTTTTTCAGGGTACAAAATTAATCTGGAGAAGAGTTAACTCATGTGGGTTGGAATTCATATTTAAGTCCTCTGAACCTAACAATTAGGGTCATTGATGCTGTTAAATATGTAGGTCTGATGCTGTTAAATATGTAGGTCTAGAATTGCATAAAGACCCTAAATACAGGTATAAATCAAACCTTTTGTCTCTCTTTCAAAAGATTAAAGAAGATCTTGAACTATGGACAGCTTTTCCCGCAATCACGGCTCCGGCTGATTTAATTAAAACAATTATTTTTCCTCGTATTCTTTATCCTCTTCAAAACTTCCTCTATTCATATTAAATAGTGACCTTCGAAAGCTCTCTTCTTAGTTCTCTAAATTTATCTGTAACAGGTAAGAAATCCGTATTTTTTCTAAATAGGCTATCCCAAAAAGTGAATCAGCCAGCCTAGCTCTTCCTAATTTTAGATTTTACAATTGGGCTGCTATGGCGCAAAACTGCTATAGACTGGAATGCCGAGACTAATATAGTTTCCTCTATGTACTTGGAATCATATCTGATCTCTCAGTGGTCTTTAAAAGCTTTATTGCACTGCTCACAATGGAATTTTACTACAATTCTAGTCTGTCTTATTTCAATTAAGAATGTAATCTTAGCTTGGCATAAGTTTTGCTCTGTTTTTGGATATCGATCATACTTTCTCAGAATTTCTCCTATAATGGTAATCCCCAATTCACTCTGGTTATGAATCAAAAAGTCTTCAAATTTTGGTCTGAAAAAGGGCTCAAATTTCTAGATGAGCACCATAAGATACTTTTCCCAGAGTTAATCTTTCAACATTATGATCTGACTCGAAACAAATCAATTTGCTACTTTCACACAACATTACATTTTATCTCAAAAATGGCCACTCTTCTTCACTGATGGCATGGTCAGATGTCAAGATCCGTATCCAAAAATGTATTGCTGGTAATGCGTCAATTTCTTTGATGTATGACATTATGCTCACCCAACAAAGCTTACTATATCTGGATAAACTGTCTAATTCCTGGTTTTCTCTACAATAGATCCTGACAAAATTAAACAGATTTTTGCCACTCTTACTAAATGTGAAATTAATATGAACTGGAAGGAATCACACAACTTTTATTTAACTCCTCTCAGAATATCTAAGTTTTATTTAACAAATCATCTGTCTGTCCATTGTGCTAATTTCTAATGCAGATTTAATTCACATGTTCTGGTATTGCCCGAAAATCAATCAATTATTGGTTTAATAAACTCTTTGACTATTACTTTTCACCAGAACTCAGCCGCTGAGAAAATAATTACATTTTTTTTTATGGGATGGTTTCCTATTATTAAGTCATACCCAATCCCCATCCCTATACAAAAACAGATTCTATTCCCCTTTTTATCCTCTATCAACTTTGCGGAACTAGTCTTACTTGACATTTTACTTACATACATGGATTAAGAATTTTAGAGAGGTACATTAAGAGTCTGAGTTATTTTTTGTTTTTTATTGACCAAGCATTTGTGATATCAGCTGCCCACTTTGAGGATCCCCCTCTCCTTTGTTTTTGTTGTTGTTTTTTTGTGTTTTTTCTCATATGATTGTGTCACTTACTTAATTACTACTATTATTAACTTATGGTTATTGTTATTGTATTATATGAAATGCATAAAGGACCCAATATTGCAGAGTCTATGATTTGTCATCTTTGTCCTTGTTTAAATGGCTTTCAATGTCACATCCAAAATAATTGATAGAATTTTTGCCATACTCATAGATAAACTGAATGCCCACTTCATTGTTACTTAATGCCTTAACAAATTCCTTGGCATCAGACTATTTGCATCCCACACAAACAAAATGTTGTCTATGTATCTCCTATAATAGATGATATGTTCCTTGAGAGAGCTCCACCCACCCATAAAAAGGTTGGCTGTACAAGGGAGAAAATCTGCCCCCCCCCTATACAGGAGATATGTTACATGTTTGGCTAGACTTGTGCTTATGTTTATCCTTTTTTGTTGAGGTTGATGCTTGGTATATGCCTGATTTGGAGTGTACTATACTTTATTGGCCTCTCACTTAATTCTTAATTATAAACCTGCAAAATCAGAATCACATTTTAAAAAAAATATCAATCAATAGTGCAAAATCCTTAACTTGCTAGAATTGTGGAAGTCAAAACAAATTTCCACAAAGCTAGGTGTAGATTAAAAAAAAACAGTGGAATAATTAGCTTTGGAAGGGTAAGGATGTTATAGGAAACAGAAAAAGTGGACTTCTTTCTAAATTTTATATTTTTTGGGATCAGTATAAATCTCAACTCTGAAGCAGTAGCAGAACACTGGGAATAGGCCCTCACTTCTACATCACTTACATTCTCTTATTAAGTGGAGTCAGTAGCTCCTGCTCTTGTCCCCCCCACCCCTTCTTTTTCCTCCTGATCACATAAGGAGAATTGATTGTGATAAGATGTGGCAGTACTTTCCTTGTAAAAATTCAAATGTTCCTCTTCTTTCTTTCTTTCTTTCTTTCCTCTTTCTTTCTTTCTTTCTTTCTTTCTTTCTCTTATGACACTATGACAAGGGTTATATATACAATTTTTTTTACTGATTCTTTGAGTGATGATATTTTATTCTGGTTATTACTACAATGTATGTATGAATGCTGTAACATCAATAAATGTGAATAAAGTTTTTTTTTTTTTAAAAGGATCCTCTGTTATTTTTATAATTCCAGTATAAAATGGCCAATATGTGCTTGAATGCAACTCTGCAGTTATGGAAACATACCATCATCCAGCATGCAATCTTTTATACAGGGATGATGCATGAACTCCTGCCTATCTGAGCACTTAACATATATGGTCTAGGATGATTCCAAGAAAATAACTTTGGTTCAAAATCTGAAAAACTTTAATTTTTTTGAATGTTTCAAGGCTATTACTTCTCACAAAACCTTCAAGAAAATACATTACTTGGGATTCCCTTTACAGCGAAACAGAAACAAAAAGTTTGTTAAGATGCTTGGAACAGTTCTTTAGACCAAATGAAAAAACTGAACTGGGTATGAACGCATTCTACAGAAAACATAAAGTGGTCTGGAAGTTTGGGAATCTGGACATGCATATCCTAAAAGGATTATAAAACTTCAAAGTATGTTTTTAAATCCACATAACAAGTTTTATCACAATAAAAATAGCAAAATGATCAACACTCAACTAAAAGTTAACAAAGGTTTTTTGAAGATAATCATAATCAGGATAACTATCATCTTAGGACACCAGCATAAGACTTCATCTATTTATTTTTATTTAAATAATTTTATTCAAAACACCAAGTTTGGTATTCGCCACAAAAAAAAAATCAATTTTTTTTCACATTTTTGAAGATATATTTAAATTTTTACATTTTTAATTTTTCAATTTTTCATTTAAAATTTTTTTAATTTTTGATATTTTGAAATTTGTTAGGTGTACACCTATTGAACGCTTGGCACATATTTGTACCCTTTTTTATTTTGTTTTATTATTTTTTATCATCACTTGGATTTACATTTGGACTTATTTTGGACACTTATAATTTGGAAACTTCTTTTTTTGGACATTATGGTATGAACTTTACATTAGACTTTTATCACTTTTAACATGCATCATCTTTCACTCTAATCAGTGTTTTTTGGACACCTTTAGGACTTATTTAAATTAATCATATGTAAAACAATTCTGGTCTCTTAAGGAGCTTGTGCTTCTATCCATCCTCAATATGGATTGATTTAGGATATTTGTTTGTATAAATATAATTAAGTTTTAGCGTGGATAGATATGGTCCAATTACTGCAGGATATTGTTTAATCTATATTATTGTATTCATAGTTTTATATCAATTTTATTTTAACTTCACAAGAGCCACCACACACAGACGGATCCTGGACATGGGCTTCAAATGTTGTATTCCTCTTGTCAAGCCACTCCTGAACAACAAACCAACGTTAGAAGCGTCTTACCTGGGCTAAAGAAAAACAGACCTGGTCTGTTGCTCAGTGGTCCAAAGTCCTCTTTTCTGATGAGAGCAAATTTTGCATCTCATTTGAAAACCAAGGACCCAGAGTATGGAGGAAGAATGGAGAGGCACACACTGCAAGATGCTTGAAATCCAGTGTGAAGTTTCCACAGTCTGTGTTAATTTGGGGAGCCATGTCATTTGCTGGTGTTGGTCCACTGTGCTTCATTAAGTCCAGGTTCAACACAGCCATCTACCAGGAGATTTTGGAGCACTTCATGCTTCCTTCCGCAGACGAGCTCTATGGGAATGCTAACTTCATTTTCCAGCAGGACTTGGCACCTGCCCACACTGCCAAAAGCACAAAAACCTGGTTCAATGACGGTGGGATTACTGTGCTTGATTGGCCAGCAAAATCCCATGACCTGAACCCAATAGAGAAAGATGAGAGACATGAGACCGAACAATGCAGAAGAGCTGAAGGCTGCTATTGAAGCAACCTGGTCTTCCATAACACCTCAGCAGTGCCATAGGCTGATAGCTTCCATGCCACGCCGCATTCAGGCAGTAATTGCTGCAAAAGGGGCCCAAACCAAGTATGAGTACATACAGTATGCATGCTTATACTTTTCAGAGGTCCGATATTGTTCTACGGGTATGTACAATCCTTGTTTTATTGATTGCAAGTAATATTCTAATTTTCTGAGATTGTGGATTTGGGGTTTTCATGAGCTGTATGCCATAATGATCACAATTATGACAAATCACGGCTTGAACTATCTTGCTTTGCATGTAATTAGTTTATCTCATATATTAGTTTCACCTTTAAAGTTGCATTAGTGAAATAAATTAACTTTCGCCCGATATTCTAATTTTTTTTATTTTAACCTGTATGTGTAAAAAGAGCTTACTTTTCCCTATTTTCTTAATAGGGTTTTTTCCTTGATTTAATGTTGTAATATGCTCTAAGCACACTCCCAGCCAGTTACCTCCTTCTATAATATAGACAACAAGGTCAGCTGGGAGCCAATAGCATTTTGCCTTTTCCAGCAAATCTGGGGATCACCTCCATTTGTTTTATTGTATCATGTCCGCTCGCACTTGCATAAATCGGCCCCTTTATATGTGCAAATACCATTATTTAAATACATGTCTAAACTAATAGGGATCTTATATAGGTATATCATTTCAGATATATTTGAAAATTTTAAATATTGCTTGTTATATCATACATATATCAATTGTGCAGGATGACTTATAGAACGATAACCTATGCAGTTGTATCCAACTAAAATGGGCATTATAATATGGCACACTAAAAACATAATAATGAAGACTTTAATAAAATGAATTGAACTGTAGAACTCTGATATTAGATATCAAATAGCTGGACTATTATAATTATTACAATAGCGAAGTTTCAAAACACAGTAAATATGATTTTTATTTTACTTTTAAAATAAAATGTTGATGCGGAAAAAGGGTAGTACCGTGTTAGTCAGTCTATTCAAAGAGAGTGAAAATCTTTGTAAGAAAACAAAAGTGATGTAAATGTGATATACTTTAAAGGGACAGTTTACCTCCAAAAAATGATCCCCTTTAATTTGTTCCTGATTATGCATTTTACCTGCTGGAGTGTATTTAATTTTTTGCAAGTAGCTCATTTACCCTAATTTTGGCATTTGAAATAGCTGATTTAGCCTGTGGTATCCCCACCTATACTGAAAGTTTCTATTGACAGGCCATGTAAACACAGCCAGCAAAGGGAAATACACTCCCAGTGGGTTGTAGAATAGATAACTAATGACATTATAAGTTCTCATTGTTCTCTCTAAGGCCCCAATATTCAAAATATCGACAGACCGATGGGAAACTGTCTGCTTGGGTTCGCCAGGCTCGCAGAGCATCGGTCTGTCAATATGTTCAAGAAAAGGTGGCTGACCCACCAAGTGCTGATGAGTGCCGATGTGTCTCCCATAGGATATAATAGGGATTGCTGCTACACCAATATCAGTATAGGTTTTAGTGCTAATTTAGGCTTGCGAGTGTGCAAAATTCTGTTATTTATTGCGTCATTCTTGGCGTGAGAATTTTTTTTTACGCAAATGTGCGTAGTTTGTCATTTCCTTCGTCTTTGTTGATGCTAGGTTGTTTGGCGCGAAATTGTGTTATGACGCGAGTTGCTTCATTTCCAGATGTTTGTTGGCGTCAAAAAATTTCTCAACTTCCTTTTGTGTTGTGCGTTATACTTGGCGCACAAAAAATTGTTTTATTTTATATATGTTCCTTGCCTTCTTTATGCTCAGAGGGCTATGCTATTTGCTTTTTTTTTTTTGCTAATTTCGGCATTTGCATTTTTTACCATTCCTGAAATTGCTATATGTGGAAATAAGATATTTCTGTTTAAATGTTATTTTTTCTTTTTTACATTTTACAAGATGTCTCAATCTGATCCTGTCTCAGAAGCTGCTGTAGGAGCCATGCTGTCTGAACACAGTTCTACCAAAGCTATGTGTATCTGTTGTAAGCTAGTGGAGATTATATCTCCAGCTGGAGTATGTAACAGTTGTCATGATAAGATTTTGAAACATCTTTTTCAACATCTAAAGTACATGATATTCCTGTTGATATGAAATATTTTATTGCTGATGCGATACAGAAGGCTATGGCTGCTATACCGCCTTCAAATAAATGTAAAAGGTATTTTAACCCCTAAAGGACCAGGGCAGATTTAATACTTTTGTGGTGTGTTGTGTTTAGCTGTAATTTTGCTCTCTCTCATTTACTGTTCCCATACAAATTATATATTGTTTACAATACCATTATTTGAATCATGTCATATAATTTACTTTTAAAAGAAAAAAAATATATGGTGAAAAATTGAAAAAAAACTTTGGCTAGATTATGAGTTGTGCGTTAGGGTAAAAAAGCAGCGTTAAGAGGTCCTAATGCTGCTTTTTTATGCCCGCTGCGTCTTGAAGGTTTAGGGTCACCGCACACTTTTTTGGCCTTACCACAAAACGACTTACAAAAACTTTGTAAAGTCTTTTTTCTATGGGACTTCCATAGTGCCGGTATTACGAGTCTGTCCTGGGAGGCTAAAAAGTGAGCAGTACACCCTACCCTGTCAAGAGTCCTAACGCATTTAAAAGTCAGTAGTTAAGAGTTTTACACTACAACGCCGTAGCATAAAACTCATAACTAAAGTTCTAAAAAGTACACTAACACCCATAAACTACCTATTAACCCCTAAACCGAGGCCCTCCCGCATCGCAAACATTATAATAGAAATTTTAACCCCTAATTTGCCGCTCCGGACACTGCCGCCACCTACATTATATTTATGAACCGCTAATCTGCTGCCCCCAACATCGCTGACACATACATTATATTTATTAACCCCTAATCTGCCGCCCTCAATGTCGCTGCAACCTACCTACACTTATTAACCCCTAATCTGCCGCCGCCAACGTCGCCTCCACTATAATAAACATATTAACCCCTAAACCGCCGCACTCCTGCCCCACAAACATTAGTTAAATATTATTAACCCCTAATCTGCAGTCCCTAACATTGCCGCCACCTACCTACATTTATTAACCTTTAATCTGCTGCCCCCAACGTCGCCACCACTATATTAAAGTTATTAACCCCTAAACCTAAGCCTAACACACTCTAACTCAAATATATATATATATTTTTTTTTTTGTTTATCTTGTGTTCTGCTGTGTTTTTTTTTTTTTTTTCAAACAAGCTTTATTAAGGGTTCAAGCATGCATTTCAAAAGTAGAGCAATTATCATTACATACATTTTGGAAAGATAAGTACCCATGCCATATGTAATTAAAGTCTCTTTTGATTTGGTGTAATGTCCATTTCCGAATTATGGCATGAGGGAGTCCCCGAAAAAGTCCAGCGGGTCCCTAACCACCCAAACATATATGGTGGACTAAATGTCTTGGGGTACAATTACAATTAACTTTATGAGGCAAAGCTTGATTTTTCAACATATTTCCTAACAAACAATTTTATGTACCTGTGTAGGCAGAAAATTCAGATTACAACATCTTGAGTACACCGGGTGAAAGGAAATGAAGAAGACCTCTAGGGAAAGAAAGAAGGGGAAGGGGAGGAGTAGAGGAGTGGGGGAAAAAAAAAAAATTCTCACCCCTCCTTCTTGGGAACCCCCGTGTGGCATAGAGTCAGCCACAATCATGTAGGGGTTGGTTTTTTGCTTTAAAAATCCTTAATTGTATAATATATATTTATATCTATATGGGGGGAGGGTTCCAAGTAGTCATCATCATGTCATACATGACCATCTGGTTGCTCTTATAGTAATGCAACCTTTCCAGGGTTAATAATTCATCCACAGCAGAGCGCCACTCAGCAGAAGTAGGCACCTCCCTAGATTTCCAAAGTTTGGGAATAAGCCTTTTTGCTCATGTGAGCATGATCAAGAGAAGGGCCCGTTTATGTCTGTCCATATCATTGGGAAGCTGCAAAAATAATATAGTCTCGGGTGTGACTGATATATGTGTGTTAAGCTTATGTGACACTTCCCCAATAACAGTCGCCCAATAATTCGTCAGTTTAGGGCATGCCCACCAGATATGTATGAGTGTTCCTATCTCACCGCAACTTCTCCAGCAAGCAGCAGAAGCCGCTGGGAACATGTGATGGAGTCTAGAGGGTGTATAATACCATCTGGTTAATAGTTTAAGTTGTATTTCTTGAACTGTAGCTGAGACAGAGGAGTGCTTAACCAATCTAAAAGATTTGAGCCATTCTTCTTCCTCAATTGCGTTATTGAGATCCCTATTCCATGCACTAGTGTATGTCAGTAATTGCATGTCTGGGGGTGTAAGAAGTAACTTGTAGATTTTTTAAATCAATCATTTTGGTGGTGTAGACTCCGTGCATAGGGTTTCGAAAGGGGTGAGTTCCCTAAGGAACCCTCCTTTGTTTTTGTGGTGCATTAGAAAGTGAGATAATTGATGATATCTCAGCCAAGATAAGAAAATATTCCCATATTGTTTTATCATCTCCTGTTGTGGACGTAGTTTCCCCCCCACGAGTGCAAAGTGTAATGTGCCTAATCTCAAACTGTGGGGAGAGCACATACGTTTGCTTAAGTCATGATATGGTAGTTCAGGGTTTTCTAGAATCGGAGTCATAGGTGAGGCGATAGTTGATATGTGTGAGCTTGTGGAGATTAGTCTGTCACATTCTAGGAAAGTTTCTGTTAATAAGTGATATTTATATAGCATTTTGGGGCGCTTAGATACAGGGATCCAAGCGAGGGAAGCAACATTATTAGAGTGGAGAATCTGACCATCTATTCTGACCCATTGTTTTTGAGTAGTGTTATGCGACCATTCAGTTAGTCTCTGTAAGAGTATAGCCCTCCTGTATAATGCCAAATCAGGAAAACCCAGCCCCCCCTTGTCTCTGGGAAGGTAAAGTGTCTTTTTAGGAATTCTGGGTTTCACGCCAGTCCAAATAAACTGCGCTAGGGTTCTTTGAAGATGGGAGAGAAAGTCCGTAGGGAGGTGAATCGACACTGTTTGCATTACATATAATATACGTGGTAGGATGTTCATCTTAATTAGTGCAAAATGTATTATCTGAATCACCTTGTTGGTGTTGTCTCGTGCCTCTCTGCCCGGGACAAAGCTCACTTGTTCAGATGAGATGAGGTTCGTGAGATATTTGTTGAGGCGATTGGCTAATATTTTTGCTTAAATTTTGACGTCTAAACTTAATAAAGAGATGGGTCTGAAATTTGCTGGGGAATTGGGAGGCTTGCCCGGTTTGGGTAAGACTGTAATATGTGCTTCTAGCATTGTGTTAGAGAGTAATGGTTGTTCTATCAAATTGTTAAAAAGTTGGATGAGCAATGGTCCTAATGTGTCGATGCATAATTTGTAATATGTTAGGGAAAACCCGTCTGGGCCTGGACTTTTTCCACTGGGGAAATCTTTAATGGCCTGCTTAAGTTCTTCTGCGGTGATATGTGAATCTAGGTTATCTCTTTGTTCAGATTCCAATTGGGGCAAGGCTAATGCTGCTAAATAATGGTCTATCAATTGTTTCCTGTCACTTGTGTCGTCCAAGGGGTTTGATGAGTCAGAGGTCTGGCCTAAATTATATAATGTCTGGTAGTAGGAGTGGAAAGAGTTAGCAATCTGTTTGCTGCCTTTTATCTCTGGGTCTATGGTCTGGGTTTTGTATAAGGTGAACATGTGTTTTTAATTGTTTTATGCGTACCGCCCTAGCCAGTAATCTCCCGGGCTTGTTGCCTCCCTCATAATATTGTTGTTTCACATTTAGGTTCTTACGCTGATAGGCCTCCGAGAGATGTGCTTTAAGGTCTTTTCTGGCGGTGTCTTGTGCGTTCTTTGAGACTGTATCTAGTAGATTTCTTTTATGCGTCTCTTCTAAGTGAGTTATAGTTTGAAGTAGTTGGGTATGTTTTAGTCTGTGTTGTTTGGTGAGGCGTTCCTTGTGTTCTCCCCGGATGACGCATTTATGTGCTTCCCAAATATTTATAAATGAGGTATGTAGGGGACTGTTGTGTGCAAAATAGTCTTCTAGTGATTTTTGGATGTCTAGTTTAATGATAGGGTCATTCAATAAAGCATCATCCAATCTCAAGATATAAGTCGTTGGGGGGAAGTCAGGCCATTGGACTGAGCATGTGACTGGTGCATGGTCTAACCACGTTATAGGGCCAATGGAACAAACAGTGACCATGTCAAGTCCATTCGAGTCGGTATAGAAATAATCTATACGGGAATATTTGTTATGTGGTGGGGAAAAGTATGTGAAATCCTTTTCTGTTGGGTATAATGTGCGCCATATGTCATGTAGTTGGAGGTTGAAGATTGAGTTTTTAACAGATTTAATTACTTTGGATGGGGTGCTAGATGTACCGTTTGATGTGTCTAGTTGGGCGTCCATAGTTAGATTAAAGTCTCCAGAGAGAAACACCGGGCCTTTCGCTAGATCTAAAAGAAGCTTTGATATTTTAGACATAAAGATGTGCTGGTCAGTGTTAGGGCTGTGCAACGTAGCTAAAGTTATTGGGTGTTTGTATAGTAGACCCGTAACTATCAGATATCTGCCTTATGCGTCTTTCTCAACATGTGAGATCTTTAAGGGTACTGAGTGGTGAATCAAAATGCCTACACCTCCTTTTCTAGATTGCCCCGAGGCAAACAAGGCTGTGGGATATTGTGAGTAAAACCATCTTTGTTCCCTCCCCCTGCGAAAATGTGTTTCCTGAAAAAACAGCACGTGGATGTATAGATTTTTTAAGGCCCTAAAAGCAATGGACCTCGTACCAACTAGTACAAGTCAAAAAAATTCAAAAAAGAGGGTTTGAGCGGGGTAGTAACCCTCAAGCAAGTACAAAAACAAAAAGAAAAAAGGATGAAGTGATTTCTAAACTCCTAATATTAGTGATGTCCATTAACCAGGGAATGTTATGGGATGGCCAAAAAAGATTGTCTAGGTTGGATAAGAGGGTTGAGGAATGAAAGGGGAAGGAGGAGGCAGGGGTGAGAGAAAGGGGAGGGGGAAGAGAGGAAGGAGGGAGAGTGGGAATAGGGATGTATTGGCAAGGGTATATGGAAGAGTTGGGGGGGAAAACCCATATGAGGGTAGTGGCCAAGTAGAATGAAGATTTTTATACCCCTGTAGTATGTTCTGTAAATGAAACAATGTTAAAACAGCCATATTAAATAAACAATTGTGAGAATGAGAAAATTAACCATTAGTTAAACTTATTTAAATAACTTTAAAACCAGACATGAGCCTACGTTCATGTTAACAAGTAAAAGCTACATTGAGAGTGACTATATGCCCAAGGGGGTTCAGCAATGTAATCTATTGATAAAATTTGGTATAAAGGACTAGATGAGACTTTAGAGGCAATCGCCCCTAATTTTCTCATATGAATCTGCTATACGTCCAGGGTGTGAGGAGACCCTCGAGTTTACGTCTATTTACATTTCCCCCGTGACCCATAGGCACAAATATAAGTAATTCTATTAACAGTAGTTAACCTCCGCTAGTCATCAGTGTGTAAAGCAGTAAAGAAAAGGATACAGCGGGAGGTGGTCCAGGCAGGGAGCCTCAAAAAAGACTCCCAGTTCAGAGCAGCCTGAAATGGGATATGAAGCCTCAGAGGATAGAGGACGTATTCTCTGGGGAAGATTCCTGGCGGGGCTGGACGTATCCAATAGAAAGGCTTATGTAGAAGGCCTTTACATCCAATCCTGGTTGGAAGACTGCAGTTTTATTCTGATGAGTGGCCACTAAGGATACCGGGAAACCCCAGCGATATTGAATTTTGTGAGCCCTCAATTTGGCTGTAATGTGGCTCATCTACCTTCTTTTCTGAAGAGTAGTGGGAGACAGGTCCGAGAAAATTTGTATTTCTTCGCCCGCGTGATGAACTTGGTGTTTGAGACGTGCACATCTAAGAATTTCTTCCTTGTCTTTGTAGTTTAGGAAGCGGACGATAATGTCTCTAGGGGGGCATTGGGTGGGGGCTTTGCCCTCAGTGCTCTGTGTGCACGCTCTAAAATTAGATCTGGTGATGACAAAGAATCTTTCAGGGTACGGAACAAGCTTTGGAGTTAACCGTCAATATCAGGGGGGGTGGATGGTTTCGGATATTCCTCTAAAACGTAGATTGTTCCGACGGCCCCTATTGTCCAAGTCTTCAATTTTGTCTGACAGCTGTTGTATTTCTTCTGAGTTGCCTTGGATTTCAGAATTCATCATTTTTACTGAAGCAGAATGCTCCTGCTGTTTATCCTCCACCTGGGAGACTCTGGTATCCAGGGCGGAAATGTCTTTCCTTAGCTTGTTGAATAAGTTGCGCATTTCTTGTACTGCGTTCCTGATATCTTCTTTAGAAGATAAATGCCTTAGGTCATCTTTGGTAATTAGGTGTTGAACTTGTGTGTCTGAGCCCATTTGCTGAGCAATGTGATCCCACTGGCCAGCATCCATGTTGTCTGTTGGATGTATAGTTGGTTGATCAACTAGCTTCAGGTATTTGTTAAGCATGCGCAAAGGAGTATTCTTCTCAACCTTCTGCTGTTTTTTACAAGGCATCCCTCAGACCTCTAAACACTGTATAAATAGACTTTTGGTGAGTTTAATCCAACAGAGAGTACATCTCACCCTCCATATGACTAAGTAAAGATGCAGACTTGTTGGATGAAGTATGGTAACAGTCACCAGGAGAATAAAAAAGGAAAGAAAGAAAAATATAACAGAAAGTTTTATCCACTGATTGGAAGTAGGCCCCAGTAAAACTATCCTGCACTACGGCAATCACACAAAACCTGGGTTGATGTCAGCTGTATTTAGAGAGCAAAAGAGTTCTTTTAGCAACAGTGGTTAATTAATATGGCTCCCTGTAATCTGGGCAGAGGTAATCCACTGGAGTTATAAGTGCAATTGTATGATAATAATGGTGGGCAGAGTACAAAACAAACCAATTCAAAGACTACTATTATATGGTCATACATAATTTTCAAAACTGACCAACCTCCACTGTTATTTCCCCCTCACTTTCTCACCCTCAGATATGGTTAGGAGCTTCACAGTGTCCCTGCGTGAGCACTTAGTTGTGGTAGTTGAGTATTGCGGTATCGTGGTCTGTAGCGTGCAATAGCAGCTGAACTCCAGATATCCTCCCACGTAGGAGCTCTAATGTGAGTAGCGGCCCTGTGTACAGTTGCGAAAAGGACGTGTGCGGCCAAGAATAGGGAGTGACGCACTTAGGCCCTACTACATCTGCCGTAGTGCAGTAAATTGAAAGGTTAGCTGGCTCACCCTGGTTATCGCCGGAAGAACCTTGCGATCCTTGATTAGGCTGTCGGATGATACCCAACCTCCGTATATTATCCAGCTTTGAGGGATAAACGAAAGCGGACGTTCTGTTGTCACATGCTTACGGCTGCAGCGTGTGTGGGGATGTGAACACTGGTTCCATTGTTTTCTTTGCTTGCGGTCAGTTAGGAACTTCGGTGGCTCTGTTTTTAATTATGCCAGGGATAGTTGCAGGTTAAAGATTCCCTTTTAAGTGTTTATAAAAAAAGGAGTATAGGTGTACTTAAAACATACTGTGTACTGCTTGAGGGTTGAGGAGCACTCCTAAAACACAGCCATCTGCCTGCGTGGCTTGGCTCAGCCCCAACTTAAATATAATTTAAATAAATCTTAATAAATATTCCTATCATTACCTAAATTATTCCTATTTAAAATTAAATACTTACCTATAAAATAAACCCTAAGCTAGCTACAATATAGCTAATACTTACATTGTAGCTAGCTTAGGGTTTATTTTTATTTTACAGGCAAGTTTGTATTTATTTTAACTAGGTAGAATAGTTATTAAATAGTTATTAACTATTTAATAACTACCTAGCTAAAATAAATACATAAGCACCTGTAAAATAAAACCTAACCTAAGTTACACTAATACTTAACACTACACTACAATTAAATAAATTAACTAAATTAAATACAATTACCTAAATTAAATTAAATTAGCTAAAGTACAAAAAAAACAAACACTAAATTACAGAAAATAATAAACAAATCACAGATATTTAAAGTAATTACACCTAATATAATAGCCCTATCAAAATACCCCCTCCCCCCAAAATAAAAAAACCCTAGCCTAAACTAAACTACCAATAGCCCTTAAAATGGCCTTTTGCGGGGCATTGCCCCAAAGTAATCAGCTCTTTTACCTGTAGAAAAAATACAAACAACCGCCCCAACAGTAAAAGCCACCACCCACACAACCAACCCCCCAAATAAAATACTATCTAAAAAACTAAGCTCCCCATTGCCCTGAAAAGGGCATTTGGATGGGCATTGCCCTTAAAAGGGCAGTTAGTTTTTTTTGCAGGCCCAAAGTCCCCTAACTAAAAATAAAACCCACCCAATACACCCTTAAAAATCACTAACCCCTGAAGATCGACTTACCGGAGAAGTTTTCATCCAAGCCGGGCCAAAGTCCTCACGAAGCTGGGAGAAGTCTTCATCCAAGCCGGGCGAAGTGGTCCTCCAGACGGGCAGAAGTCTTCATCCAGATGGCATCTTCTATCTTCATCCATCTGGCGCGGGCCCATCTTCAAGACATCCGACGCGGAGCATCCTCTTCATCCGATGACTAAAGATGAATGAAGGTAAGTGACGTCATCCAAGATGGCATCCCTTAGATTCCAATTGGCTGATAGAATTCTATCAGCCAATCGGAAATAAGGTAGAAAAAATCCTATTGGCTGATGCCAATAACTCGTAATACCAGCGCTGCATGTAAGTGAGCGGTGAGACAAAACTGCTCTTTAGCACCGCATAGCCTCTAATGCAAAACTCGTAATCTAGGCCAATGTTTTTTTACTTTTACTTAAAAAATCTTTTATTCATCTACAAAAGCTAATGAAAAAAACTGTTAAATCGATTCAAAATTTTGTCCTGAGTTTAAAAACACCCAGTGTTTACATGTTTTATTTTTGCAAGTTATAGGGCTATTAGTACAAGTAGGACATTGCTGTTTCAAAATATATATATTTAAAATTGATGAATAGTGACATTGTATCAGTCCTCAAGGCGTTAAAACTTCTCATAATACTGATGAAATTTGTAATGACCGGCAATATACTGATATATCCTCCTCTCATGAGGATCTCAAAGATCCTACTTCAGACATTGACACTGATAAATCATCTTATCTTTTTAAGATTGAGTATATTCGTTGAGTATATTGAGTATATTTGTTGATAACTTTGGATATTGAGGAGTCTGGTCCTCTTGATATTTAATCCAGTAAACGTTTAAATTCTGTCTATAAACCTCCTGTGACTACTCCTGAGGTTTTTCCTGTTCCTGATGCTATTTCTGATGTGATTCCTAAAGAATAGTGATGTCCCGAATAGTTCACCGGCGAATAGTTCCCGGCGAACATAGCTTGTTTGCGTTCGCCGCTGCGGGCGAACATATGCGATGTTCGGTCCGCCCCCTATTCGTTATCATTAAGTAAACTTTGACCCTGTACCTCACAGTCAGCAGACACATTCCAGCCAATCAGCAGCAGACCCTCCCTCCCAGACCCTCCCACCTCCTGGACAGCATCCATTTTAGATTCATTCAGAAGCTGCATTCTTAGTGAGAGGAGGGACAGTGTAGCTGCTGCTGATTTAATAGGGAAATCGATAGCTAGGCTAGTGTATTCAGTGTCCACTACAGTCCTGAAGGACTCATCTGATCTCTGCTGTAAGGACAGCACCCCAAAAAGCCCTTTTTAGGGCTAGAACATCAGTCTGCTTTTTTTTTTCCTGTGTAATCAGTTGCCTGCCTGCCAGCGTGTGTCAGGCTCACAGCGTATACTGTGCCCACTTGCCCAGTGCCACCACTTATATCTGGTGTAACAGTAGTTTACATTTAAAAACAACAACACTTTTTTGACTGTGAAATAATAGCAGTCAGTTTCCTTCACACGTGTGTGTTTCAGGGCCTGCCAGGGCACAGTGTCACACCAGTACAACTCATATCTGGTGTAACAGTAGTGTACATTTAAAAAAAACAACACTTTTTTGACTGTGAAATAATAGCAGTCAGTGGAGGGGGGCGGGGATGTCCGGGGGCGAGCACGGACAAGCGCACGTGCATGGGAGGGCGGGGAAGGGGCGCGTGCACAGGGAGGGAGCGGTTGGGAACCGCTACACTACAGAAAAACTTGGTATAAAATTTAAAAAAAAAGGAATAAAAATTAAAAAAAAAAAAGATCAGGCAGGTGGTGGGGGTAAGTCTGTGGGGGGGGGGGGGAAGAAAAAAACTGAAAAAAATAGTTTTTTTGCAAACTGGGTACTGGCAGACAGCTGCCAGTACCCAAGATGGCCGCCAATAAGACAGATGGGGAGGGTTAGAGAGCTTTTTTTTTGGGGGGGGGATCAGGGGGGGGGGATCAGGGAGGTTGGGGGCTAAAGGGAGATGCTACACCACAGCATATGTAAATATGCTAAATAAAAAAATAAAAAAAAAAATAAAAACCTTTTATTTTAGTACTGGCAGACTTTCTGCCAGTACTTAAGATGGCAGGGACAATTGTGGGGTGGGGGAGGGAAGGGAGCTGTTTGGGAGGGATCAGGGGGTCTGATGTATCAGGTGGGAGGCTGATCTCTATACTAAAGCTAAAATTAACCCTGCAAGCTTCCTACAAACTACCTAATTAACCCCTTCACTGCTAGCCATAATACACGTGTGATGCGCAGCAGCATTTAGCGGCCTTCTAATTACCAGAAAGCAACGCCAAAGTCATATATGTCTGCTATTTCTGAACAAAGGGGATCCCAGAGAAGCATTTACAACCATTTGTGCCATAATTGCACAAGCTGTTTGTAAATAATTTCAATGAGAAACCTAAAATTGCGAAAAAATGTAAGTTTTTTTTCAAATTTGATCGCATTTGGCGGTGAAATGGTGGCATTAAATATACCAAAATGGGCCTAGATCAATACTTTGGGTTGTCTACTACACTACACTTAAGCTAAAATTAACTCTACAAGCTCCCTACATGCTCCCTAATTAACCCCTTCACTGCTGGGCATAAAACACGTGTGGTGCACAGTGGCATTTAGCAGCCTTCCAATTACCAAAAAGCAACGCCAAAGCCATATAAGTCTGCTATTTCTGAACAAAGGGGATCCCAGAGAAGCATTTACAATCATTTATGCCATAATTGCATAAGTTGTTTGTAAATAATTTCTGTGAGAAACCTAAAGTTTGTGAGAAAGTGAACAATTTTTTTTATTTGATCGCATTTGGCGGTGAAATGGTGGCATGAAATATACCAAAATGGGCCTAGATCAATACTTTGGGATGTCTTCTAAAAAAAAATATATACATGTCAAGGGATATTCAGGTATTCCTGACAGATATCAGGGTTCCAATGTAACTAGCGCTCATTTTGAAAAAAAGTGGTTTTGAAATAGCAAAGTGCTTCTTGTATTTATTTCCCTATAACTTGCAAAAAAGCAAAGAACATGTTAACATTGGGTATTTCTAAACTCAGGACAAAATTTAGAAACTATTTAGCATTGTTGTCTTTTGGTGGTTGTAGATGTGTAACAGATTTTGGGGGTCAAAGTTAGAAAAAGTGTGTTTTTTTCCATTTTTTCCTCATATTTTATAATATTTTTAATAATAAATTATAAGATATGATGAAAATAATGGTATCTTTAGAAAGTCCATTTAGTGGTGAGAAAAACTGTATATAATATGTGTGGGTACAGTAAATGAGTAAGAGGAAAATTACAGCTAAGCAAAAAATTGAAAAATGGCCTTGGTCCTTAAGGGGTTAAAAAAAAAATAGAAATTTGACTTTGAAATAATAGCAGTCAGTTTCCTTCATGCGTGTGTGTTTCAGGGCCTGCCAGGGCAAAGTGTCACACCAGTGCAACTCATATCTGGTGTAACAATAGTGTACATTAAAAAAAAAAAATACAATTTTGACTGTAATAGATTGAATAGCAGTTAGTTGTCTGCAAGCGTGTGTGTCAGGCCTACAGCGTCTACTCTGCCAACTTCTGCCAGTGCACAGTGCCACTCATATCTGTTGTCACAGTAGCTTGAACGCATAGTACCACTAATCGAATAAAAAATGACAGGCAGAGGCAGGCCACCCCGCAGGAGCCGTCGTGGTTGTGGTGCTGTGATTCCCTTTGGCCCTTGAATAATGCCCAGTGTTCAGAGGCCACGTACCCTGAACTCGAAAAGTTCTGAGGACATAGTTGACTGGCTAACACAGGACACCCAATTTTCTACAGCTTCCGCTCGGAACCTTGACGCACCATCCTCCTCCAGCTTAGCTTCGGGCACCTCTCAAGTTAACACCCGCCCGCCTGCTGCTACCACCAACACTAGCACCACAGCCGCTTCACTTGATCTGTCAAAGGAGTTATTTACACATCAGTTGGAAGAAATGAGTGATGCGCAACCATTATTGCCAGAGGATGTAGATAACAGGGATATGTCTCAGTCAGGCAGCATTACACACATGGACGTACGGTGTGATGATGATGATGTTATACCTGCTGCGGGAGTTTGGTCTGTCACTGTGAAGCGGGCGTAACCCTTACACTACCTGATCGAAACAACATCATACCTGATGTTTTAAAGCACGTTATTCCAAACAATTTAGGAATGTTAGGTGATTTATGCCCTTTATGGATTAAACCAGACTCTGCATCAACTATGTAATTTTTCATGGGAGTTTTGCCATGGATTCCACTCCGGCATGCCATAGTCCAGGTGTTAGTTCCCTTGAGACAACTTTTCCATCACTATTGTGGCCAGAAAGAGTCCCTTTGGGTTTTAAAATTCGCCTGCCTATTGAAGTCTATGGCGGTTCGCCCGGTTCGTCCGTTCGCGAACATTTGCGGAAGTTCGCATTCGCCGTTCATGAACGGAAAATTTTATGTTCGCGACATCACTACTAAGGAATGGTCTTGTCAGCCGTATTGAATCAGTCCAGGATTAGACCCAACAGCTAGAGTAAAAATATAAATACACGCTAGCACACAGAGAGAAAACCAGGATGTGACCCACTCAGGAATGAAACACAAAACAGTTATATGCAGGAAAAGAAAACTGTGTACTCACAGATGATGCAGGGTCATGGAACAGTCTCTAGATGAGATAGAGTACAAGGTACAGAAACTTAAAGCAGGTTAATAATGTTTCTTTAGAGTGATCCGGCAAAGCAGAGGTCAGTATCACTTTAAAGCAGGCAGAGGATGGTCCATTAGAGTGGTCAGGCAAAGCAATGGTCAATATCACTTTTTAAGCAGGCAGATATAGGGATGAAGCATAAGAGTAGTCAGGCAGGCAATGGTCAAAGTTCCTTTAGGCAGATTTAGGGATTAGGTAATAGAGTAATCAGGCAGGCAATGGTCAAAGTTCCTTTAGGAAGATTTAGGGATTCAGCAATAGAGTAATCAGGCAATAGTCAAAGTTCATTTAGGCAGATTAAATATAAGGCACAGTATAGGAGCCAGGAAGCGAAATCCGACAAACGGCACCAAAGAAAAGCCTTGCTGGGAATTTAAAGAGGCTTGTGATGTCATCGAGGAGTGCCAGAGAGAGAAACCGCATCAAGTTACTAGGCAACATGATACAGCAGAGGGAGGAGACAGTTCCGGTAGCCACAGAGACACGGCGATGATCGGAATCGTGACAGTACCCCCTCCTCAAGGAACCCTCTGGGGGAAAGGACCAGGCTTGGAAGGATGTGCCTTATGAAAAGCTTTAATCAAAGCAGGAGCATGAATCTGACAAACCGGTTCCCAAGAACGTTCTGTAACAGGATAACCTTTCCAATGGATAAGATAGTAAAAAATGTTGCCACAGAGTTTGGAATCCATGATATGACTGACTTCGAACTCAGGTTGTCCATTGACTAGAAGAGGAGGAAGTTTGGTCTTAGGTTTGGAATATCTATTGAAAGTGGCCGGTTTAAGGAGAGAAACATGGAAAATCGGATGAACTTTGAGACTCTTAGGTAGAGCTAGATGATAAGCATTAGAGCAAATTCGACTCAGGATTCAAAAAGGACCTACGTAGCGGGGATCCAATTTAGTTGACGGTTGCTTGAGGTAAAGATGATGTGTAGAAACCCAAAACTTGTCTCCAGGACGATACTTGGGGGCTCTTTTCCATTTACGATCAGCATAGTATTTATAGGCCTTAGAAGTTTTGGAGAGGAGAAGGCGAATCTTCCGCCAGTAACGGCACAGTCTCTGAACCGACTGATCAGCAGTGGGGACTTCAGTAGAAGTGGTGAAAAGAGTAAATGTTCTAGGTTGGAATCTGTACACTGCTTTAAAGGGTAAAGTTTTAAGAGAAGTAGTATAACGGGCATTATGAGCCAATTCGGCAAGAAGTGGGTCCAATTAGAGTGGTGATGATCCACATAATGTCTGAGATACGTTTCCAAACACTGGTTGACCCTCTCAGTTTGGCCATTAGACTGTGGGTGATGAGAAGTAGACAGAGAAATGGTGGTACCAAATGTTTTACAAAGAGACTTCCAAAATTGAGAAACATACTGTACTCCTCTATCGGAGACGATATCCAGTGGAAAGCAATGCAATCGCACAACATGTTGAATAAAAAGTTTGGAAAGGGTTTTCGCAGAGGGTAACCCAGACAATGGGACAAAATGGGCAGACTTAGTGAATCAGTTGACTATAACCCAAACAGTATTGTTTCCAGCAGATAGTGGGAGGTCCGTGATGAAATCCATGGACAAATGAGTCCAAGGTTGGTGAGGAATAGGAAGTGGTTGAAGCAAGCAAAAGGTATATGATGTTGTGTCTTATTTGAAGCACATACAGTACAAGCAGAAACATAATGTTTAACATCTTGAGCTAAAGAAAGGCACCAGACATATTACTTAAGATTCCATGAAGTGTTATTGACACCTGGATGACCAGAAGGGGAATTGTCATGAGCCAAATGTAACAATTTAGAGTGGAGGTGCTCAGGGACAAAAAAGTAGACAAGCATGAGGTTTGCAAGTTGAGGGAAGATTCTCTTGGGCAGCTCGTACGTCTTGTAAGGCAGAGACTGAAAGTTGAGCTATGACCTCATGAGGATGGAGAATATTGCCAGACTCTGTGGTTTTAGTGGATTGGAACTGTCTTGACAGAGCATCAGTCTTTATATTTTTTGTGCCGGGTATATAGGAAAGAACATAGTGGAACCGAGAGAAATACAGGTACCTTTGAGCTTGCCAGGAATTTAGACGTTTGGCTGTCTGAAGATAAAGTAGATTCTTATGATCGGTAAGGATTGAGAAAGGTTTAATAGTGCCCTCTAACCAATGTCTCCATTCGTCTAAGGCCATTTTGATGGCCAACAACTCCTTGTTGCCTACATCATAGTTTAATTCAGAAGAGGTGAACTTCTTGGAGAAGAAACCGACGTGATGTATCTTGCCAGAGTCAGGAATACGTTGGGAAAGGACTGCTCCCACAGCTACTGAGGAAGCACCCACTTCCAGGATAAACTGGTACTCAGGATTAGGCTGACAAAGAATGGGTGCAGAAGCAAAAGCCCTTTTTAGAGAATCAAAAGCCTAAATATAATCAGAAGACCACTTTTTGCAGTTTTGTCCCTTTTTTGTCAGTGAGGTAGGGGGTGCCGTAATGGTTGCAAAACCTTTGATAAACATCCTGTAGTAACTGGTGAAGCCCAGGAAACGCTGGAGAGCCTTAAGGGAGTCAGGGCTAGGCCATTCGATTATGGCATTGAGTTTAGTTGGATCCATTTCTAAGCTGGTTTAAGATATTACATATACTAGGAAGGGAACAGAGTCCTGGTGAAAAGAACATTTTTCCATCTTGGCAAAAAGATGATTATCTCTAGGACTTTGAAGAACTTTTCTGACATGAGACACATGATCTTGAAAATTTTTTGAAAAGATGAGGATATCGTCAAGGTAGATGATGACAAAGATATTCAAATAATCCCAGAAAATCTCATTCACAAAGTGCTGGAACACTGGGGGGCATTGCAGAGCCCAAAGGGCATTACTAGATATTCATAATGTCCAAAGCGGGTATTAAAAGCTGTTTTCCATTCATCTCCTTTGCGCATTCGGATGAGGTTGTATGCGCCACGAAGATCCAATTTGGTAATCATAGTGGACCCTTGTAGATAAGTGAACAATTCTGGGATTAGGGGTAATGGGTAACTGGTCTTTACAGTGATGAGATTTAGACCTCTAAAGTCTATACAAGGTCAAAGGCCTCCGTCCTTTTTTTCCACAAAAAAGAAGCCAGCCCCCACAGGCTAAGAAGACAGTCTTATTAAACCTCTAGCCAAGTTATCCTTGATATATTCTTCCAGGGCTAGATTTTCGGGTCTGGAAAGGGGGTAAGTCTTACCACGGGGCAATGGAGCACCAAGAAGCATGTCAATGGGATGGCCAAAGGGACGATGTAGAGGAAGGCATTCTGCCTCTTTTTTGGAGAATACATCAAGAAAGTCCAGATAGGAAATGGGTAAGGAGTTAGAGGTTTCCGTAGTGAGTGCTATGGTGACTGGTTGTTTGACTGGTGTATGTAAACAGTTGGTCAAACATGAAGAACCCCAATAAATGAGTTTGCCTAGTGCCCAAGAAAAGGTAGGGTTGTGTAAATGGAGCCAGGGAAGACCCAATATTATAGGAAATTGGGGAGTCAGAATGACATCAAAACTGATATTTTCAAAATGGAGAAATCCAACGGAAAATAACAATGGCCTGGAAGAGAACTGAATGAGTCCAGAACCCAGCAGATCACCGCTGACAGTGGAGACCTTAACAGATTGCCCCTTAGATCATAGAGGTATCCTATGTGTGGTTACAAAGGTAGAATCTATGAACACACCTCCAGCACTGGAATTAATGAGGCCTTGAGTATAGAGTTTGCAATCTCCAAGGTGAAGAGTCACCGACACAAAAAGTTTGTTGTTGAGGGAAGAAAATTCAATTTGGCTTAACCCAGTCCATCGATCTGGAGTTAAGCCCTGGCTTTTACTAGTCTGGTGGGACAGTCCCTCAACAAGTGTCCCTTTAGGCCACAGTATAAGCATAGACCAAGTGAGCGTCTTCTCTGGCATTCGGTCTCTGTTAGTTTTATGGTACTAACTTGCATAGGTTCTGTCTGATCTGTAGAGGAGGAAGCAGGAGATACGGAATTGGAAAAACAGGGTGCTAGACGAAATGAAGAGCGAGATAAAGGCTTACAAGTTCTTTCTCTTTCTTGTTGTCGTTTGCTGTATCTAGCATCAAGTCTGATACAAAGATTGATTAGATCTTCTAGAGATTCTGGAAGATCCCAATATACTAGTTTGTCTTTGAGACGTTCAGAAAGCCCTTGCAAAAAGCCGCTCTAAGAGCTCCCTGATTCCAAGATGTCTCGGCCACAAGAGTGCGGAATTCAATTGCATACTGTGCCACAGACTGGGTTCCCTGACGTAGGTTTAAAAGACTGGCTTCCGCAGCGGAGGATCTCCCAGGCTTGTCAAACACATTTGAAAATACGGACAAGAAGGAATACACATCCTGAAGTATAGGATCATTCTTTTCCAACAAGGGGGACACCCAAGCCAGGGCTTTTCCTTTCATCAAGGATATAAGAAATGTTATCCTAGCAGAAGGTGTAGTACACAATGCAGCACCATTGCAAATATATAGACAACATTGGTTCAAAAAACCCGACAGTCTTCAGGGTTACCATCATATTTGTCAGGAAGGGGTATCCTGGGGCCAATTTGCCCTTGTGGAAGGCTTGCTGGAATGGAAGAGGGAGGCGAAGCCAGTAAGGTAGGGTTGGATTACATTGGAGCAACCAGACTTTGAAGTTAAGCAGTTATTTGATCAAGTTTGAAGCTTAGGAATTGCAAATGTGCGTAATGGGATCCAAGCAACTGTCCCTGGTGGGCCACGACCATGGATAGCTCAGCGGGGTCCATATTTGGCCCGTTTGTTCTGTCAGCCATATAGAATCAGTCCAGGATTAGACCCAACTGCTAGAGTGAAAATATAAATACACACTAGCATACTGAGAGAAATCCAGGATGTGACCCACTCAGGAAAGAAATACAAAACAGTTATATGCAGGAAAAGAAAACTGTGTACTCACAGATGATGCAGCATCACGGAACAGTCTCTAGATGACATGAGGGAGTACAAGGTACAGAAACTTAAAACAGGTTGAGGCTGTTCCGTGAGTGATCAGGCAAAGCAGAGGTCAGTATCACTAAAGCAGGCAGAGGATGATCCGTTAGAGTAATCAGGCAAAGTAATGGTCAATGTCCCTTTAAGCAGATTTAAGGATGAGGCAGCAGAGTGGTCAGGCAAAGCAATGGTCAGTATCACTTTCAAGCAGGCAGATATAGGGATGAAGCAAAAGAGTAATCAGGCAGGCAATGGTCAAAGTTCCTTTAGGCAAATTTAGAGATTCAGCAATAGAATAGTCAGGCAGGCAATGGTCAATTAAATATAAGGCACTCATGGTCAGTATAGGAGCCAGTAGGCGAAATCCAACAAATGGGCACCAAAGAAAAGCCCCGCAGGGAATTTAAAGAGGCATGTGATGTCTTTGAGGAGTGCCAGAGAGAGAGAACGCATCTTGTTACTAGGCAACATGACGCAGCAGCGGGAGAAAACAATTCCGGGAGCCGCAGAGACATGGCGATGATCGGAATCGTGACACGTCTAAGCCTGGTACTTCTTTTGTTCCTTCTTCAGGATTTAAAAAATTGTATCCTTTGCCAGTGGCTAAATTAGAGTTTTGGGAAAAATTCCCTAAGGTTGATGGGGCTATTTCTACTCTTACTAAACGTACTACTATAAAATATGGAAGATAGTACTTCTTTTAAGGATCCTTTAGATAGGAAGATTGAATCTTATCTAAGGAAAGCTTATTTGCATTCTAGCTATATTCTCAGACCTGCCATTTCTATGGCTGATGTTGTGGCTGCATCAACTTTTTGGTTGGATAGCTTAGCACAACGGAAAAAAGACTCTGATTTGCATAGCATTGTTTGTTTGCTTTAACATGCATTTTATCTGTGATGCTCTTTTTGATATCATCAAGATTAATGTTAAATCTATATATTTGGCTATTTTAGCTAGAAGAGCTTTATGGCTCAAAACATGGAATGCTGACATGGTATCTAAATCTAGGTTACTATCTCTATCATTCCAGGGTAATAATTTGTTTGGTTCCCATTTGGATTCTATTATTTCTACTATTAATGGGGGGAAGGGAGTTTTTTTGCCTCAAAATATAAAGTCTATGGACAAATCTAAAGCTTCTAATCAGTTTTGTTCCTTTCATCAGAATACAGAACAGAAAACCACTTCTTCCCCTAAAGACTCTGGCTCCAATTGGAAGCCATCCTCGAGTTGGAATAAATCCAAGCCTTATAAGAAACCAAAGCCAGCCCCCAAGACTGCATGAAGGTGCGGCCCTCGATCCAGTCCTGATGGTGTGGAGCAAATTGAAATTATTTCAAGACGTTTGGGCAGGTTCCATTCAGAATAATTGGATTTAGAATATTGTCTCTCAGGGGTAGCGAATAGGTTTCAGAATAAGAACCCCCTGTGAGAAGATTTTCACTCTCACATTCCAACAAATTCTGTGAAAGCTCAGGTTTTTCTGAAGTGTGATTCAGATCTAGAGATTTCAGGAGTAATTGTACCAGTTCCAATTCTGGAACAGGGTCTGGATTTTTATTCAAATCTATTCATTGTCTCAAAGAAGGAAAATTCTTTCAGACCAGTTCTGGATCTGAAGTTTTTGAATCAATTTGTAAGGGCCCAACTTTCAAGATGGTGACTATAAGGACTATTCTGCCTTTTGTTCAGCAATGTCATTACATGTCCTTAATAGACTTACAGGATGCGTATCTTCAAATTCCGATTCATCCAGACCACTATCGGTTTCTGAGATTCTCTTTTCTAGACATGAATTACCAATTTGTTGCTCTTCCATTTGGCCTAGCAACCTTCTCGGTGCCCTTATATCTGTAATCAGAGAGCAGGGTATTGCGGTGTTTCCTTATTTGGATGATATCTTGGTACTGGCTCAATCTTTTAATTTAGCAGAATCTCACATGAATCAACTTGTGTTATTTCTTCAAAGACATGGTTGGAGGATCAATTTACTAAAGAGTTCCTTGCTTCCTCAGACAAGGGTCACCTTTTAGGTTTCCAGATAGATTCAGTGTCCATGACTCTGTCTTTAACAGACAAGAGGCAAATTAAATTGGTTTCTGACTGTCGAAACCTTCAGTCTCGATCATTCCCTTCAGTGGCTATGTGCATGGAAGTTTTAGGTCTCATGACTGCAGCATCGGACGAGATCCCCTTTGCTCATTTTCATATGAGACCTCTGCAGCTTTGCATGCGGAATCAGTGGTGCAGGGATTATACTCGGATATCACAGTTGATATACTTAACTTCAACTCTCTCTGTCCTGGTGGTTGGACCATCATCAGATTCTTCAAGGGGCCTCTTTTGTTTGTCCTTCCTGGACTGTGATTTCAACAGATGTAAGTCTCACAGGTTGGGGAGCTGTCTGGGGGTCTCTGACAGCATAAGGAGTTTGAAATCCTCAAGAGGCGAGGTTTTAAATCAATATTTTAGAACTCTGTGCTATTTTCAGGGCTCTTTTTTTCAGTTGGGATATTGTCTGTTTTCAGACAGACAATATCCCAACTGTGGCATATGTCAATCATCAAGGGGGGACTCCCAGTCCTTTTGCGATGAAAGAAGTATCTCGGATAATTTTGGGCGTAATCCAACTCTTGTCTAATTTCTGCAATACATATCCCAGGTGTAGACAATTGGGAAGCGGATTATCTCAGTCGTCAGTCTTTACATCCAGGGGAGTGGTCCCTCCATCCAGATGTATTTTGTCAGATTGTACAGCTGTGGGGTCTCCCCGAAATAGATCTGATGGCTTCCCATCTAAACAAGAAGCTCCCCAGGTACCTTTCCAGGTCCAGGGATCCTCAGGCAGAGATGATGGATGCGTTAGCAGTTCCTTGGTTTAACCAACCTGCTTACATTTTTCCAACTCTAGTTCTTCTTCCAAGGGTGATCTCCAAAATCATATTGGAACAATCACATGTGTTTCTGATAGCACCAGCCTGGCCTCACAGGTTTTGGTATGCGGATCTTGTCCGGATGTCCAGTTGACAACCTTGGCCACTTCCTTTAAGGCGAGACCTTCTGTCTCAAGGGCTGTTTTTACATCAGGCTCTCAAATCACTAAATTTGAAGGTATGGAAATTGAATGCTTAGTACTTAGTCATAGAGGTTTTTCTGACTCAGTTATTAATACTATGCTACAGGCTTGTAAGTCTGTTTCAAGGATGATTTATTATCTGGTTTGGAAAACCTATATTTCATGGTGTTTTTCTCATAAATTCTATTGGCATTCTTTTAGGATTCCTATAATTTTACAGTTTCTTCAGGATGGTTTGGATAAAGGCTTGTCTGCAAGTACCTTGAAGGGAAAAAAACTCTGCTCTTTCTGTTTTATTTCACAGAAAGATTGCTAAACTTCCTGATATTCACTGTTTTGTTCAAGCTTTGGTTTGTATCAAGCCTGTTGTTAAATCAATCTCTCCTCCTTGGAGTCTTAATTTGGTTTTGAAGGCATTGCAGGCTCCTCCTTTTGAGCCCATGGGGCCTATCTATCAAGCTCCGTATGGAGCTGGACGCCTCATGTTTCTGGCTAGCCTGCAGGCTCGCCAGAAACAGCAGTTAGGAAGCAGCAGTCTAAAGACTGCTGCTCCATAACCCTGTTCACCTACTCTGAGCAGGCTGACAGACATCTCCACAAATCAACCCGATTGAAAACGTTGTTAATTTGGCCTCTATGCATTATTTGGATATTAAACTACTGTCTTGGAAAGTGTTGTTTCTTTTGGCTATCTCTTCAGCTAGAAGAGTTTCTGAATTGTCTGCTCCCTCTTGTGAGTCTCCTTTTCTGATTTTCCATCAGGATAAGGCTGTTTTGCGGACTTCGTTTACATTTCTTCCTAAGGTTATGAATTCTAACGACATTAGTAGGGAAATTGTTGTTCCTTTCCAAGAATACTCTTGAAAGATCTTTACATTTTTGAATGTAGTAAGGGCTTTGAAATACTATGCTGAGGCAACTAAGGATTTCAGGAACACTTCTAGTCTATTTGCTGTATTTTCTGGTTCCTGGAAAGGTCAGAAAGCCTCTGCCATTTCTTTGGCATCTTGGTTAAAGCTCTTGATTCAAAAGGCTTATTTGAAGGCGGGACAGTCTCCGCCTCAGAGAATTACAGCTCATTCTACTAGATCAGTCACCACTTCTTGGGCTTTTAAGAATGAAGCTTCGGTTGATCAGATTTGCAAAGCAGCAACTTGGTCTTCTTTGCATACATTTACTAAATTTTACCATTTTGATGTATTTGCGTCTTCTGAATCAGTCTTTGGTAGAAAAGTTCTTCAGGCAGCTGTCTCAGTTTGATTCTTCTGCTTATGATTTAAGTTTTATTTCCTGAAATTTATGAGAAAGACATATTTTTTGTAGATTAATTTTTTTAGCGGAAATAGCAGTTTTTATTGTATCCCTCCCATTCTAGTGACTCTTCTGTGGTCTTCCACATATTGGGTATTTCTATCCCATACGTCACTAGCTCATGGAATCTTGCCAATTACATGAAAGAAAACATAATTTATGTAAGAACTTACCTGATAAATTCATTTCTTTCATATTGGCAAGAGTCCATGAGGCCTATCCTTTTTTGGTGGTTATGATTTTTGTATAAAAGCACAATTTTATTTCCAGTTCCTCTTTTTGTATGCTTTTTTACTACATATTTTTTCAACCCACTACTTGGCTATTCGTTAAACTGAATTGTGGGTGTGGTGAGGGGTGTATTTATAGGCATTTTGAGGTTTTTATAAACTTTGCCGCTCCTGATAGGATTGTATATCCCATATGTCACTAGCTCATGAACTCTTGCCAATATGAAAGAAATTAATTTATCAGGTAAGTTCTTACATAAATTATGTTTTCTCACATTAGATTCACATTGTATATTTCATATTATTCAATATAATTTTAATTGTCAATAAGGCACATTTGATTTGTATATTATAGATCATGCTTTGTTTAACATAGTAAGAGTTATCTTATTAACACTTTTGATTTATTACTGTAATCACATTTATCAATTATTGTTACATAGTAACATCACATTCACTGTGCATTCAATTGTTCTATTGTTGCATATTGTATTTGTAGCCAAGGCAAACATTTAATTGTATCTATGTAAGGTTGATTGTATCAAATGGAGCCTCGCAATGTTCTGTAAAGCATGAACACACTTTCTTAGTTTTGCATCAAGCGTTCCATGTCTGGTTGTTGTTGATGGACGGCTGTTGCTATACGTCATGATACCGTGATGGTTGTGCATGTGTGATAAGCATTTGGAGACAAAGTTATGAAGTTTTATAGGTAGCGATTCATTGTTACTCACCTGATGAAACAGATTTAAACTGAGAATGTTGTGTGTGTTTTATGAATGTTAAAACTTTTATTAAATCAATATTGCTTTTATGCTACTTTCTGGACTTATTTTTAGAAGTTTCTGCCACAATTATTACACAGTTTATGTCTATAGCCTTTGAAGGTCCAATAGAGGCATATGATATTTGTGCCTAGTGTTTGCCATAACATGCAATATGGTTATATCCAGATATTTTAAACCAGTACACAGGTGCACATGCTGTTTTTGGCTAATATTTATTTGGAGACCTCACTTCATCACTAGTGACATGTAGATACCGGATTGTGAGCTTGCTGGGCGGCCCCTAAAGGTCCAGACTGCACCACTGGGGGCCCTCTTTTTGTTTTGTATTTCCTAGTAGTTGGTGTTGCTGTGCTGTTACAGCTGTTGGCCTCACCTTCTCTAAATAGCAAATAGCAAAACGGCTAACCACTTTGCCACACAAGTTGCACTTAGCAAAGCACCCATTTTCAATGCTGACAAAATTGCCCCACATCAGGAAAAGAACAAACAAGGTCCAGGAATTTTCAGTTAAAACGGTAATCCTTTATTTGATATTAAAACGGTATACAAATAGCACACATAGGTAGGCTGTGTCTATTTACTATGCCCTGTCAGAGCTGTGATTGGGTAAAACATTTGTTAAAACAAAATCTTAGCCACGCCTACTGTGTTTGTTTCAAATATAGTAAGAACCCCTATATGGGGATTCTAACATATATAACTTTTCTAACATGTCTTACATTGATGTATACTTATATAAATAGATAGAAATACATTTGGTGGGATCCTTTCAATATACCTATATTTGGTATTATTGTTTATACTAACAATTACTTGTTAAATGCATACTATTGGATTACATATGAATATTCATTCCAGTTCATTAACACATTACTTTAACCTTATTCCATTTCATTCTGGACTCATAGTAGCAATTATAGTAAAGTCAACAATAGTTACTATCTGTAGATTAATAAACCCACTACATTATCAAATCACGTTGTTCAGATGAATAAATGTACTTTCTAACATACTTGTATATATTGTATTGTTCATTTTCTTAATTATTTTATCTCAGTGGGTTGTATAAACCACTTGAGCCTACTGTTCATGGCAATGCTCTTGTACACATAGGCCAGGGAGTATATATCGCTCATGGCATTACTCTTTTTTTTTTTTTTTTTAAATAAATTTTTATTGAGGTTGTGGAAAAAGCAATACAACTTATGCAAGGTGATAAACCAAAAAACATATAGATATGATACATTACAATAAAATGGCTTCCATGCAGAAATACAAGATTCACATTGGGGGAATACTGAATTGAAGGTTGGAACCTCATTTTCATTTTTACACATACAGTAAATGCTTTAGATGGTCCTATAGATAGAGTAACTTGACAATTTATATTTCAAGCAACAACAACAAATATCATTTTTGATTAAATAATGTGGTACGATATAGAAAGTGTGGTGAGATGTCTAGGACTTATGAGAGAGTATAATTACGTTGCGCCTGATGGGAAATGTGATATAGTTAGTTATTGTAATTGAGTATAAGGATAGGCTGTGCTGAAGGATATAACTTAACAAGTGGTAGAAATAGCATGATATAACTGGTATAACTTGTATGGTAAAATAAGGAAATAGAATTTGGCGGGATACGGCATAGGTAAAATAAGCCATGTAGTTAAATCTCCTAAATTAGGAGGTATATTATTAGGGGCGGGGGGGGGGGAGGTGGGCAATTGAGTATAGGAAGTATGAAAAAATAATTTTCACATTATTAAAATATTTGATAGAAGCAAATGGTAGTAAAGATATATAGCTCTACTTATAATAAACGTCTGTAAACACTTAAAATGGGTTAGGGTGAACTGCGTTTCAAGGGTATGCACCAAAGTAAGGCAGGGGAGTCTACCTACAAAAAACTGGCACCTACTGCTCCGGCCGCTAGCAGTAGTGTGTTCAGACCAAAGGCAGCACCCTGGCTCCAGAAATATATCTACTACATTAAAGATCTCTATAGAATTGGGAAGTACATGAAAGGGCAAAGGTCCAGCCTTGCTCAAATAAACATGGGAGTGAGAAACAAATATTGCTGTGTAAGAATGCCTTTTATCGCACAGAGTGTGGGGCTAAAATGTGAGTGCACATCAATAAGCATGCATGAGCGGGGACCGGCTAGTATTCAGATCTTAAAGTTGACCAAATGTTAATGCAACCACATTGATATTTGAAAACAGACACCATCTAAGTTATTAAGAGAGAGATACAAACAACCAGAGCTTAGAACGGAGAGGGGTGTACTGAAATGTGTACATTATAAAAATATTACTCTCATTGTCTACCTAAGAGATAACCTAACCCATGGTAATTAAGCAAAGAACATTGAAAGCATACTGTTAGAATAACAATTATAGTAGATATTAGCAAAGAAACATTTAAACAGAAGTACTGAGGTGTGAAATATCCCTCATTCCACATATCATGTGAACAGTAAAACAGGTCTTGTCTTAAAATAAAGTTCAATGTATTGGGGGAACACCCTCTACATATTTGACAAGCTATGACTAGAATGTAAAGCAGTTAAACACAGCAGCAAGGGCCACTTTAGATTGGAGGAACAATAAACAACTGGCTAACACAGAGGAATATGTGACATACTTAACAGTTAGGAGTGCATATAGGAAGATAGTGCAATGTCTATCTAAGATATATTGTGGTGATAACAGATTCAATTAATAGCAAGCAAAAAGAAAAACATATTGAATGTTATAACATAGCCTCAATAGCCCACAATAGCCCACAATAAGAGCACAGTTGACACCGGCCCAAAGGCCAACATTGAACATAGACAGGTATATGTCATCAAGGAACGTAACCAGAGTCTCTACCGAGCTTTGATGCTCAGTTCAGCAAACATAGCCCTGATATGATGGCCGGTGTCGGTATAAACACACAGAGAGTCTTCAACCGATGCCAGATTTGAAGCTAGGTGTAGTAGGAAATGCCATCATAAGCCAGCCTGCCTCAGTAGCGTATTGTAAGTCCCATCTGTAAGGAACTAATGTCCCCGCAAATACAAAACTCAGAGGCACTGCTAGGAAAGAGGCCTTCTCGCTAGTGCAGATGCTCCCGCATTCACACAAAGTCTCTCCCCCGGTGCGTGCGTTCTGCTGCTGAGGGTCGCCCAAAAGGTGAGGTGCCGATACAGATCCGGGGCTACTGCCAGCCCCCAGTAAGCAAGAATTTTCAGAGGCACCTGAGAGGTAAGGTTTTTGCTGGTCAGTTCTCCTCAAGATATGGGCTTGTAGTTGTGGGTGCGGCATTTCAATGTAGAGCGGGGCCTCCGCTCTAGTGCTATATGTGTCGGCAGATGGATACAGTTCAGCGTCCCCCACATTACACGGTGCCTGTTCCTGTATTATCTGGGTTGATAGGCTACAGCCGTTGGTAGCGAAAAGCTTGATCATTTGTGTCTCAAGAAGCCGGAAGGCCGACTCGATACAGCCCCGGGCTGCCAACTCCCAGTCCATAGCCGCCGCCATCTTGCCTTCCATAAAAATCAATAATACCACTGGAATAGCTGTTAAAACTGCTCCTGTACTTTAGGTCAGTAGTTTGGGTACACATAGAGACTCGCTATGCAGGTATTGTGGTCCGGTATATTCACTGTAGCCGACTCTAAGCCTCCATGGTTGTGCGTTCGTTATTGCGTTGTGGGGCCTATATTAGACTGGAACAACATGCGAAGGTGCCCACACTAGGATGGTAGTAGGCTATAGGATGGGGTCTTCAGTAATATTGCAAACTCACATTAAATCATAGTTTTTCCTCTACTATCAGGTTCCAGAGCCGGAGCTCATGCAATGTGCGTCCGGCTAGTTAGACAGCTGGCTCCGCCCCCCCATGGCATTACTCTAAAAAAGTATAGGTCCTATAGTCAGCCCCAGGAGGCCCTTATGTCCCATTGTTGGCACTTTATGTGTGTATAGATATATATACACTCACATATACGCCAAATGTAAAAAATGTGTAAAATTCACAAATATATATACAGTATATATAAATGAGCACTCCTAATCCAGGTATTCCCTCCTAAACACCTCTACTACTAATAAATCCATGTTAGACTGGGGGGGGGGTCTGAATTAGTGTAAGTTATCAAATCTATATGTACTTCACAACAGATTATTCCCAGAAGTTGATCAAATCAAATTCTGAGTTTAGACCATTTGGCATCTTAGTTTTCAACTTAAAGATCCACAAAATCTCTTGCCTTGCAAGTATCTGATCTCTATCTCCTCTTCTGCTGCCAAATTGGACTTGTTCCACTATTGTCCACCTTAGTGTATCTAGTCTTTTTTGATGATAATCCCTAAAATGTCTAACTAGCGGTGTAGATAGGGTGCCAGATTTAATGTTGCCAACATGTTCCCTTATCCTGGTTTTGGTATCCCTTGTGGTCATACCTACATATTGAATTTTGCATTCTACACATATTAACAGGTATATCACGTATGACATTCTACAATTGTAGCACTTGTTACGGGAGAAACTCTCCCCTGTTATTTCACTCTTAAATCCATCCCCTAATGACACATATTCACATGCTTTGCGCGTGTGATTGTGGCATCTATACATGCCCTTTGTTTTTAACCATGAGCTGGTTACAGGTGTTGTCATCTTTAGGGCTGTTGGTGAAACCATGTTCTCTATTGTGGCTCCCCTTCTGTATGTGGTCAGAAAAAAGGCTTGTTTAGTTTCTTGGGCTTGATTTTTCTCCTTTGTCTGTTTCACCTTGGCAGTAGATCTTTCCTATCTAGAGTCGCCACAGATTTCTTAATCCCCTGTACCATGGGTGTTGGGTAGTGATGTTGCGAATAGTTCGCCGGCGAATAGTTCCTGGCGAACATATCATGTTCGCGTTCGCCGCGGAGGGCGAACATATGCAATGTTCGATCCACCCCCTATTCGTCATCATTGAGTAATACTTTGACCCTGTACCTCACAGTCAGCAGGCACATTCCAGCCAATCAGCAGCAGACCCTCCCTCCCAGACACTCCTACCTCCTGGACAGCATCCATTTTAGATTCATTAGGAAGCTGCATTCTTAGGGAGAGGAGGGACAGTGTAGCTGCTGCTGATTAATAGGGAAATCTATAACTAGGCTAGTGTATTCAGTGTCCACTACAGTCCTGAAGGACTCATCTGATCTCTGCTGTAAGGAAAGCACCCCAAAAAGCCCTTTTTAGGGCTGCTTTTTTTTCCCTGTGTAATCTAATTGCAATTGTCTGCCTGCCAGCGTGTGTGCCAGGCTCACAGCGTATACTGTGCCCACTTGCCCAGTGCCACCACTCATATCTGGTGTAACAGTAGTGTAAATTTAAAAAAAAAAACTTTTTTGACTGTGAAAAATCAGTCTGCTTGTGTAATATAATTGCAGTTGCCTGCCTGCCAGCGTGTGTGTCAAGCTCACAGCGTATACTGTGCCCACTTGCCCAGTGCCACCACTCATATCTGGAGTAACAGTAGTGTAAATTAAAAAAAACAAAAAACTTTTTTGACTGTGAAACATCAGTCTGCTAGTGTAATCTATTTGCAGTTGCCTGCCTGCCAGCGTGTGTGCCAGGCCCACTTGCCAACAAGTGCCACCACTCATATCTGTTGTAACAGTAGTGTAAATTTAAAAAAAAAAAACTTTTTTGACTGTGAAACATCAGTCTGCTTGTGTAATCTAATTGCAGTTGCCTGCCTGCCTGCCAGCGTGTGTCAGGCTCACAGCGTATACTGTGCCCACTTGCCCAGTGCCACCACTCATATCTTGTTTAATAGTAGTGTAAGTGTACATTTAAAAAAAAAAACTTTTTTTGACTGTGAAACATCAGTCTGCTTTTTTGTGTCAGGCTCACAGCGTATACTGTGCCCACTTGCCCAGTGCCACCACTCATATCTTGTTTAATAGTAGTGTAAGTGTACATTTAAAAAAAAATGACAGGCAGAGGCAGGCCACCCCGCAGGTGCCGTCGTGGTTGTGGTGCTGTGATTCCCTTTGGCCCTTGAATAATGCCCAGTGTTCAGAGGCCACGTACCATGAACTCGAAAAGTTCTGAGGACATAGTTGACTGGCTAACACAGGACACCCAATCTTCTACAGATTCCGCTCGGAACCTTGATGCACCATCCTCCTCCAGCTTAGCTTAGGGCACCTCTCAAGTCACCACTCGCCCGCCTGCCGCCACCACCAACACTAGCACCACAGCCTCTTCACTTGATCTGTCAGAGGAGTTATTTACACATCAGTTGGAAGAAATGAGTGATGCGCAACCATCATTGACAGAGGATGTAGATAACAGTGATATGTCTCAGTCAGGCAGCATTACAGACATGGACATACGGTGTGATGATGATGATGTTGTACCCGCTGCTGCTTCCTTTGTTGAGTTGTCAGATACAAGTGAAGCGGTTGATGATGACGATACGTCCGTGGATGTCACGTGGGTGCCCGCTAGAAGAGAAGAAGAACAGGGGGAAAGTTCAGATGGGGAGACAGAGAGGAGGAGGAGGAGGAGACGAGTTGGAAGAAGGGGGAGGTCGTCACAAGGAGCTAGTGGCACAGTCAGACAGCATGCATTGGCACCCGGGGTCAGCCAGACAGCACCAACCTGTACTCGATTGTGCAAAAGGAAGTAATGGCATGTCTGGCACACAGTGTTCGGGCAAGGGTCCATCTGACCACTGATACCTGGTCTGCAAAGCATGGTCAGGGCAGGTGTATCACCTACACTGCGCATTGGGTAAACCTGCTGACGGCTGCCAAGCATAGAATGTGTGGCTCTGCAGAGAAGTTGGTGACACCACCACGACTTGCAGGCAGGCCTGCTGCCACCTCCTTTACTCCTCCTACTCCATCCTCTTCCATAACCTCCTCAGATGAGTCCTCTTCTGCTGCTGCTTCTTGCTCCACATCACCCCCCCAGCTCCCCAGGTACTATTCCACATACCGGATAAGGCAGTGTCACGCCGTATTGGGGTTGACTTGCCTGAAAGCAGAGAATCACACCGGACCAGCACTCCTGTCCACCCTGAATGCACAGGTGGATCAGTGGCTGACTCCGCACCAACTGGAGATCGGCAAAGCGGTTTCTGACAACGGAAGAAATTTGTTGGCGGCATTGAATTTGGGCAAGTTGACACGTGCCGTGCATGGCACATGTGTGTAATCTGATCGCACGCTTTGTGCATAAGTACCCAGGCTTACAGGATGTTCTGAAGCAGGCCAGGAAGGTGTGTGGCCATTTCAGGTGTTCCTACACGGCCATGGTGCACTTTTCAGATATCCAGCGGCGAAAAAACATGCCAGTGAGGCACTTGATTTGCGACAGCCCGACACGTTGGAATTCAACACTCCTAATGTTCGACCGCCTGCTCCAACAAGAAAAAGCCGTTAACGACTATTTGTATGACCGGGGTGCTAGGACAGCCTCTGCGGAGCTGGGAATTTTTTTGCCACGTTACTGGACGCTCATGCGCAATGCCTGTAGGCTCATGCGTCCTTTTGAGGAGGTGACAAACCTAGTCAGTCGCACCAAAGGCACCATCAGTGATATCATACCATTTGTTTTCTTCCTGGAGCGTGCCCCGCGAAGAGTGCTGGATCAGGCCGTAGATGAGCATGAAGAGGAAGAGTTGTGGTCACCATCACTACCAGAAACAGCCTTATCAGCATTGCTTGCTGGACCAGCGGCAACGCTGGAAGAGGATTGTGAGGAAGAGGAGTCAGAAGAGGAATGTGGCTTTGAGGAGGAGGAGGAGGAGGAAGACCAACCACAACATGCATCCCAGGGAGCTCGTTGTCACCTATCTGGTACCCGTGGTGTTGTACGTGGCTGGGGGGGGATAAGATACCTTCAGTGAGATCACTGAGGACTAGGAACGGGACATGAGTAGCTCGGCATCCAACCTTGTGCAAATGGGGTCTTTCATGCTGTTGTGCCTGTTGAGGGACCCTCGTATAAAAAAGCTGAAGGAGAACGACCTGTACTGGGTGTCCACGCTACTAGACCCTGGTATAAGCATAAAGTGCCTGAAATGTTACCGAATTACCGCAAGTCGGAAAGGATGCAGCAGTTCCAAAAGAAATTAAAAAGTATGCTTTACGCAGCGTATAAGGGTGATGTCACAGCACAATGGGAATCTAACAGGGGAAGAGGTGAAAGTAATCCTCCTCCTCCCACAACCACGCCGGCAAGGACAGGATGCTTTACAGACGTGTTGTTGATGGAGGACATGCAGAGCTTTTTAAGTCCTATGCATCGCCAAAGCCCTTCGGGGTCCACCCTCAGAGAACGACTCGACCGACAGGTAGCAGACTACCTCGCCTTAACTGCAGATCTCGACACTCTGAGGAGTGATGAACCCCTTGACTACTGGGTGTGCAGGCTTGACCTGTGGCCTGAGCTATCCCAATTTGCGATAGAACTTCTGGCCTGCCCCGATTCAAGTGTCCTGACAGAAAGGACCTTCAGTGTAGCAGGAGGTATTGTCACTGAGAAGAGAAGTTGGCTAGGTCAAAAAAGTCTAGATTACCTCACCTTTATTAAGATGAATGAGGGATAGATCCCGAAGGGACTGACATTGGGTGATACATTCGACTAAAAAAGGCCTGATAAGATGAGCTGCCTTGGGCTAAAAATGGTCCACACACTGCTGTATTTTTGTTGCGGCTGCAACAATACCTAATTTTTCAGGCATGTGTACATGCCTAATTTTTCTGGCCTCTGGTGCAGCACTGTGGCTTCAAAAACCAAACCAATAAAAAAGGCACATAAGAGGGATTAAACTGATAGGAATAGTACTACTTAACACACCACTCCTATCTGGTGGCACATTAGATTTCACGCCCAGTGCCCCAAATTTGAAGTAGGAGGACCGACCAAGCATCTTTTTCCATCTCCCGGTTCCTAAAACCATGCCATATACACGTCCCCTGAGAGGGGACGTAACAGGGATTAAACTGATAAGAATAGTACTACTTAACATGCCACTCATATCTGGTGGCACAGTAGATTGCACGCGCAGTGCCCCAAATTTGAAGTAGGAGGACCGACCAAGCATCTTTTTCCATCTCCCGGTTCCTAAAATACATGCCAGATACATGTCCCCTGATAGGGGACATAACAGGGATTAAACTTATAAGAATAGTACTACTTAACACACCACTCATATCTGGTGACACAGTAGATTGCACGCGCAGTGCCCCAAATTTGAAGTAGGAGGACCGACCAAGCATCTTTTTCCCTCTCCCGGTTCCTAAAATCCATGCCATATACACGTCCCCTGATAGGGGATGTAACAGGGATTAAACTGATAAGAATAGTACTACTTAACATGCCACTCATATCTGGTGGTACAGTAGATTGCACACGCAGTGCCCCAAATTTGAAGTAGGAGGACCGACCAAGCATCTTTTTCCATCTCCCGGTTCCTAAAATCCATGCCATATACACGTCCCCTGATAGGGGGTCGTAACAGGGATTAAACTGATAAGAATAGTACTACTTAACACAGCACTCATATCTGGTGGCATAGTAGATTGCACACGCAGTGCCCCAAATTTGAAGTAGGAGGACCGACCAAGCATCTTTTTCCATCTCCCAGTTCCTAAAATCCATGCCATATACACGTCCCCTGATAGGGGGTCGTAACAGGGATTAAACTGATAAGAATAGAACTACTTCAAACAGCACTCATATCTGGTGGCACAGTAGATTGCACATGCAGTGCCCCAAATTTGAAGTAGGAGGACCGATCAAGCATCTTTTTCCATCTCCCAGTTCCTAAAATCCATGCCATATACACGTCCCCTGATAGGGGACGTAACAGGGATTAAACTGATAAGAATAGTACTACTTAACACACCACTCATATCTGGTGGCACAGTAGATTGCACACGCAGTGCCCCAAATTTGAAGTAGGAGGACCGACCAAGCATCTTTTTCCATCTCCCGGTTCCTAAAATCCATGCCATATACAAGTCGCCTGATAGGGGACGTAACATGGATTAAACTGATAAGAATAGTACTACTTAACACGCCACTCATATCTGGTGGCACATTAGATTGCACGCCCAGTGCCCCAAATTTGAAGTAGGAGGACCGACCAAGCATATTTTTCCATCTCCCGGTTCCTAACATCCATGCCATATACACGTCCCCAGATAGGGGACGTAACAGGGATTAAACTGATAAGAATAGTACTACTTAACACACCACTCATATCTGGTGGCACAGTAGATTGCACACGCAGTGCCCCAAATTTGAAGTAGGAGGACCGACCAAGCATCTTTTTCCATCTCCTGGTTCCTAAAATCCATGCCATATACAAGTCGCCTGATAGGGGACGTAACATGGATTAAACTGATAAGAATAGTACTACTTAACACGCCACTCATATCTGGTGGCACATTAGATTGCACGCCCAGTGCCCCAAATTTGAAGTAGGAGGACCGACCAAGCATCTTTTTCCATCTCCCGGTTCCTAACATCCATGCCATATACACGTCCCCAGATAGGGGACGTAACAGGGATTAAACTGATCAGAATAGTACTACTTAACACACCACTCATATCTGGTGGTACAGTAGATTGCACACGCAGTGCCCCAAATTTGAAGTAGGAGGACCGACCAAGCATCTTTTTCCATCTCCCGGTTCCTAATATCCATGCCATATACACGTCCCCTGATAGGGGATGTAACAGGGATTAAACTGATAAGAATAGTACTACTTAACACACCACTCATATCGGGTGGCACAGTAGATTGCACGCACAGTGCCCCAAATTTGAAGTAGGAGGACCGACCAAGCATCTTTTTCCATCTCCCGGTTCCTAAAATCCATGCCATATACACATCCCCTGATAGGGGGTCATAACAGGGATTAAACTGATAAGAATAGTACTACTTAACACAGCACTCATATCTGGTGGCACAGTAGATTGCACGCGCAGTGCCCAAATTTGAAGTAGGAGGACCGACCAAGCATCTTTTTCCATCTCCCGGTTCCTAACATCCATGCCATATACACGTCCCCTGATAGGGGACGTAACAGGGATTAAACTGATAAGAATAGTACTACTTAACACACCACTCATATCTGGTGGCACACTAGATTGCACGCGCAGTGCCCCAAATTTGAAGTAGGAGGACCGACCAAGCATCTTTTTCCATCTCACGGTTCCTAAAATCCATGCCATATGCAAGTCGCCTGATAGGGGACGTAACAGGGATTAAACTGATAAGAATAGTACTACTTAACACACCACTCATATCTGGTGACACAGTAGATTGCACGCGCAGTGCCCCAAATTTGAAGTAGGAGGACCGACCAAGCATCTTTTTCCCTCTCCCGGTTCCTAAAATCCATGCCATATACACGTCCCCTGATAGGGGATGTAACAGGGATTAAACTGATAAGAATAGTACTACTTAACATGCCACTCATATCTGGTGGCACAGTAGATTGCATGCGCAGTGCCCCAAATTTGAAGTAGGAGGACCGACCAAGCATCTTTTTCCATCTCCCGGTTCCTAAAATACATGCCAGATACATGTCCCCTGATAGGGGACATAACAGGGATTAAACTGATAGGAATAGTACTACTTAACACACCTTATAATAATGCAGAGAGAGGCAACGCAGAGAGAGGAGTCTGAAGAAGAGGAGTCAGAGGAGGAAGGTGGCTTTGAGGAGGTGGAAGACCAAACACAGCAGGCATCCCAGTGGGCTTGTTGTCACCTTTCGGGGACCCTTGGTGTTGTAAGGGACTGACATTGGGTGATACCTTCGACTAAAAAAGGCCTGATAAGATGAGCTGCCTTGGGCTAAAAATGGTCCACACACTGCTGTATTTTTGTTGCGGCTGCAACAATACCTAATTTTTCAGGCATGTGTACATGCCTAATTTTTCTGGCCTCTGGTGCAGCACTGTGGCTTCAAAAACCAAACCAATAAAAAAGGCACATAAGAGGGATTAAACTGATAGGAATAGTACTACTTAACACACCACTCCTATCTGGTGGCACATTAGATTTCACGCCCAGTGCCCCAAATTTGAAGTAGGAGGACCGACCAAGCATCTTTTTCCATCTCCCGGTTCCTAAAACCATGCCATATACACGTCCCCTGAGAGGGGACGTAACAGGGATTAAACTGATAAGAATAGTACTACTTAACACACCACTCATATCTGGTGGCACAGTAGATTGCATGCGCAGTGCCCAAATTTGAAGTAGGAGGACCGACCAAGCATCTTTTTCCATCTCCCGGTTCCTAAAATCCATGCCATATACACGTCCCCAGATAGGGGACGTAACAGGGATTAAAATGATAAGAATAGTACTACTTAACACACCACTCATATCTGGTGGTACAGTAGATTGCACACGCAGTGCCCCAAATTTGAAGTAGGAGGACCGACCAAGCATCTTTTTCCATCTCCCGGTTCCTAATATCCATGCCATATACACGTCCCCTGATAGGGGATGTAACAGGGATTAAACTGATAAGAATAGTACTACTTAACACAGCACTCATATCTGGTGGCACAGTAGATTGCACGCGCAGTGCCCAAATTTGAAGTAGGAGGACCGACCAAGCATCTTTTTCCATCTCCCGGTTCCTAACATCCATGCCATATACACGTCCCCTGATAGGGGACGTAACAGGGATTAAACTGATAAGAATAGTACTACTTAACACACCACTCATATCTGGTGGCACACTAGATTGCACGCGCAGTGCCCCAAATTTGAAGTAGGAGGACCGACCAAGCATCTTTTTCCATCTCACGGTTCCTAAAATCCATGCCATATGCAAGTCGCCTGATAGGGGACGTAACAGGGATTAAACTGATAAGAATAGTACTACTTAACACACCACTCATATCTGGTGACACAGTAGATTGCACGCGCAGTGCCCCAAATTTGAAGTAGGAGGACCGACCAAGCATCTTTTTCCCTCTCCCGGTTCCTAAAATCCATGCCATATACACGTCCCCTGATAGGGGATGTAACAGGGATTAAACTGATAAGAATAGTACTACTTAACATGCCACTCATATCTGGTGGCACAGTAGATTGCATGCGCAGTGCCCCAAATTTGAAGTAGGAGGACCGACCAAGCATCTTTTTCCATCTCCCGGTTCCTAAAATACATGCCAGATACATGTCCCCTGATAGGGGACATAACAGGGATTAAACTGATAGGAATAGTACTACTTAACACACCTTATAATAATGCAGAGAGAGGCAACGCAGAGAGAGGAGTCTGAAGAAGAGGAGTCAGAGGAGGAAGGTGGCTTTGAGGAGGTGGAAGACCAAACACAGCAGGCATCCCAGTGGGCTTGTTGTCACCTTTCGGGGACCCTTGGTGTTGTAAGGGACTGACATTGGGTGATACCTTCGACTAAAAAAGGCCTGATAAGATGAGCTGCCTTGGGCTAAAAATGGTCCACACACTGCTGTATTTTTGTTGCGGCTGCAACAATACCTAATTTTTCAGGCATGTGTACATGCCTAATTTTTCTGGCCTCTGGTGCAGCACTGTGGCTTCAAAAACCAAACCAATAAAAAAGGCACATAAGAGGGATTAAACTGATAGGAATAGTACTACTTAACACACCACTCCTATCTGGTGGCACATTAGATTTCACGCCCAGTGCCCCAAATTTGAAGTAGGAGGACCGACCAAGCATCTTTTTCCATCTCCCGGTTCCTAAAACCATGCCATATACACGTCCCCTGAGAGGGGACGTAACAGGGATTAAACTGATAAGAATAGTACTACTTAACACACCACTCATATCTGGTGGCACAGTAGATTGCATGCGCAGTGCCCAAATTTGAAGTAGGAGGACCGACCAAGCATCTTTTTCCATCTCCCGGTTCCTAAAATCCATGCCATATACACGTCCCCAGATAGGGGACGTAACAGGGATTAAAATGATAAGAATAGTACTACTTAACACACCACTCATATCTGGTGGTACAGTAGATTGCACACGCAGTGCCCCAAATTTGAAGTAGGAGGACCGACCAAGCATCTTTTTCCATCTCCCGGTTCCTAATATCCATGCCATATACACGTCCCCTGATAGGGGATGTAACAGGGATTAAACTGATAAGAATAGTACTACTTAACACACCACTCATATCTGGTGGCACAGTAGATTGCACGCACAGTGCCCCAAATTTGAAGTAGGAGAACCGACCAAGCATCTTTTTCCATCTCCCAGTTCCTAAAATCCATGCCATATACACATCCCCTGATAGGGGGTCGTAACAGGGATTAAACTGATAAGAATAGTACTACATAACACAGCACTCATATCTGGTGGCACAGTAGATTGCACGCGCAGTGCCCAAATTTGAAGTAGGAGGACCGACCAAGCATCTTTTTCCATCTCCCGGTTCCTAAAATCCATGCCATATACACGTCCCCTGATAGGGGACGTAACAGGGATTAAACTGATAAGAATAGTACTACTTAACACACCACTCATATCTGGTGGCACACTAGATTGCACGCGCAGTGCCCCAAATTTGAAGTAGGAGGACCGACCAAGCATCTTTTTCCATCTCCCGGTTCCTAAAATCCATGCCATATACAAGTCGCCTGATAGGGGACGTAACAGGGATTAAACTGATAAGAATAGTACTACTTAACACGCCACTCATATCTGGTGACACAGTAGATTGCACGCGCAGTGCCCCAAATTTGAAGTAGGAGGACCGACCAAGCATCTTTTTCCCTCTCCCGGTTCCTAAAATCCATGCCATATACACGTCCCCTGATAGGGGATGTAACAGGGATTAAACTGATAAGAATAGTACTACTTAACATGCCACTCATATCTGGTGGCACAGTAGATTGCACGTGCAGTGCCCCAAATTTGAAGTAGGAGGACCGACCAAGCATCTTTTTCCATCTCCCGGTTCCTAAAATACATGCCAGATACATGTCCCCTGATAGGGGACATAACAGGGATTAAACTGATAGGAATAGTACTACTTAACACACCTTATAATAATGCAGAGAGAGGCAACGCAGAGAGAGGAGTCTGAAGAAGAGGAGTCAGAGGAGGAAGGTGGCTTTGAGGAGGTGGAAGACCAAACACAGCAGGCATCCCAGTGGGCTTGTTGTCACCTTTCGGGGACCCTTGGTGTTGTACGTGGCTGGGTGGAGGAAGAGACCTTCAATGACATTAGTGAGGACAAGGAACAGGACATGGCTAGCTTGGTATCCAACCTTGTGCAAATGGGGAGTTTGCGGTTGTGCAAATGGACTGTTTGCGGTTGTTTGCGGTGCGTTAAACGGGGAGTTTGGTCTGTCACTGTGAAGCGGGCGTAACCCTTACACTACCTGATCGTTACAACATCATACCTGACGTTTTAAAGCACGTTATTCCAAACAATTTAGGAATGTTAGGTGATTTATGCCCTTTATGGATTAAAACCAGATCAGACCGTGGGAGTTTTGCCATGGATCCCCCTCCGGCATGCCACATTCCAGGTGTTAGTCCCCTTGAAACAACTTTTCCATCACTATTGTGGCCAGAAAGAGTCCCTGTGGGTTTTAAAATTCGTCTGCCTATTGAAGTCAATGGCGGTTTGCCCGGTTCGCCCGTTCACAAACTTTTACGGAAGCCCGTGTTCGCGGTTCAAGAACGCAAAATTTTATGTTCGCGACATCACTAGTGTTGGGTAATCTCTGTCTCTTAATCTATTTGATAGTTGTTCTGATTGTTCCATGAATTGTGATTGCGTAGTGCAGTTTCTCTTTACCCTAAGCATTTGGCTCTTTGTAATTGCCTTAAACACTCTGTCAGGGTGGTTACTGTTTTCCTGTACATATCAGATTTAACCATTCCCTTTTCTCCATCCATCTCTCCAGCCAAAGTGACATCCAGGTAGTTTGCCTTATGTTTTTGGAATTCATAGGTGAAACTAATACCTATGTCGTTGGAATTTAGCCAATCCATGAAGAGGACAGCCGTGCTCTAATCTCCCCTCCAGACCAGAATCAAATCATCTATATACCTTTTGTAAAAAATTGTCCCACACCTTTGAGCAAAATAAAGCAGCTGCTGCCTCTGCCTGCCCTTCAACCACTACATAGGTCTACTTGCTGGTGGTTTAAGATTATTGAAAGAGATAGTGTAGATGGCAACATGGGTAGTAAGTGGCTGTTGCAGTAACTGTTTGCACTACAACTGGAGATGATAGTAATGTAGGAGAGGAAGAGAATGCAGGTGAAGACTGATGGCCTAAAACTGGGGAGAAATTTGTGTTTCTGCCCATCATGCATGGCTTCTGTAGTAGAATTGTCTCCTTTACTATATCCTCAGCCTCCTGGTAAAAAGTAAATGCTATAGCAGACATGTGGGGAGTTGCAGTAATATCTGCATCACTCAAAACAGAGACTAGGGAAACCTGTTCAATAATTCCCTCTTCTCCCTAACTCCTTGGCACAATGATATCATCTGCTACTCCTGCAGTGTCTGTCCTGCTGCTGAGAGACAACCTTTTAGATTTTAATAAACTTGACTAGCTGCTGCTATAAAATATGGAGGAGAATGGCAGAAAAGGTAAAAGTGGAGCTGATGGTAGCACAGGTGAAAGTGGTTTTGGGGTAGACTGTTTAAAGAGCTAATGTGTACACATAGGCTTCTTGGTAACCTCGAACCCCCTCACAATAATACTACTATGCTTGGAGCAAATAATGTAAATTTAGCACCTACAGCTTCAGTTACCCTCACTGTCCGATTAACTTTTATGAGTGGACTTACAATCCCTACTGCTACTGATGCTGCTGCTACCAATACTGGTAGTGGAGAGCACTATATATCATCTACTCAACACACAGTGCTCATCCTACTTCCGCTCATTAGACAAGTAGAAGCAGACACAGACTGTGCACTAGTGGTGATGGTGCTGGTGATGGTGCTGGTGTTAGTGGTACTACTAGTGGTGGTGGTGGTGGCAGTAGAAAACATTGTACCCTCTGACTTATAATATAATAGCTACTAGTTATTGTATTCACAGATTGTGTTATCTTGCAAAATTGGAATAAACACTTAACAAAGAGAAAGCAAGGTAGGAGCAAACTCAGTATCAGTAGTAAGTATAATGTCCCACTACAATAAAAAGATTATTTGAATTGTTGCATTAGTGCTATATCTTAGCTATATGCATGCACTCTGTGCAATAGCCAGCCATTAATAGATCATTATTATGGCTAGATTACGAGTGGGTTTATCACGGGGGTTTGTGCTAGTTGGGCTTACCACTGGTATTACAAGTTGAATGTAAATGCGATCACTTGAGCTCAATCGCAATTTACGCTAGAATTATTACCGCAACTCCAGAGCTCTGGCTATCTGTTTTGGGAAACATCAAAACACACCAAAATACATTACAAAGAATAGTTAAATTCATAATAACACATTCTAATAAAAACTATTCAAAAAATATTGTGTGTGTACATATGTATTTATATGTGTATATATGTATTTACAGACATATATACATGTATAACCACATAAATACATATGTACACATATACAGACATATATAAAAGTGCATTAAGGCCTTTGCAGTTGTAGACGAAAACATGTTAAAGCATATTTCTGCAATATTAGTTTTAAATTAAAGGTTTTAACTATGTATTAACTGTAAATAGTTCACATTCCAATGTTGTCCACAAAGCAGAATATGTGCTATATGTTTCTAAATACATATCTGTACCTATACCTATATATAATTGTAGGTATAGATATATATTGTTTTTGCAGAATGGCGACGCTGTTACTGTCTGGTCAATCTAGGTTAATAAACCAGCTTCTTCTGTGGGGTTGATCCTGTGTATCATCAGTCAGCAATACCTCAGTAGAAAGACAACCAATCAAACAAGGAAATGCACTAAATTGAAAATACTCACAAGCAGGTATATGGAAAATGTGCCTTTGTTTAAAGACAGCCAGAATCTTCTTCAAATAGAAAGACTTCCAGTCTAATAAAAGATTTGTAAAAATGATGAATACAGTTAAAACACTCAACCAGTTTCAGAAGACAACCCACCTTTCTGAAGAGTGAATTAAAATACAATGTGAACAAATGTGATTTTTTAATTTTATATGTATTATTTTTTTTTCTGTAGTGTAGCAGCCCCCTTCCTCTCCAAGATCCCAGTTTTCTATAGTGTCTGTCCCCATCTTTCCCTCTCCCTTGTCTAAAACCTTTCTGTAGTGTAGGGAACCCCGCCCTCATCCGCTGGGTCACAACAAGTCTCTGACTGGCACCAATGGGGGATTTTTACAGAAAGTAACACAGAGAGTATCATATGGTAAGGGAGCACGATCAGTACAATACCTTCTGCCCCCAGCTGCAGTCTCTGCTGTATAAGGTGACGATGGTAACCCAGGCATTAACCACTTGCAGCAATTGGACGTATGTACTATGTCCCACACTATTTGCCCAGAGCATTGCATTAATGTATTGCCTACTTCCATCACAGAGGCGTATGTTGTGGTTACCATGGTCACCTTATACAGCAGAGACTGCAGCTGGGGGCAGAAGGCATTGAACTGATTGTGCTGGGTCATAACAAGCCTCTATCCTTCACTCCCACTTGCACCAATGGGGGATTTTTACAGAGAGTAACACAGACAGTATCATATGGTAAGATAGCACGATCAGTACAATGCCTTCTACCCCACAGCTTATACTATACAAAGTAGGATCTGCGCTTACAAAATTATAGTAAAAAAGCCAACAGATACAGGTGATTTCTTTCATGTAATTAGCAAGAGTCCATGAGCTAGTGACGTATGGGATATACATTCCTACCAGGAGGGGCAAAGTTTCCCAAACCTCAAAATGCCTATAAATACACCCCTCACCACACCCACAATTCAGTTTTACAAACTTTGCCTCCGATGGAGGTGGTGAAGTAAGTTTGTGCTAGATTCTACGTTGATATGCGCTCCGCAGCAAGTTGGAGCCCGGTTTTCCTCTCAGCGTGCAGTGAATGTCAGAGGGATGTGAGGAGTATTGCCTATTTGAATGCAGTGATCTCCTTCTAAGGGGTCTATTTCATAGGTTCTCTGTTATCGGTCGTAGAGATTCATCTCTTACCTCCCTTTTCAGATCGACGATATACTCTTATATATACCATTACCTCTGCTGATTCTCGTTTCAGTACTGGTTTGGCTATCTACTATATGTAGATGAGTGTCCTGGGGTAAGTAAGTCTTATTTTTTGTGACACTCCTAGCTATGGTTGGGCACTTTGTTTATAAAGTTCTAAATATATGTATTCAAACATTTATTTGCCTTGACTCAGAATGTTCAACTTTCCTTATTTTTCAGACAGTCAGTTTCATATTTGGGATAATGCATTTTAATTTAACATTTTTCTTACCTTAAAATTTGACTTTTTTCCTGTGGGCTGTTAGGCTCGCGGGGGCTGAAAATGCTTCATTTTATTGCGTCATTCTTGGCGCGGACTTTTTTGGCGCAAAAATTCTATTTCCGTTTCCGGCGTCATACGTGTCGCCGGAAGTTGCGTCACTTTTTGACGTTATTTTGCGCCAAAAATGTCGGCGTTCCGGATGTGGCGTCATTTTTGGCGCCAAAAAGCATTTAGGCGCCAAATAATGTGGGCGTCTTATTTGGCGCGAAAAAATATGGGCGTCACTCTTGTCTCCACATTATTTAAGTCTCATTTTTTATTGCTTCTGGTTGCTAGAAGCTTGTTCTTTGGCATTTTTTCCCATTCCTGAAACTGTCATTTAAGGAATTTGATCAATTTTGCTTTATATATATGTTGTTTTTTCTCTTACATATTGCAAGATGTCTCACGTTGCATCTGAGTCAGAAGATACTACAGGAAAATCGCTGTCAAGTGCTGAATCTACCAAAGCTAAGTGTATCTGCTGTAAACTTTTGGTAGCTATTCCTCCAGCTGTTGTTTGTATTGATTGTCATGACAAACTTGTTAAAGCAGATAATATTTCCTTTAGTAAAGTACCATTGCCTGTTGCAGTTCCTTCAACATCTAAGGTGCAGAATGTTCCTGATAATATAAGAGATTTTGTTTCTGAATCCATAAAGAAGGCTATGTCTGTTATTCTCCTTCTAGTAAACATAAAAAATCTTTTAAAACTTCTCTCCCTACAGATGAATTTTTAACTGAACATCATCATTCTGATTCTGATGAATCCTCTGGTTCAGAGGATTCTGTCTCAGAGGTTGATGCTGATAAATCTTCATATTTATTTAAAATGGAATTTATTTGTTCTTTGCTTAAAGAAGTCCTAATTGCTTTAGAAATAGAGGATTCTGGTCCTCTTGATACTAAATCTAAACGTTTAAATAAGGTTTTTAAAACTCCTGTAGTTATTCCAGAAGTTTTTCCTGTCCCTGATGCTATTTCTGCAGTAATTTCCAAAGAATGGGATAATTTGGGTAATTCATTTACTCCTTCTAAACGTTTTAAGCAATTATATCCTGTGCCGCCTGACAGATTAGAATTTTGGGACAAGATCCCTAAAGTTGATGGGGCTATTTCTACCCTTGCTAAACGTACTACTATTCCTACGTCAGATGGTACTTCGTTTAAGGACCCTCTAGATAGGAAAATGGAGTCCTTTCTAAGAAAAGCTTATCTGTGTTCAGGTAATCTTCTTAGACCTGCTATATCTTTGGCTGATGTTGCTGCAGCTTCAACTTTTTGGTTGGAAACTTTAGCGCAACAAGTAACACATTGTGATTCTCATGATATTATTATTCTTCTTCAACATGCTAATAATTTTATCTGTGATGCCATTTTTTATATTATCAGAGTTGATATCAGGTTTATGTCTCTAGCTATTTTAGCTAGAAGAGCTTTATGGCTTAAAACTTGGAATGCTGATATGGCTTCTAAATCAACTTTACTTTCCATTTCTTTCCAGGGTAACAAATTATTTGGTTCTCAGTTGGATTCCATTATTTCAACTGTTACTGGTGGGAAAGGAACTTTTTTACCACAGGATAAAAAATCTAAAGGTAAAAACAGGGCTAATAATCGTTTTCATTCCTTTCGTTTCAACAAAGAACAAAAGCCTGATCCTTCATCCTCAGGAGCAGTTTCAGTTTGGAGACCATCTCCAGTTTGGAATAAATCCAAGCCAGCTAGAAAGGCAAAGCCTGCTTCTAAGTCCACATGAAGGTGCGGCCCTCATTCCAGCTCAGCTGGTAGGGGGCAGGTTACGTTTTTTCAAGGAAATTTGGATCAATTCTGTTCACAATCTTTGGATTCAGAGCATTGTTTCAGAAGGGTACAGAATTGGTTTCAAGTTGAGACCTCCTGCAAAGAGATTTTTTCTTTCCCGTGTCCCAGTAAATCCAGTAAAAGCTCAAGCATTTCTGAAATGTGTTTCAGATCTAGAGTTGACTGGAGTAATTATGCCAGTTCCAGTTCCGGAACAGGGGATGGGGTTTTATTCAAATCTCTTCATTGTACCAAAGAAGGAGAATTCTTTCAGACCAGTTCTGGATCTAAAAATATTGAATCGTTATGTAAGGATACCAACGTTCAAGATGGTAACTGTAAGGACTATCTTACCTTTTGTTCAGCAAGGGAATTATATGTCCACAATAGATTTACAGGATGCATATCTGCATATTCCGATTCATCCAGATCATTATCAGTTTCTGAGATTCTCGTTTCTGGACAAGCATTACCAGTTTGTGGCTCTGCCGTTTGGCCTAGCTACAGCTCCAAGAATTTTTACAAAGGTTCTCGGTGCCCTGCTGTCTGTAATCAGAGAACAGGGTATTGTGGTATTTCCTTATTTGGACGATATCTTGGTACTTGCTCAGTCTTTACATTTAGCAGAATCTCATACGAATCGACTTGTGTTGTTTCTTCAAGATCATGGTTGGAGGATCAATTTACCAAAAAGTTCTTTGATTCCTCACACAAGGGTAACCTTTCTGGGTTTCCAGATGGATTCAGTGTCCATGACTCTGTCTTTAACAGACAAGAGACGTCTAAAGTTGATTACAGCTTGTCGAAACCTTCAGTCACAATCATTCCCTTCGGTAGCCTTATGCATGGAAATTCTAGGTCTTATGACTGTTGCATCGGACGCGATCCCCTTTGCTCGTTTTCACATGCGACCTCTTCAGCTCTGTATGCTGAAGCAATGGTGCAAGGATTACACGAAGATATCTCAATTAATATCTTTAAAACCGATTGTCCGACATTCTCTGACGTGGTGGACAGATCACCATCGTTTAATTCAGGGGGCTTCTTTTGTTCTTCCGACCTGGACTATAATCTCAACAGATGCAAGTCTCACAGGTTGGGGAGCTGTGTGGGGATCTCTGACGGCACAAGGAGTTTGGGAATCTCAGGAGGTGAGATTACCGATCAATATTTTGGAACTCCGTGCAATTTTCAGAGCTCTTCAGTTTTGGCCTCTTCTGAAGAGAGAATCGTTCATTTGTTTTCAGACAGACAATGTCACAACTGTGGCATACATCAATCATCAAGGAGGGACTCACAGTCATCTGGCTATGAAAGAAGTATCTCGAATTTTGGTTTGGGCGGAATCCAGCTCCTGTCTAATCTCTGCGGTTCATATCCCAGGTGTAGACAATTGGGAAGCGGATTATCTCAGTCGCCAAACGTTGCATCCGGGCGAATGGTCTCTTCACCCAGAGGTATTTCTTCAGATTGTTCAAATGTGGGAACTTCCAGAAATAGATCTGATGGCGTCCCATCTAAACAAGAAACTTCCCAGGTATCTGTCCAGATCCCGGGATCCTCAGGCGGAGGCAGTGGATGCATTATCACTTCCTTGGAAGTATCATCCTGCCTATATCTTTCCGCCTCTAGTTCTTCTTCCAAGAGTAATCTCCAAGATTCTGAAGGAATGCTCGTTTGTTCTGCTGGTAGCTCCGGCATGGCCTCACAGGTTTTGGTATGCGGATCTTGTCCGGATGGCCTCTTGCCAACCGTGGACTCTTCCGTTAAGACCAGACCTTCTGTCACAAGGTCCTTTTTTCCATCAGGATCTGAAATCCTTAAATTTAAAGGTATGGAGATTGAACGCTTGATTCTTGGTCAAAGAGGTTTCTCTGACTCTGTGATTAATACTATGTTACAGGCTCGTAAATCTGTATCTCGAGAGATATATTATAGAGTCTGGAAGACTTATATTTCTTGGTGTCTTTCTCATCATTTTTCCTGGCATTATTTTAGAATACCGAGAATTTTACAGTTCCTTCAGGATGGTTTAGATAAAGGTTTGTCCGCAAGTTCTTTGAAAGGACAAATCTCTGCTCTTTCTGTTCTTTTTCACAGAAAGATTGCTATTCTTCCTGATATTCATTGTTTTGTACAAGCTTTGGTTCGTATAAAACCTGTCATTAAGTCAATTTCTCCTCCTTGGAGTTTGAATTTGGTTCTGGGAGCTCTTCAAGCTCCTCCGTTTGAACCTATGCATTCATTGGACATTAAATTACTTTCTTGGAAAGTTTTGTTCCTTTTGGCCATCTCTTCTGCCAGAAGAGTTTCTGAATTATCTGCTCTTTCTTGTGAGTCTCCTTTTCTGATTTTTCATCAGGATAAGGCGGTGTTGCGAACTTCTTTTGAATTTTTACCTAAAGTTGTGAATTCCAACAACATTAGTAGAGAAATTGTGGTTCCTTCATTATGTCCTAATCCTAAGAATTCTAAGGAGAAATCGTTGCATTCTTTGGATGTTGTTAGAGCTTTGAAATATTATGTTGAAGCTACGAAATCTTTTCGTAAAACTTCTAGTCTATTTGTTATCTTTTCCGGTTCTAGAAAAGGCCAGAAAGCTTCTGCCATTTCTTTGGCATCTTGGTTGAAATCTTTAATTCATCTTGCCTATGTTGAGTCGGGTAAAACTCCGCCTCAGAGAATTACAGCTCATTCTACTAGGTCAGTTTCTACTTCCTGGGCGTTTAGGAATGAAGCTTCGGTTGACCAGATCTGCAAAGCAGCGACTTGGTCCTCTTTGCATACTTTTACTAAATTCTACCATTTTGATGTATTTTCTTCTTCTGAAGCAGTTTTTGGTAGAAAAGTACTTCAGGCAGCGGTTTCAGTTTGAATCTTCTGCTTATGTTTTTCGTTAAACTTTATTTTGGGTGTGGATTATTTTCAGCAGGAATTGGCTGTCTTTATTTTATCCCTCCCTCTCTAGTGACTCTTGTGTGGAAAGATCCACTTCTTGGGTAGTCATTATCCCATACGTCACTAGCTCATGGACTCTTGCTAATTACATGAAAGAAAACATAATTTATGTAAGAACTTACCTGATAAATTCATTTGTTTCATATTAGCAAGAGTCCATGAGGCCCGCCCTTTTTTTGTGGTGGTTATGGTTTTGTATAAAGCACAATTATTCCAATTCCTTATTTTATATGCTTTCGCACTTTTTTATCACCCCACTTCTTGGCTATTCGTTAAACTGAATTGTGGGTGTGGTGAGGGGTGTATTTATAGGCATTTTGAGGTTTGGGAAACTTTGCCCCTCCTGGTAGGAATGTATATCCCATACGTCACTAGCTCATGGACTCTTGCTAATATGAAAGAAATGAATTTATCAGGTAAGTTCTTACATAAATTATGTTTTTCTCCAAAACACCTTGAATAACAAACAGAATACAGTTTAGAACAATCAGTACAAGCAAGGGTACTCAATCAAACTAACACCTGTGGTGCTATAAACAGCTAAACTATAAATTATATGGCCAAGTAAATTGCAAAATAACGAATATATATATATATATATATATATCTGAAGAGAATATATGCTAATATTTAATAAGCAGATCGTCCTATTTTAAGGTCAATTTTACTAAAAAGGGGGGGGATTGGATAAAAAAATGTATTATTTAATTAGTAACAAGTAGAAAAAAAACTCTTAAGTGAGAATAAACAAATTTAAACCCTTAAAAAACTCAATCCATACAATCATATATTGCAATGGCAGTACATAATCAATCATACAAAGCAATTCATGAACAAATTAAAAACAGTAAAATACCTCATAAAAAAGACAAAATTTCATATAAAACACACAATATTGGAACAATAACAGGATAATAGACTAAAAGGAAGAGTGGTCTATATTAGACACCCTACACATACATAGGGTAGTAAACTAAAAACACAGTCTGTGATTGCATTAATAAATTGATGTTGAAAAGGGAGACACAGTTTCCTAAAGTCGCTTTGATGTTAAAGTTGCTCTGGCATTACAGATAATTCCTATGCGGGAGAAAAGGCAAACAAGACAAGAGAAACTTGTCACAAGCGAGAAGAAGTTCTAATAAAAGGTAATTAACATCTTACTTACACCGGGTGGTGTCAGACGATTCCCAAAGCCTAATCCAAGTTTTATTCTTAGTTTCTTGTTGCGGGACTCTTATTCTGTGGCACAAACACCTGTGCAGTTTCAGACAAGAACGCCGACAATTTCAGGCAATACTGCCGTTGGTGTCCAGACACTATCAGCATGTGAATAATTAAAAGTACGGATCCTCAAGCGGATCAAAAATAGAGCAACGCGTTTCGGCTAATATGCCTTTGTCAAGCTCTCTTTACACTCATAGCCTAGTGACTTTTATAGGGGTTATCGTTAATTATTTGAGATGCTAGGTATAATTTGTTCTAGCAAACACGCAGATGGTTCAAAAACTGCTAACCCACAAGACATCTCAGACACCTTTACCACATACTATGAAATACTATATGACGGTCAGAAGGTCCAACACTCTAGTCAGACAAGAGACTTATTAGCATAATTTCTACACCACACCGAACTTAAGGTAATTAGCTCATCCGACAAGGACATCCTAAACGGAGAAATCTCCACCCATGAAATAATAAATGTCATAAAAGAACTTAAGATAGGTAAAGCAGCTGGCCCAGATGGTTTCCCCAGTGAATACTACAAACTCTTTAAACATACACTAATCCCTCATCTCAAAAAATTCTGCAATAATGTAATGCAGGGAGTGGAGATTCCAGTGGACATACTCAGAGCCAAAATAATAGTGATCCCTAAACCAGGGAAAGACCCAACAAGATGTCAAAATTACAGACCAATCTCCCTTATCAATCAGTATATAAAAATACTTACAAAAATTTTAGCCAACAGACTTAAACATATACTCCCAGATATAATACATCCAGACCAGGTGGGGTTCATCCAGGGAAGGGAGGCACCGGATAACATTAGGAGGACAATAGATCTAACAGAATTCCTAGTGGCGGAGGGAACGCCTTCTCTGCTCCTATCGCTGGATGCGGAGAAGGCGTTCGACCGAGTAGACTGGCCATACATGTTTGCAGTTCTTTCCAAAATGGGGTTTGAGGTAGCTTTTGTGCTAGCAATCAAGGGTTTATACTCTATACCTACGGCTACAGTTAGTGCAGCAGGGTATCAGTCGAGGCCTATAAAAATATTGAATTCCATGTCACTCCCAAGCTCCCTTTCAAACACTATACTGCAATCCTCCGTCTAGCCATCAGCAGTGCGAAACAGATAATACCCAGGTTGTGGAAAACTGATAAAACCCCCACTTTACAACTGTGGATAGAACAAATGAACCGTAACCTAGCTTTGGAGAGATACTTTTACTATGTTAACGGGAGGTTAGATTTTTATGCTGAACTGCTATTTCTATGGGAGTCACATTTTTTAGTAGGACAGAACTGAAGATGTATGTATCGACATACTATATCATATATTTCCTCCCTTGCACAGAACTTGACATCTGCTCTCCTTGTAAACACTCTGGAACACCCCGCAGTAATAGTAGCTAAGATCTTATGTTAATGCTGGAAACAGATATTAAAGGTCAATTATAGAAACCCTATTTGTTATGAGAATATAAACCCTGTCTTGTTATGTATCTTGTAAATGTTATAAAATGTTGGATAACATGTTGTATTAATTTTGAAATACCACAAATAAAAGATTGAACAAAAAAATTTTTTTATGCATAGCAACTAGGACATGTATAACGAGACATTGGAAAGTTGGAACACCCACATGGAGAGAGGTGATAGATAAAATACAATATATATATATATATATATATATATATATAATGTCAGAAGGGACGGCCCGGATATAGAGTAACATGGACCAGTTTCAGAAGGTTTGGTTCTATTGGATCATGAATAGCAGCTCAGGTAGGGAATGATAATGTACAGAAATGGAGATAAGCAGTTAGGATGCTCTAATCTAATATAATATACATGAGATAAGGATGTGTTTGCGAAACTAAAACCCTAGGGATGTAACCCAAGAGACCTAACAGATGTTATTCATTAGATACTATTAAAAAGAAATAAAAGACCACACAGTATAGTTTAGTTCACGTTAAAAGGTTTATTCAGTTTTAACAAGTTTGAAGTAGATACATAAAAGTAAGAAAACAATCTTAAGGCAATAGAAGTAACCAATCATAGCTCAATTAATCCCAACTCAACAACTCAATACTTTTAGGTGGAATGTCAGGAAGATAATTAAAAATACTTTAGAGGGGTGGTCAAAGGGTTATAATTATCAAAAGAGTCGACCATCATTAAATTGCTTGACCACTATTGTTATCAGTGTGTTATTGGACTGAAAAGGATTACTCATGTATTAATATGCTTTTGTTCTATAGTTTGTCGGTAGAACACTGATTGTAATTACATGAATCCTGTACATGAAAATATGGGACAATTGAAAATGTTATGTTTACATGCCTTTTGAAACACAATAAAAATTATTTTAACATAATTCGTTCTAGCAGAAATTGTTAATTCATGACATTATATTAAGCAAAATACTATTGTTCATCGTAAAATATTAGATTAATCTCTGCAGTCTCTGCTGTATAAGGTGACCATGGTAACCCAGGCATTAACCACTTGCGGCAATTGGACGTAGGTACTATGTCCCACAGTATTTGCCCAGAGCATTGCATTAATGTATTGCCTACGTCCATCACAGAGGCGTATGTTGTGGTTACCATGGTCACCTTATACAGCAGAGACTGCAGCTGGGGGCAGAAGGCATTGAACTGACCGTGCTGGGTCACAACAAGCCTCTATCCTTCACTCTCACTGGCACCAATGAGGTATTTTCACAGAGATTATCATATGGTAAGATAGCACCAGGGCCGTCTTTAATACTGACTGGGCCCTGGGCAAACATTTCCTTGCCCCCCCCCCCCCCCCCCCCGCCCATGCAATTTCGCTCTCCACCCCAACACCCCAAAAAACAACTAAATAATTTTTTTTAATTTTATTTTTTTAAAATGATTAGCTCAGCAGTGGATCATCCACTGTTGGGCTAATCATTTTCAAAAAAATATGAAATAAATTGCAATATGTGAAACTGGACCTAAGCAGTACTAATAAGTAAATAAATATATAAATTCCTCCCCTGTGGATTAATTTTAAATATTTACTAATTAATTAAATGTTGGTTTTTAATTTATTTATATATTTGTTTAAGTACATAAATATTTAATGCAATGCACGGCATTGCATAGTAAAAATCAGTGTCGGACCTAATGTCTACAGGGCCCTGGTACAAGAATGTTGGGCCCCCCTAAAAGCATCTCACCAGTTTTGGGATATTCACTACATATTTATTGTTTAGACAGCCACTGGACAGCAAAATTACCACTTTCATGAATACCAAGGGAATGCTACCAAACTCCCCTAACCCATATACACACACACACTCTCCAGAGCATACCCATATACATGTACACACAAACACACACTACAGAGCACACACAAATTTATGTACACACTCCAATATATAATCCAATATTAAAAATACAATGGATGTGTGCCTCAAGACAGAAGAGAGCAGTGTCTGCAGCTGCACAGATGTTCAAATCCTCACGTGCCTGCTGCTCCAGCTTTCTGCTGCATGCGCCTACAGTCAGCCCTACCCTGAATAATCCCCACCACCAGAGCAGTTACCTGGTAACAGTGGTAAACCCCAGCAGAACCTTTTCTTATACAGTATGATTGGTTGGATGCCGAGTCAGGGCTTAGCATTCAGTGCTGCACAGTGCACACCTAAAACAGCACATGGCACTAGCTTGGCATGTCACATGATCCCAGCTCAGTCTGGCACAGTTTCCCACAAATAAATATAAGCAGAGAACTTTTGACTGTGACAGTATTAGGACTGAAATCAGCAGTCTGGCATGAACCAAAAAAAAAAAAAAAAAAAAAATGTATTTTTTTGGGGTTTTTTTTAGGACTCTTGGGCCCCATAACAAAGACTGGGCCCTGGGCAGCTGCCCATTTTGCCCTGTGTTAAAGACGGTCCTGGATAGCATGATCAGTACAATGCCTTCTGCCCCCAGCTGCTTCTCTGCTGTATATGGTGACCATGTTAACCACAGCATATGCCTCTGTGATGGACGTAGGCAATACATTAATGCAATGCTCTGGGCAAATACTGTGGAACATACTACCTACGTCCAATTGCCACAAGTGGTTAATGCCTGACTTGCTGTCCTTAACATTAATCGCTAAGTAATGGTCAAACACTAAAATCCCTGTAAATCACTACAAATGAGCTGATTAGAGAAAGAATGTGATATCTCTGTAATAATACACAAAAAATCAATCAATCAAACAAACAAAACATGTGTAAGATATGTGTACCATAAAAGAAATAGGATATGTGTCCCAGAGATCTTCTGTGATAATGTCCTTAAAAAAGGAGAGAAAAACAATAGTGAAGTACTGTTATATTTCAATGAGGAAATGGGAGAAATGGTACTCATACAGACAAGAGCTATGACTCAGCTCTTAATTTAAAAGCCCTTGAATATATCCTTGACCAGTGAATAAAAGGACCAATATGGACTCCTGGCTTGGAAAAACCAAATATTTATTAAAAGTCACTTGGGTATAGACAGACTGCAAAGGTGAACAAACCACACTAAATTCAGATAAACACACGCCGGTTCCTAGCAGCCCATGTAGACACCCCTTAAGTCTATGGGTGGTTAAAGGGCTATATGTGCCTAGATGGGTTCCACCATTTTTTAACTTGATTTTTTCTGTTATCTAACTCTCTTGCTGAGAACAATTAGGGACAGATGTAAAACCGGCAATAAAAGAGGGTGACCACACAAAGCTGTGTTTAAAATAAAATTATGTAACTGACGCCTAGATTACGAGTTTTGTCGGTAATGGTGTGCAGTGCTAACGAGCAGTTTATGCTCACCACTTACTTGCAGACAGCGCTGGTATTACGAGTTTTTACAAACCCGGCGTTAGCCGCAGAAAAGTGAGCAGAGAGCAAAATTTAGCTCCACCTCACTACCAGCGCTGCTTACGTTAGCGGTGAGCGGGTAAAACGTGCTTGTGCACGATTTCCCCATAGGAATCAATGGGGCAGAGCCAGCTGAAAAAAACCCTAACACCTGCAAAACAGCAGTGTTCAGCTTCTAACGCAGCCCCATTGATTCCTATGGGGAAATACATTTATGTCTACACCTAACACCCTAACATGAACCCTGAGTCTAAATATCCCTAATCTTACACTTATTAACCCCTAATCTGCCACCCCCAACATCGCCGACACCTGCATTATATTATTAACCCCTAATCTTCCGCTCCGGACACCGCCGCACTTACATTATACTTATAAACCCCTAATCTGCTGCCCCCAACATCGCCAACACCTACATTATATTTATTAACCCCTAATCTGCCGCCCCCAATGTCGCCGCAACCTACCTACACTTATTAACCCCTAATCTGCCACACCCAATGTCGCCGCCACTATATTAAAGTTATTAACCCCTAAACCTAAGTCTAACCCTAACACCCCCCCTAACTTAAATAAATCTAAATAAAATTACTACAATTAACTAAATTATTCCTATTTAAAACTAAATACTTACCTATAAAATAAACCCTAAGATAGCTACAATATAACTAGTAGTTACATTGTATCTAGCTTAGGGTTTATTTTTATTTTACAGGCAACTTTGTATATTTATTAACTATTTAATAACTACCTAGTTAAAATAAATACAAATATACCTGTAAAATAAAACCTAACCTAAGTTACAATTACACCTAACACCTAGAAAAAATCCTATTGGCTGATTGCATCAGTCAATAGGATTTTTTCTACCTTAATTCCGATTGGCTAAAAGAATTCTATCAGCTAATCAGAATTGAAGGGACGCCATATTGGATGACATCATTTAAAGGAACCTTCATTCAGTCGTCGGATGAAGAACGAAGAGGATGCTCCACGTTGGATGTCTTGAAGATGGACCCGCTCCACGCAGGATAGATGAAGATAGAAGATGCCATCTGGATGAAGACTTCTGCCCGTCTAGAGGACCTCTTCTACCCAGCTTGGATGAAGACTTCTGCCCGTCTGGAGGACCACTTCGCCCTGCTTCGTTGACGACTTCGGCCCAGTTGGGTGAAGACTTCTCAAGGTAGGGTGATCTTCAAGGGGTTAGTGTTAGGTTTTATTAAGGGGGGATTGGGTGGGTTTTAGAGTAGGGTTGGGTGTGTGGGTGGTGGGTTTTAATGTTGAGGGGATATTGTACTTTGTTTTACAGGTAAAAGAGCTGATTACTTTGGGGCAATGCCCTGCAAAAGGCCCTTTTAAGGGCTATTTGTAATTTAGTATAGGGTAGGGCTTTTTATTATTTTGGGGGGCTTTTTTATTTTATTAGGGGATTAGATTAGGTGTAATTAGTTTGAAAACTTGTAATTATTTTATTATTTTCTGTAATTTAGTGTTTGTTTTTTCGTACTTTAGATAATTGTATTTAATTGTAGTTAATTTAGTGAATTAATTTAATTATAGTGTAGTGTTAGGTGTAATTGTAACTTAGGTTAGGTTTTATTTTACAGGTAAATTTGTCTTTATTTTAACTAGGTAGCTATTAAATAGTTAATAAATATTTAATAACTATTCTACCTAGTTAAATACAAAGTTGCCTGTAAAATAAAAATAAATCCTAAGCTAGCTACAATGTAACTATTAGTTATATTGTAGCTAGCTTAGGGTTTATTTTATAGGTAAGTATTTAGTTTTAAAAAGGAATAATTTAGTTAATGATAGTTATTTTATTTAGATTTATTTAAATTAAATTTAAGTTAGGGGGTGTTAGGGTTAGACTTAGGGGTTAATAACTTTAATATAGTGACGGCAACATTGGGGGCGGCAGATTAGGGGTTAATAAATGTAGGTACGTGTCGGCAATGTTAGGGATGGCAGATTAGGGGTTAATAAAATGTAACTAGTGTTTGTGATGCGGGAGTGCGGCCTTCTCTGGGCCTTTATCAAGACTCTTGATAAAGGCCCAGAGAAGGCCGAAACGCGTAGACAACACTGGTAAGCCTTATTTCATTTGAGGAATATATTGTGATTATTCTACACATTGTTTTTATCTTTCTTTCCACAGGTTTTATACATATTTTTTCCCCCTGATTTTTTAATATTTTTATTTTATTTTTGGAATTGTCTGCACTGTGTCATTCAGTGTGCTCCTACCTTCACCACTCCAGCCACTCCAGGCTGGCCACATCTACACTAACATTCTACATTTTTTCTATCCCTTTCTTTTGGAAGCACACCAAAGAGGAGTATCACATTGGATTTATTTTGGATCAAGGTATAAATTTTTGAAAATTTTGGAAATTTTCTCACATACTGACTACCTCTTGCACTGACTTTTTAAGGACACATTTTTTCACTTTGGACATCTTGATATTTGATTTTTTGAATTTTTTTTATCTTTTGAAAGATTTTTTCACTGTTTGTATAGGCCTTCCATATTGCAACCTTTGATGTAATCACCCCAGTTTTAGCTCACTTGGAGTATCACCCCAAGTCACTGTGTAGCACTACTGTTTATATTTTATTGTATACTGTTATTTTTGACTATTAATATTTTTTATTGTATAGCGTGGATCCATGCTTTTTAGCCTTGTATTTCAACTACATTTTTAACATTACATGATGAGCTGTATTAAACATTTTTAACACTTTAAACCTTAGCCATTTATTGGCGCCTGGGATTTACCTTCATATTTACTATTTCTCCAGGTGATAACTAGGTATCACCCCCCTAGGCTGATAAGGTTCTAGTAGGCGCTGGGATATTTTCATATTGTTTACCAGGATAGACAGGGAAGCACCATTTGTCATGGTATATTACAGTAATAGGACACAAATTATGAATATATCTTGCAAATTGTTTTTACTCTTCTTAATTAAATATGTTATGGGTTTGTTTCATTTTTTTAATAAAATAGCGCTAAGCAGTGGGTTATGTTTTATAGAAACCATTAAAATATGTATGAGATATGATTAATGTAAAAACTTTGAGGAAAAAATATCCGGCTTCAAGGGTAAATTTGAAGGACTTTGTGAACACATTTGACCCTATTCAACAACAAAACATATTAGGGCCAATTATTTTTTTAATGTTTGTTCTCACTTTTATAATATAGCAGTGATGTGTCTAGTTACTCCCTTTCCAAACACTTTGATCAAGGGTATAGAATGTACTTATTGATTTATTTTGGGGTTATTGTTAATTATCACAATTTCAAGTAATTCACTTAGACTATAGTTTTTACTACAATATATACATAGTATCTTTTTTTATGTTTTAGAATTTGTTTGAAGTTATATTTATTTTCATTGGTGTCTCCTTCTGATTATATTTTTATGATTTTGTTGTATGCATATAATCTTCATGGATGGTTAGACCATGATGTTTGTATGATATTTTATATACTTTAATAAAAAGGAAAAAAAATGTATAATTCATCATTTTCAAAGAATTTTACCTTTTCTCTCTTTTTTAACTTTATTTGTGCAGTGTCTACTACTTACGGTCACAGTACTACAAGGAGGCTGGGGTCTCTACAGGAAGCTTATCTAGCTCGATGTCGTAAATCTTCTAGAGTAACTTGAGCTGGTTTACTATTCATATAATAGTAGAGTCAGTAAATATGTTTTCCCATGCTCAGAAGAGGCAGAATGCAACAAGTTTAAAAGATGTCTGTTCTCTTATCTCCCTGATGGCAGTAGCTATAATGAGAAATTCTAAGTGCTCATTTTAAAGAAACCAAGCAAGTTGTTTGCTGTTTTTTAACGCAAACTGTTTTTTTTTTTTAATATTAACTTTGATTTTTTTTATATTCGTTTTTACTAAAGGACCCTGTTTCATATCCATTTAATGTTCTAATATTCTAATTTTCACTCTTACCTCTAATCTAGTTGACTTATTTCTTTCAACAATGTTACCAAATCTACTCTTTACTGTAAAATGTAATAATAAAGGCAGTGGATAAAAGAAAAAGTAATCTTGAGGATTGCTACCTCACACTGTCAGGCTCTTCACCAGTTTTACACAACAGTAAAAGCTCCCTTAATATACAGAGAATTCTACCATCTAGCTCCATAAAACATTATCTTTATGCTTTTATCTTTTGTTCATAGATATTTTTTGTTATTGCAGCATATGTAAATCATAATTTCCTTAACACATAGACCCTGTCAAAAAATGACAATGCTAATGGGATGTTTTTCTTTGCGGAATAAAAGACTAAAGGCTATAGCATATATTATGCTGGAGACTGGAGTCCCATATGTTTTATGCAGAACAAAGCTCCCTTTATGGACCAAATTGACCAAAATATTTGCGTCACTTGTCCACAGGAATAAGTAGCTTCAATTGTGTTTTCCACCTAATGGTATCACTTAACAGTAACAGTAAACCCTGCATTAATTTACTGTGAACTTTGAATCATTCTTATATTATATAAGCATTAGTACTCAATGGGACAGCAAACATTGTTTAAACCTGCAATGTATGTATAATATTGTGGTATATAATACAGGATATGTATGTAAATATTAGTACACAATCATGTGACTGTAGTACTTCAGTGGGTGCATGATAACACACCTGAACGGCCTCCGGTTCTCTCTCAATTGTTTTTAGGCAGGACAGCCAATCAGAGTGCTTACTGCATGACTCCCTCTTCTCTGCGATAGAACCTTTCATTCTGTAAGAACACTGTTATAACAGAGAAGCTGGAGATGGCTGATCAGTGATGTGCGGTGACTTCAGAGGCTGGTGAGGCAGTGGCTAGGAATCGGATACGCCTTCATTCTTTAGATATCCTTTGTTGAAGAAATAGCAATTGCACATGGTCAAGCCAATATCTATATGCAGCCACCAATCAGTATCTACTGAGCATATTTAGATATGATTTTCAACAAAGGATATCTGGTTTTCTTCATTCTTTCGATATCCTTTGTTGAAAATCATATCTAAATATGCTCAGTAGCTACTGAGCATATTTAGATATGAATTTCAATAAAGGATATTTGGTTTTCTTCATTCTTTCGATATCCTTTGTTGAAAATCATATCTAAATATGCTCAGTAGCTACTGAGCATATTTAGATAAGAATTTCAACAAAGGATATCTGTTTTTCTTCATTCTTTCGATATCCTTTGTTGAAAATCATATCTAAATATGCTCAGTAGCTACTGAGCATATTTAGATATGCTTTTCAACAAAGGATATCAAAAGAATGAAGAAAATCAGATATCCTTTGTTGAAATTCATATCTAAATATGCTCAGTAGCTACTGAGCATATATAGATATGCTTTTCAACAAATGATATCAAAAGAATGAAGAAAAATGATCATACCATTAACCAACCTTATTCCATTAACCAACTCTGCTTCTACCCCATGTTTCGCTCAGTGTATCATAATATCACTTACTATTAAAAGAACCCAATTTCTAATGATCCCTATTCCAATGATTATTAAAATCTTCATCTAAATATCAAGCAATCACCAGTGTCTACTACCATGTCAAGAACAATGTCATGTAATCACCAGTGTCTACTCTACAACGTCAAGTACAATGTCAAGAAATAACCAGTGTCTACTATACAATGTCAACATAATCACCAATGTTTACAATGCCATCAAAGATTCTGACAGAGCTATCATCTATTTCCTCTCATTCATCTACTCAGTATATGATTTAGGGAACCAAGTGGCACCTTATAATGCATTATAGCTACACCAAATATGCAGTACAATTATCAGTCCCTTAATAGGTTTAGTGCCACACTGTCCACTACAAATGTGCAGGATAACTGTAAATAAGAATAATAAGGTTACCAATATAAAGAAAGTCATTTAGAAAGCATGGCAAAATAACATATAAGTAACCGGATTGGCAGTTCATGTATTACCTGTTCATGTAGCGTCTACATCATGTAGTACTGTCAGTTCATATCCCAGAGACTTCTATCTCTGAAGCTTGAGTGTCACCTTCTTTGTAATAGACCTCCACCATCACAGCAAAAACCTACCCATACTGCCTAGCAGCACTGGCAGGAGGTCACTGGTAAAACCATATAGCATGAAACTCCAGCTTATTAAAGTCTTCAGTGTACTCAAGATGAACAGTAAATATAAATATATCATATTCATGCTGCTATGATGGAATAAAGTTAAAGTTATCATCACAATCAGAACATTACAAATTATTTAATAATAGCATTGTATATAAGCGTCACTAGCAAATAATTGCAGCTTCTAATAGTTGGTTTCTAAGACCAGAAACAAGGAGCTTCAGACCCCTGTTAATATATCACATGTTCTTATAGTACATATGTACCCACCACCATCACATCAATATTAAACAAAGAACAGCTTCACAACAACTACATCTAACTGCAATCCTACCCCAAAACAATTAACTCAGCCTTTTCTCTTTTAACTTTACCCATTGCCTGGTCCCACTGCTACTACCCCTAACTGTAATCTGGGTTTTTAGTTAAGCTATTAAAGTTTAAATGGAGTTGGGGAAAGGGTCAGTCATTAGGGTCTAAAATGATTGCATGGTTCAGACAGTCTTTATTGTTGAGGGGCTGGGTCACATTTAGGGATTGCCTTGTTGGTTCAGGGTAACAATAGGGTTTAATGCGGTTGGTTAATTATATTAGCAGAATCATCTATTTTTGATCATACATATTGTGTGTTAGACCATAGAGTGAAGATACATGTTAATGGAATTGTAAGCTTTGGTGGAATTTTTATAAGCAGTAGATGTTTCAGTGCATTCATTTAGTGGGTATTCCTTTATTTTTATTTTATATATAAATACACAACCATAGCTGTTTAAAATAATTTGCATATATTAAAAAAAAAAATGTTTTTTTTACCAAAAAATTAAATAATTCCATCTTGTGAGATCCAATAAAACTATCAGATGGCTGTTGTATAAAATACCTCATGATTTTATTCATAAATATATCTGATGGAGTTTAATTTTGAGTTAGATTCTACTAGACAGTTTTATCAGATGCAACATTTTGCAACAGAAGAAATGTTAATTTGTTTTATTAAGGAAGAAGGAATCTAGGAAATGAGGGAATTGGCATAGGGTATAATAGCAAACGCTTGGGACAACATGTTTGGTGCATTTCAAAGTCAATAGCCTAATGTTTTTATAAGGTACATCAAAAGCAGGGGCATAACTAGAAACCATAGGGCCCAGGTGCGAGAATCCAAGCAGCCCCCCCCCCCCTGCCAACATTTAAAACAGAAAAAAATGGTTGCTATATACACACACACACACACACACACATAACATGCCTATTAGATCACAATGTACTATAGCAATCTATATACTATAGCTTCTGCATTATTATTATTATTATTATTATTTAGGAACCAACTTTGTAACCAATAAATACCAACATTTCCAGGACAAGACATTACAATTAAATTCATATAAATGGGATATAGAATGAAGTCAGCCTGAAATGTTTTATTTTTATTTTTAAATCATCCCTAAGCCCTTGCATGTGGGAGGAAAGTTTGCAACAGAGGAGAAGCTGCCTGTCTGAATATAAAGGCAGATACTGCATAGTAGAAGGAGAAGTGAGCGGCAGAGGGAGTTGAATGACAGAAAAAGAAATGTATTTGTGTGGACAGTGTGCGCGTTTAGCGAGAAGACAAATATTAGCCAACTAGACAGATAACATACAGTAGCATGGATCATATGTCAGTCACCAATTATGCCCAAAATATATATGTCAGAATTGAAATGTGTGTGTTAATAGTGAAATCCAATGTTATTAACATAAGTTACAAATTATACAATATACATTTCAGCTGGGCATAAATCCTTCAATTGCTATAAAAATGTCTATCTGAAAACAGCACTTGTGCATGCTAACAAAATGTATTTTTGCACTTTGCACTGAGCAACATTAAAATATTGCCAGTTTGAAGCATTATATTGCTGGATGTGCTGTTAGCCTTTTGCCATATAATACCAGGAAAACTTGACCATGTGGTTTTTGTTGTAAAAACACAAAAAATTAAATAGGAGATAAAGAAACACACAAATCAAGCTAGAGACTTATAATCAGAGAAGGCTAGGCTTATGATCATACTGAATAATAATTTACACATTTAGCAATTTATTCACAAATGGAAATAAATTGAACTACTGATTTTTTTTTTCTGTTTCCTACAAGTGCAAAATGCAAATCACGTGAACTGCTGACCTTACAGCTGCTGTCATTACTGAACCTAATTCCTTGTTAAAATCACAAGTTATACAAATCACACATATTTCTTAAAATGTGTCTTATACTGCGTTTGTATAAAATAAAATATAGTTGTGCAAGTCTGCAAGAGTTAAATTCCCACGTACACATTTTGTTGTAATACAAATTAAATGTGCAGAAATGAGATTCTATATAATAAGGGCACTTGTTTAGAGAGAGGACTGGAGTCGGGAGAGCAGTGATAGAGAGGCCAGGAAGGGAAACCTAAAGAAAATAAACAGAGGGCGGGGGACAGATACTTACAAGAAATATGTGAAGTGCTAGTAAGTGCAGGGAGGAAGGGGTGTGATGTGACCGGCTGAGCCTGAGACACGGCCACGCACTAAATCAGGAGGAATGACACTGACAGGCATTCAGCTGAGCAAGAGGGAGCGTATTAGAGGACTTGGGGAGGGAGGCTAATAATAGCTCTTACCTCTGAGACGCTGCCAGCCAGATCGATGCCTGTAGTGTTTCCTTAAATTCCTCTGCTCCAGCACGGCTGTCTGCGTGCAGTGTCAGGGCTCAGACTCACTCAGAGTAAATGTGCGCGCCAAAAGCCGCCAGCCAATAGGAAAAGATTCTGGCTGAGCTGCTGCACCAATGAATGTATTTTTGGTGAGCTGCGGCAACGGGCTGTGTGACTGTGACTGAGACTCTGTAATAATTAGCAGGCTGAGGCGAAAAAAATAAAAATAATAATAATAAAAAAAAAGTAAACAAAACAAAAAAAGTTTGTGCTGAAGCCTGAAGGCAGCAGGGCCCTTCTGAGGGCGGGGGCCCGGTCGCAATTGCGACTTCTGAGTTCTGCTTCTGCACCACTGGTTGTTACGCCCCTGTCTCTGAATCTAATGAGTGATAAAACACAATCTGCTTAGAAAACAATACACCTGTATGGGCTAAATGTATCTAAAATTCAATACACTACAATAACAGTGATATGAAAGCAATCTACACAGTGGGAATGTTAGTGCCACGGCCACCTACCTAAAAAAGATGTTCTCCGCTCCGGTTGCTGTAAAAATGACACGTGACACGAGGAAGGATTCTATTTCCTTCCCGCCCGGCACTCAGAGACAGCCAGCCCCAGTGATTGGCTGAGAGTGAGACTCTGAGAGGCGGCCAGGACGGAGGCTAGCCTCCTGTGGAAGCGTATGGGGCGCATTGGAGAGCACTGCATTAGCACCTTTTCTCCTCTTGGTGGCAGTCTCTCAGCGTCCCATACACTTCCACAGTGAGTCAATGCATTCATATTGCGCAATGCAAGGACAGCCGGCTGGCCTTGTCTTGCGCAATATGAATGTATTGATGTTACATTTTATAAGCTAATTAATTTAAGTTGAGCTGTTGAGTACACATTAAAACACACAAGTCCTGATTTTGGTGGAGGGGTGGGGGGTAGGGGGGGTCACTTTTTTTATTAAAAAAAAAAAAATGGAAAAAAAAAAGATTTTTTTTTTTTTTTTTTTTTTTTTTTTTTTTAAAAGCTGTTATTACATACCTTGGCCAGGGGCGGCACTGCCTCACCTGCCTCCTGTGACTGCACGTCACTGTGGCTGATGTCTAATTTGTTAGACTCCTGGTTTAAAATAAAATACGTGGGAGAGCCCTAAAAATGTGCTTGTATATCAGTGAAAAATACATCCATATATGAGGCGAGATACCTAAAAAGGGAGAATCTCCATCTTCAAATTAGGGGAAACATAATCATCGATAGGGTTTATAGTTGGGGGAAATATTGTTAGAATTTAAAGTAATAGACACTGTGTTCAAAGCAATAAAATGAATTGGTCAAGGAACCTGCACCACATTATCTGCCATAAATAAACCAACCTACCCTTGAGAGTTTAGAGTTAAAAAATAGTTGTTTTTTTAGGGTTTAGAAATGGCTGGTATTTAATTTTAATGTACCGTACCCTCACTCTTCCAAACAAATAGAGGACAAAGCAAGAAAATTGAGACCCACTGCTCTGAAGCTTTAAAATGAACGTTAAAAACTAAATATTGCATATACATCATATAGGTACACTTTTTTTAAACAAAAAAGAGGTCAGAAATTTTGTTTGTGGCATATATGATCTGTACTTGATGTGAGGAAACTAGGTACATTTAATTTAAATTAAAAAAAAATACTGTCTCTAGATGTAAAGGGGCTATTCTGAAAGTAAACAAATATGAAATTGAGGCATTATATGTCTGTGGTCCCACTGTTTACAAAATCACTAGTTCATTCATTTTCTCATATCTTATTTTCATGTCATGCCAATCTGGGAGGGTATCACATCTCTTTTTCCTTAGAAAATGTAGAATTCTCTGAACATTCCTTTGAGAATTTCTTTGCTTATTTAAAGGGTAACCTTGACATTAAAGTAATGATCATAGAGACATAAGATTCTTATTATTTGTGACTGTGATTGTATTGTATGCCCCTATGCTCTAAATATATATGTTTGCATGAACTTAGGCGATTCTGTCACATGACAGTACAGCATATATAGCCTGTGCACAAGATATACTTCTTGGGAGACATATGTTTGAGTATTTCCATATAAGGAGTGGTTATGGAATCCTTTTGATCCTACTGTTTTGTTTGTGGGCTATTGGAGGGGGGTGGGTGATATTCTACACTACGCAAATGACATGCCTGCTTGTTTTGATGATGAGAGCTGGTACTTTTTCTGAGGCAGCTTGTTTGCCTTGTGTGGGAGATGAAAGCAAAGCCAGCCCTATGTACTATGGAAACTACTCTCATTCAAAACAGATGACTTCAATACGAGCACCTAAAGAATAAACACACACACACAAAGAAAGAACACAAACAAATGTGTCACAATAACATCCCACAGGGAACACGGTGACTCAACGTGTATGACTTATTATGGCATATATATAGGACACTACCAATCACTTGCTCTAGTGCTTACAATACATTGTTACAGCTCACCTACAAAGATACTATTATGTATTCTAGCCGCCTCTGGGAGTCAGTGTGTTAGCCAGCCATTGTGTATGTGTTTATAGCAGGATAAACTGAAAGGTTTAATTCCTATCGCTTTTTTTTTTAATTTATTGGGGGGGGGGGCATATAGATCAAAGTTTTTTAGCCATTGCATGCACTGCAGGTGCACTCCGAGATCATACAACTGTTTATACTGAGAAGGGTTAATGCTGTGGCTGTTCATCCGCAGATTAACATACCCAGCTCTTTGCACTGAAATATTCATAGGCTCGTCACTGCCGTAAGATGGTGAGTGTAGTACTATGAATGGGCTTAGGAGAAGGCATGACTCATTTTACTTCTGGTAAACAACACAGGATCCTCCCAATAACATTTGTTTAGAGAATGCATTTTTAAGCGACTTTCTCAGGGATATTACATAAAAAATACAATCCCGCAGTCTTTACATATGGAATTTAGCATAAGCCCTAGGCTTTTGTGTGAATTGTAGAGAATGTCAGAAGGAAGGAAGGCAGATATCCGAGCAGCACGCACAAAGGGCTAGTGTGCGGGATACGATTAGAATAATATGTGCATACATAGTACCGCTGCTTTATGAAATATACCAGCACTCCCCTCAATCACTGGGTGGTATTGTTAAATTGGGGAAGCCACACGACATTACCAAACAAGCCCTGATTATTGAGAAGCTGCAGCAGTCTTCAATTCTGGCTTTTTTTTCTAGGGTTGGGGGAGGGGAAGTTATCTCTGCAAAGCAAAAAAAAAAAAAACACAAAAGTTAACCCTTCTTATGCCTACAAATTACATTCTGCAGTATGGGAATCACTGCATTGTATTAATTGCAGGCTTGCACTGGATACTTTATATTTACAATGTCTAAATAAAGATTCATGAATATTAAAGATATGTTTTGGAGGTAAATGTCCTTACAATTGTCAAGTGGATTATAATCTGCCCCGTGGATAAAATATCAATACACATATACAGTGCTCTAGCAAAGGGCAGTCCCAGGGAAGGGGATCTGCTGCATAAGCAAGGAGGGCTTCAGACAGCTGACTCTCCACCCCCCACACACATACTGTGCGAAAAGGTAAACACTGGTGTTCCCCTCCCCTCAGTGCCACAACAGCACCGCTAGAGCTGACAATATGGGGCTGAATGCAGATTCATTACAAAATGATGAATCAAACAGCATGAATAAATACATATAACATTATTACATATAATATTAATAAATACAGCATTAATACATAGCCTTAATAAATACATATAGCATTAATACATAGCCTTAATAAATACATATAACATTATTACATATAATATTAATAAATACATACAGCATTAATACATAGCCTTAATAAATACATATAACATTATTACATATAATATTAATAAATACAGCATTAATACATAGCCTTAATAAATACATATAACATTATTACATATAATATTAATAAATACATACAGCATTAATACATAGCCTTAATAAATACATATAGCATTAATAAATACATATACTATTAATAAATATATTTAGCATTAATACATAGCCTTAATAAATACACATAGCATTAATACATAACATTACTAAATACACATAGCATTATTAAATGCACATACTATTAATACATACATATAATCATTACTACATAGCAATAATAAATACATAAAGCATCAATACATAACATTACTAAATACACATAGCATTATTAAATGCACATACTATTAATACATACATATAATCATTACTACATAGCAATAATAAATACATAAAGCATCAATACATAACATTACTAAATACATATAGCATTATTAAATGCACATACTATTAATACATACATATAATCATTACTACATAGCAATAATAAATACATAAAGCATCAATACATAACATTACTAAATACACATAGCATTATTAAATGCACATACTATTAATACATACATATAATCATTACTACATAGCAATAATAAATACATAAAGCATCAATACATAACATTACTAAATACACATAGCATTATTAAATGCACATACTATTAATACATACATATAATCATTACTACATAGCAATAATAAATACATAAAGCATCAATACATAACATTACTAAATACATATAGCATTATTAAATGCACATACTATTAATACATACATATAATCATTACTACATAGCAATAATAAATACATAAAGCATCAATACATAACATTACTAAATACATATAGCATTATTAAATGCACATACTATTAATACATACATATAATCATTACTACATAGCAATAATAAATACATAAAGCATCAATACATAACATTACTAAATACATATAGCATTATTAAATGCACATACTATTAATACATACATATAATCATTACTACATAGCAATAATAAATACATAAAACATCAATACATAACATTAATAAATACATATAGCTTTAATAAATAACCGTAGAACATTTTAAAGATTAGAGTTTGTTTTATCTCCTCTATTAGCAGCATGTACGCACCTATTTGTATTTACTCTTCATTCATTGGTTTAAGCAGCAAACTGTTCCTCTAATGTGACGCAGATGATGACATAAGCATTCCCTTACGTACAGATTTCTGTTTCCTTATTACTCATTAATATATGTGCGCTGCTCTATTTCCTCAAATACGTTTTACACACACAAGCGCTCTAGTGGTACAATGGATAAGAGAAATAACTTCAAATGCGAAAATGCAAAACCTCAAATCATTTTAATGCATTTTCTACTGATGGCTTAGCCTACACCTTAATATAGCATTCCTAAATTGTTAACCTGGTAATGATTTTTTTTTTTTTTGTCAAATAATACTCAGGGATGCCTGATGATTTGCAGATATATGTATCAGATGCGTCCCAAAGCCGTTGTGGTTTAGAATATTTGCCACAGTCTTTTATAGTTTGCAGATACATCTCACAACACAGTTATACATGATACAATGCAATGATACATTTCAGCGTCTGTATGTGTAAGTAGATGGTTACAATTGTAACAGGGAGAGGTCTAGCACATTTTGATGAATTCAAGGAAATTTCACATAATTTACCACTTGAAACTAATCCATAGGCACTCAGTTATGCAAGGTATTTATTACCTATTAACCTTTGGTTTGGGGAAAGCACTAAATGCATTGCAAACGGAATAACATGCCCCAAGGAAAAAACATTCTAATATATTGCTTAGAATTAGGTCTTTGGCCGTCAAAGAAGGTTGCACTGCATTGAGCCAATCAATCTATTGGCAGTCAGAGACGGCTGCAAGAACTTGCACAGCTATTAACCCCTTGCATGAGAGAGATGACTGCAACTCATTTCATAGCAATTCATCTTTTTGCAAGTGGGAGGAGATGTCAACTCAACATACGGGATTGCATTTCCCTGTTGGTCGTCAGAGAGGACTGCAGTGCGTTATAATACATTACAGCCCTCTGTCAGCCATATCCAGTTCATCTGTTCACTACTTCCTCTTACTCACATATGATCCCAGAGCGATACACTCACAGCTGTGCACTGGGATACACTTTCACACACCCATTTGCTTATTTATATTCACTCACACTTAAATACGTTCACTCAGTGTGACTTGCCAGAGAGCTTCAGCCTTAGTAAACAATATTCTGCTGCAGCAGCCACCTAGTTTATTATAAATTCACCAAAATACGCACTGCTCATTCCAAAATGGTCGCACAAACCTATACTTGCTCGTCCTTTTACGTGAAAACAATCAGATATGCTGCTCACTCACATAAATCATTTAAATTCACTCACTCAGACATACTTGCTGAGTCAGTCACTCACACACTGGGGGTAGAAACACAGATCTGCCCACTCATGCATATAACAATACGCACATGCATATTCATTCACATTAGATCACTCGCACAACAGCGAATATGGTGTCACCTGCATCATTGACACCAAGTTCAGCCAGTCCCTTCATTGTGTAACAATCTGAGGGGGGAGTATTTGAAAGATGTTATCTGTTTTTGTGAGTCTGTAAATTTATGACAGAATGTAAAGGGTAAATATTTCTGACTATGCAAATAAGAAAGGATGATTGACAGAGGGTGACTGAGTGATCTTGAGCCTATGTACATGTGTGACTCTAAATGTGTGTCTGTGTGAGTCACCCAAACTGTAATGGCTTCTCCAGTTACTATTACATTCTTATTGAAATGTGAGTAAGGGAGTGTGTCCCTGAATGCACCAACGGAGTGGTTATTTTCTTAAAGGGAATTTGCTTTTATGTTTCAGATATAGCATGCAATTTTAAACAACTTTAGAATTTACTTCTATTATCTATTTTGTTTTGTCCTCTTGGTATCCTTAGTTGAAAAAATGTTTTTTCAACTAAGGGATACCAAGAGGACAAAACCTACCTTGGTAGGCTCAGCAGTAGCAGTGCACTGACAGGAACTAGAAGCTGATTGGTGGCTGCACATATATCCTCTTGTCATTGGTTCTTCCAATGTGTTCAGGTAGGTTCCTGCAGTGCAATTCTGCTCCTTCAACAAATAATACGAAAGGAATGAAGCAAATTTGATAATTGAAATAAATATGAAAGTTGTTTTGAATTGTATGTTCTATCTAAAACATGAAAGAAAAATGTTAGGTTCCATATCCCTTCAAACCAATTGTCTGCCAGAAGCCAGTTAAACACCTTAAAGGGATAGTTGTAGGTATGAAACTACTTTACATTCTCTCATAGATAAGGGGATAACTGATTAACATTATTTTACTTCAAAAAATGTTATAGGGGTTTTAAATAAGGGCTACCAACAATAGGGGAGCCATATTTTATGGTGTAAAATAGCCTTTTCCCAGCCAGCATTTATACATGAGATGTGCTCACCTACATGATACAATGGCCTCTATTTATCAAAGTCTGGCAGGCCTGATCCGACAGTGCGGATCAGGTCCGCCAGACCTCGATGAATACGGAGAGCAATACGCTCTCCGTATTCAGCATTGCACCAGCAGCTCACAAGAGATGCTGGTGCAACGCCGCCCACTGCAGAAGCGCGCAGGGGGGTGTCAATCAACCCGATCGTACTCGATTGGGTTGAATTGCAGCGATGTCTGTCCGCCTGCTCAGAGCAGGCGGACAGGTTATGGAGCAGCGGTCTTTAGACCGCTGCTTCATAACTGGTGTTTTTGGCGAGCCTGCAGACTCGCCAGAAACACGGGGCCTCAAGCTCTATCCGGAGCTTGATAGATATGCCCCATTGTATAAACCTTTAGCCTACAAATCTGTATACATTTTGCTTGTTTGTGTGTAACTGTTTTACTCAGAGATTAATGTAGCCCTATCAGTACCTACTGTATAAGTACACACTGCTGAGGAAATAATGTTCACATAGCAGAGTCTAAAAGATACAGCTCATCGCAGTCTCACACAGTAAACAGACTTTAAGGAGATTACTCACACCACACTTACAGTCTTAAAGGGACAGATCACAGTATGAGCACACATTCTTGCATGCCCTCAAAGTCTTAAAGGGACAGGCACACACAGCACACAGATTAAAAGGGATGCTCAGTCTTAAAGGGACAGGGGTGCACATACACAAAACACACAACCTTTAAAAGGACAACTCACACTACCTGCAGTCTTAAAGGGACAGATCACAGAATTCAAACAAAACCTTGTCTTAAAGGGACAGGCCCGCACACACACACAAAACAAATGTTCAACTTAGCACACACTCACAGTCTTAAAGGGACAGGCATACACCGCTCAATGTTTAAAGGGACAATTCACACCAAACAATTGTCTTAAAGGGACAGATCACAGTATGCGCAGGCACACAACCTGTCATAAAGTAGGAGGAACATAACACACACAGACTAAAAGGGATGCTCAGTATTAAAGGTACAGGTGTGCACACACACACAACACACAGAGTCTTTAAAGGGACATCTTTCACCACACATTCACACCAAATGCACAGTCTTAAAAGGATATATCACAGTATGTGCACACACAACCTTGCACACAAAGCACATCATTTTAAAGGGGCACTCAGTTTTAAAGGGACAGACACACACACACAGCTTTCAAAGGGATAACTTACACCACACGCACACACCGTTAATGGTACAGGCACACATAACCACACCGACTTCAAAAGAATAACTCACACCACATTAACAGTCTTAAAGGTGTCAGATCAAAGTATGCATGCACACACAACCTTGCACAAAGTCTAAAAAGGATAATCACTCTTAAAGCAACAGACACACACATACACAATGCACATAGAACTCACCAAACACTCAAGCGTTTTTAAAGGCACATGCATATAATCCATACAGCATTTAAAGGGAAAACTCACACCATATGCAGTCTGAAAGGGACAGATCACATACAGCCTGAATGCTAAGTCTTATAGGGACAGGGGCGTATACTCACACAAGGCAAACAACACTCACACTGTATTAATGGTACAGTCACACACATAACCTTAAAGGAACAGCTCAGACCATGCTCATGCAGTCTTAAAAGGGCTGGCACATTCACACGATGCAAACAGCCTTAAAGCACACCCAAAAACAGTATTAAACGGGCAGGTCACAGCACACACGGAACACATGTTGCACACAGTCTTAAAGTAGCAGCTCACACCACATCCACACTGTCTTAATGGTACAGGCACACAGCCTTAAAGCAACAGCTCACATCATTCACACAGATGTTTAAAAGGACTTACATACACACACTACTCACAGTCTTACAGGAACAAGCCATAACATGCAAAAACACACAAAGGCTTAAAGCGATAGCTCACATCATTCACATACAGCCTCAAATGGCTTCAAGGGATGATTCATGGTACATGCATGGTGTGTGTGCACCTTGTATGTTTTTGTGCATGCTGTGAACTGTCCCTTTAAGACTGTGTTTGCTGTGCTTTAATGTTGTATTTATTGTGTGAACACTTGTGTTCATTCGTGTGAGTGTGGAGTGAGCTATCACTTTAAGGCTGTGTGTGTTGTCTGTGTTTGAGTATGGTGTGATCTGTCACTTTAAAGCTGTGTGCTTGTGCACCTGTACAATTAATTGTGCATGTGTGGTGTGAGTTGTCCCTTTACTGGCTGTTTGCATTGTATTTGTGTTCCTGTCTCTTAAAGGGACAGTATACACTCATTTTCATATAACTGCATGTAATAGACACTACAATTAAGAATAAGATGCACAGATACTGATAAAAAAATCCAGTATAAAATGGTTTAAAAACATACTTAGAAGCTTTCAGTTTAGCTCTGTTGAAAAGGCAGTCGGAAAGCCCACTGCAAGTGGGAAATAAGACACTCCCCCTCCTCCTTCTTTTGAATATGAAAAGACCCTTTACACAAACAGGAGCAAGCTGGAGAAGGTAGCTGACAGTATTCAAATAAATCTTTGGGGCTTGGTTAGGAGTCTGAAAATCAGAGCAATGTTCTTTAAAAATAAGCAAAATTATACATTAAAAAAAAAAAAAAAAAAAACTTTATGGGCTTTATAAATAGATCATCTACAAAACATTTATGCAAATAAAAAATGAGTGTATAATGGCCCTTTAAAGACTGCGCATGGTGTCATCTGTTCCTGTAAGCCTGTATGCTGTGCATGTTTGTGTACCTGTACGTGCGCATAGTGTGAGTTATACCTTTAAAGGCTAAGTGCATTGTAAGTGCTGCCCCTGTCCCTTTAAGACTGAGCATCCTTTTAACACTTTGTGTGAGGTTATGTGTGGACGCATACTGCAATCTATCCATTGTGGAATATGGTGTGACTGTGCATATGATGAAAGTTGTCCCTTTAAAGGATGTGTGTTGTGTGTGTACACACAAGTCCCTTTAACACTAAGCATCCCTTTTTAGTCTGTGTGTGTTGTGTGTGAATGTACCTTTATGACTTTGAGAGTGTGCAAGGTTGTGTATCTGCACATAATTGTCCCTTTAAAGGCAGAGTGGTGCATATGCTTGTCCCTTTAAGAATGTGAGCGTGTGGTTAGTTGCAGGTGTGTTTAATGTGTGTGGGGGGTGTCCTTTAAGATGGAGTGTACCTTTAAGACTGTGTTGTGTGTGCCTATCCCTTTATGACTTTAAAGGGACATTATACACTCATTTTTTCTTTGCATAAATGTTTTGTAGATAATCTATTTATATAGCCCATAAAGTTTTTTTTTTTTTAATTAATGTATAGTTTTGCTTATTTTTAAATAACATTGCTCTGATTTTCAGACTCCTAACCAAGCCCCAAAGTTTTATGTGAATACGCTCGACTACCTACTCCAGCTTGCTCCTGTTTGTGTAAAGGGTCTTTTCATATGCAAAAGAAGGGGGAGGGGGGGGAGTGTCTTATTTGCCACTTGCAGTGGGCTTTCCAGCTACCTTTTCAACAGAGCCAAAGTGACAGCTTCTAAGTAAGTTTTTAAACAGTTTTATACTGGATTTTTATATCAGTATCTGTGCATATTATTCTTTATAGTAGTGTCTATTACATGCAGTTATATGAAAATGAGTGTATACTGTCCCTTTAAGCAGGCAGGATTGTGTGTGAATACTGTGATCAGTCCCTTTAAGATTGTGCGTGTGGTGTTAGTTGTCATTTTAAAGGCTGTGTGTGTTGTGTGTGTGACCCACTGTCCCTTTAAGACTGAGTCTCTTTAAGTATGTGTGCATTGTTTGTACCTGCTCCTTTAAGACTTTGAGAGCATGCAAGGTTTTGCATGCATACTATGGATTTGTCCCTTTAAGACTGTGAGTGTGGTGTGAGTTGTTTGACTGTGTGAGACTGCAACGATCTGTATCTTTAAGACTCTGCTATGTGAACATTATTTCCTCAGCAGTGTGCTTATACAGTAGGTACTGATAGAGTTACTTTAGTTTCTGTGTAAAACAGTTACACACGTATGAAACATGCTAAATGTATACAGATATGTAGGCTGAGGGTTTATACAATGTATCATGTAGGTGAGCACAGTTAATGGCTGGGGAAAGTCTGGAAAGTCTATGTGGAATTTTTTTTTTTTTTTGAGATACAAAAAAAAAAAAAAAGGTTAAATAGTGCTGTATGGAGAGAAAATAATTTAGAATGTTAACATCAGTATTTAGATTTTTCCCTATACTAATGCATTACATGCTTTTTACAACTAATGGGTTCATCAACATGCAATAATGCATTACAGTTCTCCTGACAGCTAAAGAGTTAATCCCTGTACTATGTGTTTTAAACCCTTTCTGACAGCCTGGCAGTTAATTCCAATGCAATTCATTGCAGCCCTTCTGACAGCCAGGCTGTTTTGATGTGATGGGGGCGGCTAGTTGAAGGTAGACTGGGTGGAACGTTGCCTCCCACTATGATCATATATGGTGCAGTTTAGTGTTTGCTTCCTCACGGCATCCAATCCCATTGTAAAACACAGCCTGACAGACGGTCTCGCCCCCTCTACTAATCCCACCTTCCCCCCCTCTTGTGCCAATTTGTGTATGTTTTTTTTCTGCTGTCGGTAACTCAGTACGTCACATGTTGTTTTGCTTCTTTAGTTCAGTCACTCGATGAGATGTGCTATTTACTGTTAAACGGCTGGGAGCAGGAGAAGAGCACTGACTGTGCAGGGTGTGCAGTAAGACAAACCAGCATCGGGAACACCAGCTAATGCACCCTGTTCTGCCAACTACGGATCATGGCTAGACACCTTACACTCTGCACATATTTATTTCCATTCTCCTGCTGCACTTTCCTGTTATGAGGAGCAAACGTCGTCTCAAAACATCAGGGACTCTTGCCATATATGTATGCTGAGCTTATTCAACCCTCAGTAGCATTTTCAAGGTTGGTCACCTCTATTTTTTCCTACTCTCTCTTGTGCAAACGGAGACCAGTGCTGTTCATCTAATTACAATTTTTACTATTCTGTTTTGATTGCAAGGATTGGATAACGTGGCATTACTACTACTTCAGGGCTTTTTACTTTATATTTACTGTACTGATGCACTTGCCTGTACAAGTAGAGAGAAAAGCACTGCAAAACGTCTTGGACTTATCACTTTGTTAATTTCACTGACCAGAAGTTCTGTGTATAGAGAAACTGCACTGACACATTAATAAGGAGTCACTTATAATTAACATCCTGATTGCCCAGGACTCTTTACAAGGATCAAAGGTTATCAAGAGGGGATCTTAAAGGAAAATAAAAACAACTTTGCATTATTTAGCGTTTTCAACACCATTTACAAGTGGCTAAGGGACATCATTTTGGTGGTGACAAGATAATGGCCAGCCCTCCCACTACAGGGCAGCCAGTTCTCTCTGGTGGCTCCAGTTTGAACCACAATAACAACAACAACAACAACAACAGCAGTGTAAAGAAATGTGGCTATCTAAGAAAACAAAAGCATGGCCACAAGCGTTTTTTTGTGCTTCGAGAGCCTGGGGAAGGCTGCCCTGCTGCCCGTCTCGAGTACTACGAAAGCGAAAAGAAGTGGAGGAGTAAGTCTGCAGCAGCCAAGCGGGTGATTTCCCTGGACAGCTGTCTTAACATCAACAAGCGGGCTGATGCCAAAAACAAATACCTAATTGCCCTTTACACTCGAGATGAATATTTTGCTGTGGCAGCAGAGAGTGAGCAGGAACAGGAGAGTTGGTATCGGGCTCTCACTGATTTGCTTAGTACTGGAAGGGGAGAAAGAGATGGTACAGGATGTACAGGTACAGGAGGATGCTGCTGCCCAGGCACTGTCAGCTGTAGCAGTAGTTGCAGCAGTCATCTGGCACTGACTGAGGATCCTAATTATGGACTAATTACCCCAGCAAATGCAGTGTACAGGGAAGTTTGGCAAGTGAACTTGAAACCACGAGGTTTGGGCCAAATGAAAGGTATGATTGGAGTACATCGTCTGTGCCTATCTGCCCGCAGTATTAGTTTTGTGCGGCTAAATAGTGAGACCCCTTCAGTGACTTTACAGTTAATGAATATCAGACGTTGTGGCCATTCTGATAACTATTTCTTTGTGGAGGTAGGCCGTTCAGCCTCCACTGGCCCTGGGGAGATTTGGATGCAAGTTGATGACTCTGTAGTGGCCCAGAGTATTCATGAGACTATTCTGGAAGCCATGAAGGCCATGCGTGAATTGGTAGAATTCAGACCCAGAAGCAAAAGTCAATCTTCTAGCTCTAACCCCATTAGTGTACCAGGCAGACGACATCACCTTACCCAGCTGCCACCCAGTCAGACAGGTTTGAACCGAAGGACCCGCACTGACTTACCTCCATCTTCATCTTCCACAAGCATTGCAGCAAACATAACTTCAAGACTTCGGACGGCTAGTGAGGGCGATAATTTGAGCAACAGGGCCATCTCTAGTAGTCCTTTAAGTCCCCGTACGCTTCATGCACCCCTAAGCCGTTCTCATACCCTGAGCTGTGGACGCAATGGAAAATTAGTTCCAGCTCCAGGGCTTCTTCAACACAGCCGCTCAATGTCAATGCCTGTTCCTCGCTCCCCACCATCAGCAGCCAGCCCTATCAGCTTATCCTCTGGAAGTAGTAGTGGGCATGGCTCTGCTTCAGACCCACTTGTCCCCCCAAGACCATCAAGCTGCAGTGCCTCAGTATCTGGATCACCTAGTGACCAAGGATTTATGTCCTTGGATGAATTTGGATCAAGCCCAGTGGAGCTGGCACGGACATATTTAAGCTGCCGCAGCATCACCCCTGACTCAGTGTCCAGTACACCACCCCAATCTGGAGAGTTTAATGGGTACATGTCCATGGAAAGACCACTTCCAGGTGGTTGTTCATGTTTAGCACGTCGGTTGGAGGGGTCAATTACAGAAAAATACCCCAGGAAGAGAACCTACTCTCTAACTACTCCAGGAAGGCAGAGAGTGGCACATCCACAAACATCTTCTGCGTCCCTTGATGAGGCCACCTTGATACGTGCCACATATAAAGGAAGCCCAAGTACTTTGTCCTCCTCACCAAAGGTGACATACCACCCATATCCTGAGGACTATGCAGATGTTGAGATTGGGCAAAATGAAGATGATGGATACATGCCCATGACACCAGGGGCAAGTGTAGGTTCCTCTTCTGACTATGTGCCTATGAGCCCAGCTAGTGTATCTGAACCTCAACAGATCCTGCAACCACGCACTTGTTGTGTTGAATCCATTGAAGGCTCTCATGAAGATTCCCCAGATGGATACATGCGAATGTGGTGTGGCTCAAAAGCTCGACCAGTACCTGTGCATCACAGAATTTCACCATCAGAGCCCCAAACAGCTTTCACACCTCCAGACTATTTTTTTATGCAACCTAGAAACAGTTGTTGTTGTCAAACTCACACTGTGGCCCCTCGAAAGTCTAGCCATGCCGAGGTTGAGCCCTATGTAATGATGAGCTCCCCAGCTTCATCGTCTCCACATGGCCGAGTAACACGACCCTCCCGTCTTGCCCTTCGTACTCTCCCCAGCATGAGTGAGCATTCCCCAGAATCACACAGTCCACCTGGTGGGGAATATATCCACATCTACTTTGGTGAGACTAGGTCTCAGGATTCTTTGACTTTACCTGCACAGCCAACACTTCCAGATTCAGTTATACAATCTGCTGCAAGCAGTCCAGCTTCATCCTCTTCAAGCTCTGGGCCTCAGCCTTCTCCAATCTCTGATTACATGAACTTAAACTTTGAGCCTCCCTCTTCAAAGCCAAAAGTTCCTTCCTCTTTGAATGTTCATGCAGACTACACAGAAATGAGCCCAAGGAAGATGCCATCTTGTCCTCCCCCTAGTTCATCACCTCCCACAGTTGTTCCTACATCCATAGATAATCCTGGATCTAGTGTGCAGCATCTCACAATGCTTATTGATCAGATGTCTGGAGTATTCAACATTTCCAGCCCACCTGTAGACCCTAACCGGGGTGCCAAGCTTATACGAGCAGACCCACAGGGAGGTCGCCGTCGCCACAGTTCAGAGACCTTTTCATCCACAACTCAAGTAACCCCAGTATCTCCTTCTTTTGCGCACAGTCCCAAGAGACACAGCTCTGCCTCTGTAGAGAATGTGTCATCCCTACGGCCTGGAGAAGCTCTGGAGGCTGCAGAATGTGGCAGTCCCATGTGTCGAGAGACTTCAGCTGGTTTCCAGAATGGTCTTAATTACATTGCCATTGAGCTGTCACCTGAAAATCAGGGCCTCCTGCTGCTATCTCAAGCCTCTTCTAGAGGACATCTACCTGCTATGGGCCTCACTGGTCTAGATATTGGGTCATATCCCAGCATTGACTTTCTGGGACATAGGATGAAGGGTGCCACCACAGTTAGAGGTGAGTCAAATGCTATGAACATGTAATTTGCCATCATTTACTAATACAATTATTATATCTGGTTTACCAAGTTTGCTCCTTAGCTTTCCTTGTTGATATTTTACACTTCAGGTTCTGTGATGCAGACTAGTTTTTGTCAAATAAAAAATTGTAATAATAATGACATTGAGATAACACTATACTTGCTGCTACCCATCTCTTATGGAAAGGCTACAGGTGACTTAAGATTTATTTTGAAATTAACATTTTACATTTAAGTGATAACATCAAATCAACCTGCAGTCTATTATATTTTCCATTTATTTTCATATACTCCCCAGAATGTAACAGTAGATCTGTTAAAAAGAACATCAGAAAACAATTAATGTTTCACCTTTTATGTAAATGGGGACTCAGGACATTCACCCCTCTTGCCACTGGCTCTTTGGCATAAGGACATGCAGGTCAGTCACCCTGTCTCTCATGGATATTGTCCAGGGGATGTGCAGAACAACACATTCATTGCCAGTATCAGAAAAATATGAAATAAATTCTACCCAGTAAATATAAAAAGTAACCCACATTTACAAATACCAATAGTGATGGACTGCACAAGGTATGTTACTGGGCACTGATATGTCTTCATTTTTTTTTTTTTATATAATAAACCTGTGAGACTGGCAAATGCATCATAGTAATAGTTGCATTCTCTCAGCTGACTGGGAAAACCCTGCAGTTGTGACCCAGAGGGAGGTGTTTATAGAAAGACCCCTTTGTTCAAGGTGCAATTAATATTAATTAATATAATCTGCACTCGTTTATTTTTTTTAATCAGTGGTGCGGTATTTAGAAAAATACATTTTGTTTCAGTTTGAATAATGTTTCTTAATCCTTCTTTTTTTTTTTTTTGACATTTCAATTTGTTTACTCTAAAACACAAGGGGTCTTGATTATGCACAACATATGGAGAAAGACCAAAATATGATTTTTCTCACTCATTACAAAATTATTTTTTTAGTCTAAAATAAAATTAACATGTAGATAGTATTAAGTAAATTAAACTACTTTTTTTTTTTTTGTCTTTTAACATTTTTACCCATTTCTTCTGAGCAAGGTATTGGCACATTAAAAATGTGTCTAGACATCTTGACTAAATACGTCAGCTATAGGATACAATGTATGCATTTCGGTAAGGATTCACCAATACTCATGAACCTGAAAGTGTATATTTATTTTGGATTGTAAGAAAGGTCAAGGTATACTTGTTATTGGGAGTACAGTGAGTATAATAAAGCATTGCTATTTGGCCTTAGCATCCACAATGTCTGTCTAATTAGAACATTGTTAATTGTTACCATGTTTGAGATGAATCTATGGATGCTGTCTTTTTGCTTCCGAGTTGTGGGTGTTTTAATTTACTTGTGCCAATGATTATTCTCTATGATTCCTGTGATCTTCCATTGAGGACACCAGCTAACAGTCTGTTAAGGATTAGTAGTAAATGGGGAGGAGATCTCTATACTGCATGGTTTTTGAAAAGACTACAAAATCTTGTGAATTGTGCTGCTACTACTATTACTACAATAGTCGGAAAATTACACTTTGATTTAAAATAATGCAACCTATGGTTTAGTGAGATGCTGTTTATTTTTTTCTTTCTTCTTCCTACCTGTTTAGTAAAAATTAAAAATATAACCACAAACTATCACTAGAGATTTTTGCAGCTCTATATAAATAAATGCTAATAATTATAATATTTAGGAATGTCATGTTATTTTGATTATTTTTCAACAATTTCGTTTTTATCATTGCTTCTTAATTGAACAGCAATAAAACAAGGTCCACAGATGTCTGCTCTTCTGTAGCTTTTGAAATTCTGGACATGGCCTTTAGGGCATAATAATCAGCTTTTGTTTACTTGCAATAGCAGTAAAAATCAGAACCGTTTCATCTTCGTCTATGACTTCATACTATAATTTGGGAGACCCCCCCTCCCAAAAAGTCCTGCTACATGGAATGTGTATCTTTTTTTTTTTTTTAAGGATTCCTCTTCTGCAAAAAAAAAGCAGACACAATTGGTCACCAGTGTTTGTAAGCAAAGTCTGGAAAGAAAACAAGCAAGTGTTTGCTTAGTTACCTTGAACAAATCTGAGGTTAAACATAACTTTTTTTTCATTAACTGCCCGAGGATTTCTTATTAATATGTTGGAAACAGCTGACAATTTTCAGTAATAATTACTTTAGAGTCAGAATATGATGCACAACCAGTAGATCAAGAGAACTATAGATTTTATACAACAGATATGTTATAGGAATAGTGCTATACAAATGTAAACACAATCTTCTTTGCTGTAAGTCATTATAACCCATCTCATGCTCTTAGGTAATAATTCCATGTAGTGGGAGGAGGTAAAAAAGAGATGGAAGACAAATATGGTTGAAGGTGGAATGAAGGGGAAAGACAAACATGTGCTGATTCATTTGTTTATGTAAACGCACAATAACAGAGCAGAATGTGGACTGGGGAGTGGGGAGTTCAGTTTCTGCAGGACTTCATCTAAACTGTAATGGTGATTATAGAATACCTAGAAAGTTTGCCAAGAAATGTGAACTTGGCTCTCTGAATTGTGTTACAGTCTGTTATAAATTTGTGTTCTTATCTTACCCCTGTAACATTTTGTACTGAGATGCATAATCTCATATTATTTGCCCCCTCAAGTTATTTTCAGAGAGTAGATTGATATCTTTATCAGACGTAAACAGATGAGGACAGCTACGTGCCCTTATATAGAACTGTTCATTTAAAACTAAATCCAGGCAGCTGTGCAACGTCCTTTGCTTTTTTCCATGGAAAAAAAGGTGATTCAGAAGCTTCTAAAGCAAATATTACTTGCACATGTAAGGTCGATACCTATGATAATGCAAGCATATGACGTTCACAGTTGTAAATGCATTTGCTAAGATGCAGAAACAAAGTCACACAATGGCTTTTTTAGAACAGTTTACAAATGAACAGCGACATAAAACTCTGTATGATTAACTTGCTATTTGCATAACTAACCAAAAGTTGTTATTTTTTTGCTTTAGGGTAATGAAATACAAATTGTATGTGCAAAAATTCTTATTTAACTTAGCGCCAGATTACAAGAGGAGCGCAAACGTTTCCGCCCCAATTGTGATAAGAGGATTGCGCTCGTCGGGCTTATCACTGGTATTACAAGTTGAAAGTAAATATGATTGCTTGAGCGCGATCGCAATTTACGCTAGAATGATTACCGCGACTTCAGAGCTCTGGTTAACTGTTTCACAAAACATAAAAGTTGCACAAAACCCATCAAAAATACATTACAAAGTTCATTTACACTCATAATAACACCATCTAGTAAAAATGATTAAAAAACATTGCACAAAAAAGTTATAAAGGCTCAAAGATATGAGATCTCAGGTGTTATAGGAAAAAAGGCAGGCAAAGGGCTTAAACAGTGAGATATATACATACCTAAAGATTTATATGTACTACTATACATATCTATATATGTGTACATATGTATTTACAGACCTATATTCACATATAAACACATAAATACATATGTACACACATATATATATATATATATATATATATATATAAATACATACAAGTGCATTGTAGCCCTTTGCAATTAAGTAGATGAAAACATGTTAAAGTATATTTATGCAATATTTATTTTTAATAAAGGTTTTAACTATGTATTTACTGTAAATATTTGACATCCCAAATGTTCTGCACATAGAATATGTTCTATATATTTCTAAATAGATATTCATATACAGTGTGTGTGTATATATATAAATATATATATATATATATATATATATATATATATATATATATATATATATATATAATATAATATAATATAATATATATATATATATATATATGTGTGTGTGTGTGTGTGTGTATATGTGTATGTGTGTATACAGGGAGTGCAGAATTATTAGGCAAGTTGTATTTTTGAGGATTAATTTTATTATTGAACAACAACCATGTTCTCAATGAACCCAAAAAACTCATTAATATCAAAGCTGAATATTTTTGGAAGTAGTTTTTAGTTTGTTTTTAGTTTTAGCTATTTTAGGGGGATATCTGTGTGTGCAGGTGACTATTACTGTGCATAATTATTAGGCAACTTAACAAAAAAGAAATATATACCCATTTCAATTATTTATTTTTACCAGTGAAACCAATATAACATCTCAACATTCACAAATATACATTTCTGACATTCAAAAACAAAACAAAAACAAATCAGTGACCAATATAGCCACCTTTCTTTGCAAGGACACTCAAAAAGCCTGCCATCCATGGATTCTGTCAGTGTTTTGATCTGTTCACCATCAACATTGCGTGCAGCAGCAACCACAGCCTCCCAGACACTGTTCAGAGAGGTGTACTGTTTTCCCTCCTTGTAAATCTCACATTTGATGATGGACCACAGGTTCTCAATGGGGTTCAGATCAGGTGAACAAGGAGGCCATGTTATTAGATTTTCTTCTTTTATACCCTTTCTTGCCAGCCACGCTGTGGAGTACTTGAACGCGTGTGATGGAGAATTGTCCTGCATGAAAATCATGTTTTTCTTGAAGGATGCAGACTTCTTCCTGTACCACTGCTTGAAGAAGGTGTCTTCCAGAAACTGGCAGTAGGACTGGGAGTTGAGCTTGACTCCATCCTCAACCCGAAAAGGCCCCACAAGCTCATCTTTGATGATACCAGCCCAAACCAGTACTCCACCTCCACCTTGCTGGCGTCTGAGTCGGACTGGAGCTCTCTGCCCTTTACCAATTTAGCCATGGGCCCGTCCATCTGGCCCATCAAGACTCACTCTCATTTCATCAGTCCATAAAACCTTAGAAAAATCAGTCTTGAGATATTTCTTGGCCCAGTCTTGACGTTTCAGCTTGTGTGTCTTGTTCAGTGGTGGTCGTCTTTCAGCCTTTCTTACCTTGGCCATGTCTCTGAGTATTGCACACCTTGTGCTTTTGGGCACTCCAGTGATGTTGCAGCTCTGAAATATGGCCAAACTGGTGGCAAGTGGCATCTTGGCAGCTGCACGCTTGACTTTTCTCAGTTCATGGGCAGTTATTTTGCGCCTTGGTTTTTCCACACGCTTCTTGGGACCCTGTTGACTATTTTGAATGAAACACTTGATTGTTCGATGATCACGCTTCAGAAGCTTTGCAATTTTAAGAGTGCTGCATCCCTCTGCAAGATATCTCACTATTTTTGACTTTTCTGAGCCTGTCAAGTCCTTCTTTTGACCCATTTTGCCAAAGGAAAGGAAGTTGCCTAATAATTATGCACACCTGATATAGGGTGTTGATGTCATTAGACCACACCCCTTCTCATTACAGAGATGCACATCACCTAATATGCTTAATTGGTAGTAGGCTTTCGAACCTATACAGCTTGGAGTAAGACAGCATGCATAAAGAGGATGATGTGGTCAAAATACTCATTTGCCTAATAATTCTGCACTCCCTGTATATATATGTTGATAGCAGAGTAATCCCCAATGTAGACAGTGCAATAAATGTCTGTAGTACACTTTTCTTACATTCAAAAATGAGCACGAACGCAACTTGGAAAATAGATGTTTCACAAGCAAACAAACCAACAAACAAAGGTGGCAGAGCAATATTTGTCAGTCTATGCTCAATGGCTGTGGGCCGTGTGAGAAGCAGTCAATGCTCAACGGCTAATAGCCATGTAAACTCACCACTCCATAAGTTTGTATGATGTCCAAGCCTGATCATGTTTAATCGCTCTTAGCCACTCGCTTCCACAGCGGCGTTTGTGTGAATGCAGGAGGTGTGTCCGGTCACATGTAGTCCCCGGCCAATGGGGAAGGTAGAATCTCGGAGTGCGATTCACTCTGGATCTGGGGCAATCCGGGAGCTCCCTAAGCCTACGGTTAGCCTGGTCCTTGTATAGGCATAAAGAGAGAGTATACACCTAGGCAGGGTGAAGTAAAAACCTTTTCTTTATTGCAAAATCCAAACTGGATAAAATAAAACCAGGAGGTCCATGTAAAACTTAGCACACTTACAAGGAGTACAAATATGCTAACATGTTTCAGCTCAGGGCCATAGTCGTAGCTGCTGCAGCAAAAATCTTACTTCTAGTTTAATTAACGCTCAAGTTGCAGCATTAATTTGTGCTCCGCTTGTAATCTGGCCCTTAATTTATTCTGTTAATATGTACAGTAACAAGTGATGTCATATGCAAGTCATTTTGCGTTTGTAACAAAGCCCATATAAATAACCATAATAGTTCTTGAGAAAACAATTGTTTTTAATTGATAGTGATACCTTTTAGGGAAGGGCTCATCAAATCCAGGAGCTAGGAAACCACTGGCTCCTAAAATTTTACCCCTGGCTCCATATGTCTATATACAATTACTACTGTCTGGCTTCTAAAAGTATTTTTGTCAAACCCTGTTTTAGTGGATTTATAGATCAATATAATTTGCTTTGTACTCTTGGAATAATTTGTTGAAAAGCATACACAGGTAGGCTCAGAAACAGCAATGCACTACTTGATAGCTGTTGATTGGCGGCTGCACATATTTTCCTCTTCTTATTGGCTCACCCAATGTGTTCAACTATCTCCCAGTTATGTATTTCTGCTCCTTCACCAAAAGATACCAAGAGAATGAAGCATATTTTATAATAGTAAAAAATTGGAAAGTTGTTTGAAAATCAGAAGTCCCTTCTTCATACAATTGCAAACAGTACTTGATACTGTTATAAACTTGATACAATCTATAGTTTTATAATAAATGTATTGTTTAATTGTATCATCTTTATGTCAAAGCAAATGGAATTATTTGTGTCAACCATTGTCAACCATGTCAACCAAATCAAATCTATGTTATGTGTTTAGTAAACCCTCCTTTATGGATAGTCATATATGTGTTCTCTATATAGCCCAGTGTAAGGTTTTATGTGAATTGGACTGCCTGCAACGAATTGTTAGCTGCATCTGTCAAGGAGTTCAGTCATCTGGTAGAATGCTATACAAATGCTAATCTCTGTTTTGTAAGAATGTACAGCATGTGACTTTCAGTTATTTTTGCTTACACAAGTTAAGTGCATCAGTTACTTTACAGCACTGATAAACTTCCCTATTCTGGTTTGGCCTGCAGACTCCTGTCAGAGCAGGATGATTCTGGTGTATCTGCTCTCTAGTTAATTTCAGGCTAAGATGCAGACCTTGAACAGAGGGACAAGTCTTTTTCATGGCTGTCCTAATCTACTTGTCTCCCATGACAATCTATTTGTTCTGATGCATAAAATAAGTTCAACAGTTCCTCTGTTAGCCTCATGATTTTATTAGACTTTATATCAGACTCTGCCCTTTCAGCTCCTCTGATCCACATGTCCACATCAAACTTCAGATAAGAGCCCTGAATCTGCAGCTTCATTAGTAGCCACAGGCATACATGTTAGTACTAAAATCATACCCATGGTCTTGCGCCCATCAATCAGCCACATAACCAAATCAAACCCAAGGTCAGGCCGTGGCCCTGCAGTCCCTTATATTATCTTTGTGGCTGCACGTGACAGATTTTGTTCTGAGTGTAGTGATAATGCTATGCCTGGCTGCCGTATTGCCTAACTAACAGTAGCTAACTAGTAGCTGTTACCTCCCATTATTGTAGGATGTTTAAAAAAATTATATACTTGCATATCCTTGTTTTTACATATATTTTACTTGTTAAAAAACTGCACTCCTCAGTTCAATACTGGAATCTGAGGACAGTGCATATGTTGTCTTCTTGACTAAAAGGAAAAAAAAAAAAGGCCAAGACATTGAAATGATCAACTCCATCCTATCTTTATATAGTCCCCTGAAAATGATGTCTTGTGTGTATTGATAGTTTTCAGAAAGCGCGTTGCTTCGTATAATAATGTAAAAAGACAGAGAGAACTGCAGCTCATTGCTTTGCTATACATTGTAACCCACTTTGTCAGCCGAGGGGTTAATTGTAAATTGTTCCTTTTAAAAAATGGTGATCAAGTTATCCAAGTGTCTTTCTGTCTATGGGTAGAACATTCTTACCACAATTAAAAAGCAGTATCTCAGTAACAGGTTAAATTATGTATATTAAAATTTTATATTTTTTAATACTAAGTGAATGTTTAGTATCTGTTTATCAAACAGAAGTATTTTAATCTATTGTAATTCTTGACAAGAGATGTGGAAAACATAAACTGCAGAGATTGAATTATCATTAGGTAAGGCAGCTGCCTATGGTCATTTTTAATCAGAAGGACTCTCTGGGAAATTCCCACAAACAAATAATATTCAGGTGTGGATTAGCCTGAGGGATTGTCACTCCTGATGTTGACGTCTGAGCCTTACAGCTTCTGATTGGTTTACATGCAACGCACATTCCATTACCTGTGAACCAAGCTCACACATGGGGCAAATGCACTAATTGGCGGCTGTACAAACCCCTGAGATTCGGAGTTAAATAAAAGCCTAAGCAGTTTCCCTTTTTCCATATAATACAAAATTGTCATAATGTTTAAAGTGCTGCAATTATTCAGTCTATTACTTATTTTATTATCATTATTATTTTATTATCGGATATCTGTAGCACCAACAGATTCCACATCGCTAATTACTTTCTTAATTTTTTTTCTATAAACATGATAGTTAATATAGCTGATAAGAGGCTTCACTTTGGATTTTAATGATAGATACAGATCGGCAACCTCATGCATTTTTTCTATGTAACTTCTGTCTTTAGGAGCACAGGAAGAAATCCTTTTGGGTATATAAAACACTGCTGCCAGAGGTGTCTTTGGAATATACTAGCGCTGCGGAATCTGTTGGCGCTCTACAAATAACCGATAATAATAATATGATACACAATTATTTAAAACATTGAAAACATTTGTGCATCCAAAAAATAAAATATGTTTACAAGACTGGTATTAAATGAATGAGTAATTTGTCCTGAAATGTTATAAAGAATGTTGTTCTTTTTTTGGTAGCAGTAGACATTTAGCAGGTTCCTATGGTTACACAGAATAATTTAAGGTGCATTTTTGTAGCCTACACTGAATGGCATGTTTGTTCTAAAGTGAACTAAGAACAACCATTGCTTAAGGCAGAGGAAACGCTTTGCTTGATGATTGCTTCTGATTACTTTCAAGATAGCAAGACACGCTAACAGGCACTTGTTCTCAAAATATTAACAACATAAACAACAGTGGCTGGGCAGATAGCTCAGCATGCTAAGGCACTGTGGCTGAGCTCTATAGCAACCCAAGGGTTGCAGGACCAGGTTCGATACCCGGCAAAGTCCACTCAGCCTTTCATCCTTCCGAGGTCGATAAAATGAGCAGCACCTTGAGACCCTTACGGGTGATTAGCCGCGCTTTACAAGTACCAAATACATACATACATGCAGTGAAGAAGGAAAATGTGTCCATAGGTCCTAACAAAGGGCTATATTTAAGGATCATTGCACAGGGGGAAAAAACAAAACATGGGGTAAGAATAAGCCATTTAAAAACAGACACATTTGGGTTCCTTAAATAAGATTGCACTCAGTTCCTTATATTAAAATCCACAACATTTAAATTCAAGTAAAAAAATAATAATTTCCAATAAAATGCTAAATTATTCATATAAAAAGACATGTTTTATTAATTATTTTTCCAACTATTCCTTTAATTTACCCCATAAAAGTAGTTTTCCCACTGCCAGCACAGATGCTGTATAGAATATACCGCAGTATAAAGAACACTGACTCTGCAACATTCTACATTCTGATTGATAGATTAGTGCAGGAGAACAAATTCAGTCTGGAAATCTGGATTGAAAACTAATGTCTGTACTAAAGTAATATTTTTTTTACTATTATCTAATACAAAAAGCTGTAATTTCTTGTTAGACTTACTGTTAGTAATTAGAGAGTTCAATTAATCACAATCTAAGCCAAAACAAAGTAATACAAAATAATTATCTGTGTCCTAGCTATACATCAAACTTCTTACTTTGCTGTAATTCAAGTAAGATCAATTTTTGAAAGACATTTTCTCCAAAGCAAAAATGTGTTAAAACTGGAATGTGTATATATTGTATGATTCATAAGTTTCCTTTAAAGTTTGACAAGCAGATGCTCTAAAGCCTTGCAAGGAATGTAGGTGAGTTATAACACAAACTGCATTTCAAAGAAAAGTGTTTGCTTTTCAAGGGCAGTTAGAAAGCACTTGCAAATGATACAACTGAATTCTAACCAGCTATTATATTATTGATAAATCTGCCAACTTCCTTCTTGTCTATGTAACAAAATGTCATGTTGTTTTTTTTTTTTGTTTTTTTTTTACATTTTTAAGATTGTTTTAGTTTACCATGTCAGTGTTACTAATGAGCATTTTCAAGTAGTGGTTATCTGGTGTTCATGGTGGTATTCATAGCCATAGGTGTACGTCATGACAGGTGTGGACAGGTTACCGTTGCTATTAGTCCCACAGCTCCAAAGAGTCCTGTATGGATTTGGATTTAGTCACATGATGAATACTTTAGAAGTGGTCAAAACTTTAATAGAATGTTTTGTTAATAGGGTTCTACCCAGGGGTCAGCAACCTTGGACCCCCAGATGTTTTGGAACTACATTTCCCATGATGTTGAGGCACTCTTTAAGCTGTCTGAGCATTATGGGAAATGTAGTTCCAAAACATCTGGGGGCCCAAAGTTGCTGACCCCTGGTTGTACCTCCACTTTATATCGGAAATACTTTTTTTATATTATTTATATATTTCAGGAGTTAAAATTATATGAATTTTTGGAGCAATAAAGAAGGCTTTTGAGAAAGATATATTTGTTAAGAATGTGGGAAATGTATTTATTTATTATCTATAATAGATTGATCAAAAATTTTAGGAGTCACAGTTTACATTTGAGAAGCCATGACTTCCTGGCTCCTCAGATTTTTCAAGCAGTGTGATAATTACAGCAGCATGATATTCTTGCACCTTTTGTGAACATTGGTATTGATAGGTTTTTTTTAGGAGCCAGAAGAAACTTTTTGAAGCTGTGGTGGAAGTATCTAAACATTTTTAGGAACCACAAGTAAAATATTTGAAGCACTTGCTTCCTGATTTTTTTTACTCTTGCTAAAAAAATGTGTTGTGCATATATGTGTTTATGTGAAAAGAGACAAGTAGGCATGGAATTCGGTCCCACCCCTAATTTTACTCTTAGGCCCAGTGTTTCCTTTGGTATTTCCCAAATGTTGCCATTTTTAATTCATATAACTAACAAATCAAATTATGACACTGAACGACAAATCCTAGTACTGCAATCCTGAACCACTCTAATAAAGACAACAAAGGCTGTTGCCCTTAAAAGACCCCAAGCTTTGCCTGAGTCTTTAGGATTAGAGTGGGTGTTGGGGCTCAGCATGTGCTCAGTGTCAAAATTGTATTCAGGGTCAGCGGATGTCTGAAAGTGAGCTAATCTGTTTTATTGGCACTGCAAAGGTACTTGTTTACTATACTTTCAATGTACAGGCAGATGTAAGCTCAAGACTAAAGCTAGGGGTTCGTTATTTATAGATTTATCTAGACAAGCCTGCAAAGGGTGTTTAAAAGATACATAAACAAACACATGCTACACATGCACTCACACCACACACAGACACAATCACATACATAAACAAACACATGCACTCACACCACACACAGACACAATCACATACATAAACAAACACATGCTACACATGCACTCACACCACACACAGACACAATCACATACATAAACAAACACATGCTACACACGCGGACACACATACTCACCTATGAATGCACACACAGACACGATCACATACATACCACACAGACAGACACACACACACACACACTTTCATGTACTCACTAACATGTACAGATAAACATGCACACACATATCACATACAACACACAGACACACACATACATAGATAAGCTCACACACATATGCACATAAACACACACACAGCACATGCTCACACATAAATACATACTATACACACAGACTAACACACATACATATATGCAAACGTAAACACGTTCTCACATACTCACATGCACACACATACTCACACACAACGACAAGCACATATTACACAGACACACACACATATCACATACATAAACTAACACATGCACATAAACACGCTCACACATATTCACATATAAATGCACACACATACTCACCTACATACCATACACACAGACGAATGCACATACACATAAACACGTGCACATAACACACACAAACACACATGCATACCACATTCACATACATACATAAATGCATATTAACATACACACGAACACCCACATACTAGATTAAAACAAATGTTGCTTTTAGTCCACTTTAACAATTTCCTGGCCCTCCACTAGAGATTAGTTCCTGCATCAACATCTTATGCATTTGAAAATGTCATTAGGTTTGTTTGAATTTTTGTTTCAGAGAATCTTAAGCAAATTAGTATTTTCATTTTTGTGCTTTCTTCCTTTTATATAAATGTAGTTTTTCAACATAGCTTTTTATTATTTATTTAATTATTTTTGTTCAGACATTCAGAACAATACACTGTGAATGACTAGTTGTAGAATATGTTAGTACTGTTGTTTCCTACGTTTCCTTTTCTTTCTTTTATGATATTTAAAAAAAAATAATAATAAATACTATTCCAGATTTGGCAATATGACCAGATTTTCATTATTAATACATTGGTTTAATTATCATAATTTGGCTATTTAATAAATTATGGGATTGTGTTGATGTTTAGATCATTTCACAAATGTTGGTCTAATTAAAGGGGGAACTGACACTGCGTATCTAATCATATCTGAAGCTTAGTCTTTGCAATGCTGATATGTTTACTTGGTTATATTGAGTGATAAATAATAGTTATGATGTAATTTGGGTGATAGGTTACATTTTAAAGCACATTATCTCCGACTATGGAAAATGACTATGGCTTCCAATAAAGCATTTCAGCCAATCAGGAGAGATTTGTTGTTGTTTTTGTTTACATGTGCCTGTGAATCCCTTCCACAACCTATAGAAGAGAATTCCCTTTCTTAGCAGATGGCAGCCTCAGGGCCACACACCTGCCATGACAAGCAAGACACACTAGTAATCTACCCTAGCTCGGATGCTGACAATAGGCTAATGATTGCATGCCATCTGCCTCCTAGCCCAAATACAAAATAGCCAAAAAGATTTGTTCAACAAGGGAATGACAAATTTTTTTTAAAGAAACAATAGTAACAATGCCTGTGATATCAGAGAATGGAGAGACAGTGCAAATCTTGTTTTGAAGCAGATTAGTCTTTGGTTAAAAAAACAAAATGAGTCTGAGAATTGTATTCTCTACATCTTTCATATTAGAAATAGTCTTGAAAATGTCCCTGGCTTTTCTTGTGTGCATGCATGTAAGGTCTCACCTGTTAATTATAAACTTGTATAGATTACCTTGAAGATTTTTCTGCCTCTAGGTAAGTATGTCTCATGGTCTGTTCTAATCATTATGCGGCTGATGAAAAGGAAAATACAATTCTATGTAGTTTGTTACTCCTGGCTGTTGTATTTGCTTTCTAACACTGGTCAAAGTGCATCCCAGAAATATTCCCCCCCCCCCCCCCCCCCACCATGCTTGAAGAAGGGAATGCATGATCTTGCTGAGCAGGTCTGTCTGTAGTGTGACTATAGTCTATTAGGTGTTTTTGTTCACACATTGACTAAAAAAAAGTCTCCTCATTAGCATTTCTGTATTTTTATTAGTCTGCAGACCACAAAGGATATGAAACAAAAAAAATATTATGTGATTCAGACAGAGAAAACAATTTTAAAAAACTTTCAAATTTACTTTTTTATCAAATTTGCCTTGTTCCTATGGTATTCTTTGTTGAAGAGATATCTATGTACAGTAGGTATCCGTAGTACTATATGGCAGGAAATAGTTCTGTCATCTAGTGCTCTTGCAAATGGATAACAATCTTGCAAAACTGTTGCCATATAGAGCTCCAAACGTGTGCACACACTCAAGCTTACATCCCTGCTTTTCAACAAAAAATACAAAGAGAATGAAGAAAATGTTATAATAGAAGTAAATTAGAAAGCTGTTTAAAATTGCATGCACTATCTGAATCATGAAAGAAAACATTCTGTTTTCATGTCCCTTTAATATCAGAGATAGCTTTTTTTGCTGCAACAACCAAGCACACATGTTGCATTTTGTGTAACTGCAGAAATCAGAGATGTAATGTTTGAAAGACCTATTTCCAGTTTGTTACATTTTAGATTTTAATTTCTATGGGATAATATATAGTATCTGGTTTTTAACTCTTTCCGTATCGACAAGCCATCATCCCTTTCTGTATGGAACCAAGTGCATATGCAGGAATACATATGTGTTTGGTTAGCAAAGGTAATATGTTCTTGCTAAATTTAAATAATAAAAAAAAAGTTCCAGAATCATCCTGCGTTTATACAGTATTAAGGAGGATTATATGACGCATGGATTAGGCATTGTTGAGGAGCTTGTTTTAATGGAAAGGTTCAGGGATGGGGGCTTTACTGTAATAACGAACTGGCTGATACCAGCATCAACAGGGAAAGTTAAAAGCAACCAAGCATTTTTTTTTTTTTGTAGACGAGTTTCTATTGTATGCATATTTAATACATAAGGTTACTTCCTGCTTGGGATAAGTACTGAATATATTAGTATGCAAAACAACCTAATACAACGAGCTGTCACTAAATCAGGTGTAAAATATAATACCTTTTACTTTTTATTTCCGTAGGTGATCTTAATATCTTTAGTTATAGAATAGTCAATTATTACTTTAAGTGTTGAGGCTATAGCTATTACTTATTCCTTTGTTTATGCAAAACTATATTTTTTTTCTGTTCCATCAGAATCTGTGTGTTTTTGACCAAATCAATGAAAAACCACTTTGGGGTTTCATATAATGCTAAACTAACACAACTCCTTACATGTTAAGCTGAGTATCTCTGAAGCGAAGCATCAGGTGGGACATGTGTTTTGGGGTATAGCTGGAGAGCATCAATATTCTGTTCAGCACCTGTTCCTTAAGTAAACGCAAAGCTTCCGTTTGCACTCCTCATCCGGTATGTTCTGTTTGCTTCCACAGCAAACAAACAGCAGTACTGGATGATGATATTTAATAATGAAGTTCATGTTGGTATCTGTACTGCTCACACAGATAAAGCTAATAATGCTCACTATTTGCTCTGATTTTTTTTTCCCATTAATATTGTATTCAGAAGGTATATTAGTAATTAACAATTTCATCAACCTTGTTGGTGAGTTTTTATTTATAATAATAAAATAATTTAGCAGTTTCAACCTTCACCTGCTGATAAGTATTCTATTTATATAGAGGCCAATTTTTAAATATAACATAATTATGCTGATGTTCCTATGTTTAAAGCAGGTTAATCCATGGTAAACGTAAACACTAAACCCTCAACAAGATGAGTTTTCATGAATAAGCTTCATTCAGCAAATTATGATTTTTTATATCTGCAGCTCGTGTATATCGAATATATTTGGAAAAATATATAGATTATGCGCATGACGGATTGAGCACACAAATGTACTTGTTTGTATGTGTATATGTGTTAGTGAAGCAAAAATTAAAGGGACGTGAAACCCTAAAATTTTATTTTATGGTTCAAATAGAGCATATCATTTTAAACAACTTTCCAATTTACTTTTATTTTCAATTTAGCTTCATTCTCTTAGTATCCTTTATTAAAGGAGCAGCAATGCACTAGTTGGAATAAGCTGAACACATCAGTAAGCCAATGATAAGAGGTATATATGCACAGCAACCAATCAGCAGCTAGCTCCCAGCTCCTGAGCCAATCTAGGTATTCTTTAAAAAAAATTAAAGATTCCAAGAGAAAAGAAGTTAATAAGATTATAGAAGTAAATTGGACAGTTATTTCATATTGAATGCTCCATCTGAATAATGAGAGAACATTTTAGAGTTGTATTCATGGTATTTTTCTCTTGTTAAGTGTATCCAGTCCACGGATCATCCATTACTTGTGGGATATATTCCCTTCCCAACAGGAAGTTGCAAGAGGATCACCCACAGCAAAGCTGCTATATAGCTCCTCCCCTCACATGTCATATCCAGTCATTCTCTTGCAACCCTCAACATAGATGGAGGTCGTGAGAGGACTGTGGTATTGATTTCACTTTAAATAATAAAGGTCAGTCTTTATCTATAAAAGAATTATCACCAGACGACGAAGTTATGCCGATAATGGTAGCGGCAATGGACATAGTGCCATTTGCGCGCCTGCATCTCAGACCACTGCAATTGTGCATGCTAGGTCAGTGGAATGGGGATTACTCAGATTTGTCCCCCCTACTAAATCTGGATCAAGAGACCAGAGATTCTCTTCTCTGGTGGCTATCTCGGGTCCATCTGTCCAAGGGTATGACCTTTCGCAGGCCAGATTGGACGATTGTAACAACAGATGCCAGCCTTCTAGGCTGGGGCGCAGTCTGGAATTCCCTGAAGGCTCAGGGATCATGGACTCAGGAGGAGAAACTCCTCCCAATAAATATTCTGGAGTTAAGAGCAATATTCAATGCTCTTCTAGCTTGGCCTCAGTTAGCAACACTGAGGTTCATCAGATTTCAGTCGGACAACATCACGACTGTGGCTTACATCAGCCATCAAGGGGGAACCAGGAGTTCCCTAGCGATGTTAGAAGTCTCCAAGATAATTAGCTGGGCAGAGTCTCACTCTTGCCACTTGTCAGCGATCCACATCCCAGGCATGGAGAACTGGGAGGCGGATTTTCTAAGTTGTCAGACTTTTCATCCGGGGGAGTGGGAACTCCATCCGGAGGTGTTTGCTCAACTGGTCCATCGTTGGGGCAAACCAGAACGCCAAACTTCATCGTTACGGATCCAGGTCCAGGGACCCCGGAGCGACGCTGATAGATGCTCTAGCAGCTCCTTGGTTCTTCAACATGGCTTATGTGTTTCCACCGTTTCCTCTGCTGCCTCGACTGATTGCCAAGGTCAAACAGGAGAGAGCATCAGTGATTCTGATAGCGCCTGCGTGGCCACGCAGGACCTGGTATGCAGACCTAGTGGACATGTCGTCCTGTCCACCATGGACTCTACCTCTGAGACAAGACCTTCTAATACAAGGTCCTTTCAATCATCCAAATCTATTTTCTCTGAGACTGACTGCATGGAGATTGAACGCTTGATCCTATCAAAGTGTGGCTTCTCCGAGTCAGTTATTGATACCTTAATACAGGCACGAAAGCCTGTTACCAGGAAAATCTACCATAAGATATGGCGTAAATACCTGTATTGGTGCGAATCCAAGAGTTACTCATGGAGTAAGGTTAGGATTCCTAGGATATTGTCCTTTCTCCAAGAGGGTTTGGAAAAAGGCTTATCTGCTAGTTCGTTAAAGGGACAGATTTCTGCTCTGTCTATTCTTTTGCACAAGCGTCTGGCAGAAGTTCCAGACGTCCAGGCTTTTTGTCAGGCTTTGGCTAGGATTAAGCCTGTGTTTAAAACTGTTGCTCCTCCGTGGAGCTTAAACTTGGTTCTTAAGGTTCTTCAAGGAGTTCCGTTTGAACCCCTTCATTCCATTGATATTAAACTTTTATCTTGGAAAGTTCTGTTTTTGATGGCTATTTCCTCAGCTCGAAGAGTCTCTGAGTTATCTGCCTTACATTGTGATTCTCCTTATCTGATTTTCCATTCAGACAAGGTAGTTCTGCGTACTAAACCTGGGTTTTTACCTAAGGTGGTTTCTAACAGGAATATCAATCAAGAGATTGTTGTCCCATCATTGTGCCCTAATCCTTCTTCAAAGAAGGAACGTCTTTTGCATAATCTGGACGTATTCCGTGCCTTGAAGTTCTACTTGCAGGTAACTAAAGATTTTCGTCAAGCATCTGCCCTGTTTGTCGTTTATTCTGGACAGAGGAGAGGTCAAAAAGCTTTGGCTACCTCTCTCTCCTTTTGGCTTCGAAGCATAATACGCTTAGCCTATGAGACTGCTGGACAGCAGCCTCCTGAAAGGATTACAGCTCATTCTACTAGAGCTGTGGCTTCCACCTGGGCCTTTAAGAATGAGGCCTCTGTTGAACAGATTTGCAAGGCTGCGACTTGGTCTTCGCTTCACACTTTTTCAAAATTTTACAAATTTTACACTTTTGCTTCTTCGGAGGCTGTTTTTGGGAGAAAGGTTCTACAGGCAGTGGTTCCTTCCGTTTAAGTTCCTGCCTTGTCCCTCCCATCATCCATGTACTTAAGCTTTGGTATTGGTATCCCACAAGTAATGGATGATCCGTGGACTGGATACACTTAACAAGAGAAAACATAATTTATGCTTACCTGATGAATTTATTTCTCTTGTAGGGTATCCAGTCCACGGCCCGCCCTGTCTTTTTAAGGCAGGTCTAAATTTTTAATTAAACTACAGTCACCACTGCACCCTATGGTTTCTCCTTTCTTGTCTTGTTTCGGTCGAATGACTGGATATGACATGTGAGGGGAGGAGCTATATAGCAGCTTTGCTGTGGGTGATCCTCTTGCAACTTCCTGTTGTGAAGGGAATATATCCCACAAGTAATGGATGATCCGTGGACTGGATACACTACAAGAGAAATAAATTTATCAGGTAAGCATAAATTATGTTTTTTTTTACCGGGGATGAGAGACCTTGAAGAGTCTGGTTGGTTGAAGGCAGAGACTGTACAGATTGGCAGCATAATTAGCCAATACAGGGAAGAGTTTGGGCGTTTCTGGGTGGCCTCAGGTTTTATTATGAGAAAACGAGACATAAATAAAGGAAGGAGATGTACGAACAGGCAGCTTTCATACAAGATACCCAGCAGACGTTCCAGCAAACATGGTTCCATTGGATAATGTATAAAGCACAAAACTGAGAAATGACACACGCTACTTTTAGGTCATAGATGATAAAACCAAAAAGATAGTCCTGTGTATATGATTAGATACACCGGTCCTAGCGGTTCCAGAAGCCAGTGGCAAATCTGCATTGTTAGGGATTCACACAGCTGTAGATCACACACTATTTTAGCAGCTTTCTTTAGAATGTTTTTTGTTGTTTTTATATTTTTCTGTCAATATACACTGCAGAAGTCCAAGCAATCTACTTACAGTAAAAACAAAAACCTAGTATGAACCTCTGTGAAGTAGAAGTCTGTACTGACTCAAACAGGCTATACTGTACTATTTACAGATATGGTGTTCAGAGGCTGTGGACTCGCTATACTGTATGCCCAGTTTGAGCACTCTGATACTACAGAAGCTGGGGAAAGCCTTGTGTATACATCCTACTGATGTGTATGTTTCTATGTACACTGTATCGGGCTACCCTTTGCGAGTGACTGGAGTAAGGTTACACCATTATTTTATGGCCCTCCACATAACAGATGTCATTGCTGCAGAGTTTTAATCCTCTTATCCCATTCACCAGTGTTATAAGAAGGTTTTAACTATTAAAGTAGCCAGTGATAACTAGGGTGTTAATAAACCATCTGTCTAAAGCACAAGGGACCATTGATTGAAGCACACAAACTGCAAATTATGTGGGTTCACAAAACAATTAACCATTTCAGAGATGCAATTCATACACATAAGTGTAAAAAATAACCATGTACATAACAACAGAGTATCTCTTTCGTTCTAATAGGGGAAATTAGGTAGTTTGCAGTTGTCAATATAATAGTATTGCAGTAAGCAGGAATATGGTATTATTTCTCTCACATTCCACATTAAAATTCTGACTACAAATCTGCTCCATCGAGATCTCCTTTGTATTCCTAGATATAATCTTGTAGCCAGATTTCTTAGTGTTATACTTTTTTGCAATCTTGTTTTGGGGACTCTTTAGTCTCTGTTATTAATTGCAGACATATTTTGTTTTGCTTTGTAGCTCAGACATTCAATACTTCTTTCTTAGCTACTGTAGAAAAATAAATCTATATTAAGCACAATGACCTAAAAATATGTTCAGAAACAAACATGTTTACCACTTAAGCTTAAAATGTTTTTTTGTTTTTTTTTTCCAATAAAATATTTTGTTTGGGTGTTCTCCTGTTTATGTCACAATGTATTATAAAAGCATTTCAGAATTCTATCTTTAAAAATATACGTACATTGATTTATTCAATTCTGGGGTGAAGTTAGGGTTATTTTTTTACTCCTCAGTTATTGCTTTTGCTGTTTATTCTACTACAGTTGAAGACCCCTGCACTATAGCTGTGGAAAAAGAGCTCAAGACATTTATATATATATATATATATATATATATATATATATATATATACATATACATACATACATACATACATACATATATCAGCTTAACGTCAAAGCCATTGTTTTCTTAGAGACCCCCTCACAGCCTCCTGTTTCATAGAAACCATAGACGCTATCTAGTCTACTTTCCATCTGAAGTGCTGATCATTTTATAAATATTCCTATATTCTTGTATTGCTTTGCTGTGTCGGTCCCTATTATAAACCTGCCAATTTTGAAAAACATGTCCTACATTATCTGGCATGAACAGCAGTGCAGGTCAGATTTCATTGCAAAATTGTTTGCAATACAATTGTATAGTTTTGTTAAAATGCAACTTATCACAGGTTTTGTGGTAACTGTTCTTGTGCACACAAGCTGTCTAGTATAAATACATACGACACATTCTTCAAGTGCCTGTGACTTGAATAATTATATAAAAATACAAAATGTCTTGTAGGTTATCTACTAGCACTTTTTAGTCTAAGCTTATTTTGTTGGTTGTAAAATTATAATTTGATTTCCTCTGTATTTTAATTTTTTTACTGCTATGTTGTTTTTCTGAAGCTATAATGTAGAGGAATCTGTTTCATATTCAATTATGGGTAAAGCTTTTCTTTCAGCATAGGTAATTTAGGTTCACTTATTAAAGGGAGTGCATCTATAAACATAGACTAGATGTTTGCATTATGGTATAATTTCCATCAAGGATCCTGTGTGCGTACATATTGCAACCTTTGAATGCTTTTTGTTTAAGGGAATCTCCTTGTGCACACAAAGCAAAGGACAGATGGCTGAAACGAACATTCTAAAACCTTGGTGGTGATGTGGTTGAGGTTCTTCCTACGTCATTTGGGGCACCGGTGATGTAAAATTAATCTTTTGTTGACTTTAATAGCTCAATAAATTAAAATGTAAACATACAAACTGTACGGCAAACTGCTTCAGTAAAAGTACATTTCAGTGCATAATGCATAAAGGAAACTGGAATTTCCCTATTTCCCTTCTTTGTTACAGATGGGTTAAAGTAACTGTAGTTAGCAGCTGTTCAGACCTGTGGTATATCAATGAAAAACTGGGAAACACCTTAACTCTTTGTCTTCCTGTTGGTAATGATGAGTTAAACAATCAGTGAGATTAGCTGCTCTTCTCCTGCGCTTAAGTTGTACAGCATAACATGCGTGCGTCTTGTGTATTTGTTTTTCAAAATTATTGTTTATCTTTACTGGGATTTGTTTGATGGTGTTTTCTTTTCCCATAAGTGTATTGTTGAGCAAATGGCGCATGAAGTATAATAATAATTACATAGAAAAATATGAATACATCTCTTGCAAACTACAAAATACACATTTTATAGAAGAAAGCAATTACAAAAAAATGGTACTAAATGCAAATCTATCAATCTGATATTCATATTTTTTTTCCTCTTTCCTAATACGATAAGTCATATTTTTGCTATAGTTTTACAATTCATGCAGGGGCGTTTAGTGGTGTCCTGCTATATTGTCAAGGTCAGAATGACACTCAACAATACCACTGTCAAACTGTTGCCCCTCAAATGCTCACAAAAAAAGAGAGATCTTGCTGATCATTACTTGGCTTATATTAAATGTTGCTGGTCACTCATCTTAAAGCACTATGGTTATGAATATGGCTTGGATAACGGTTAATGCTAGATTTGCAACTAGTCGGATGCTATAGGGCCAGTAATGCATTTATTAAACCAATTCAGTAAAGAATGAGAGACATTTTCTAATAAGAAAAACATCACTTTTAAGGCTTGTCTATTTACTCAGTAATTTGAATACTTGTTTAAAAAAAATAAAGAGCAGTTCTGGACTCTATAGTTTGGGGATGTTTACAATAGCTTTAGGTTTTATGGGAGTCCTTGGGCTCAATTTATCAAATGTCAAGATGACAGGATTCGCTAAATGTTTGCGCAATGCCACCCCCTGCTCACTGACAGCTAATTGGCTGCTAGCAAGGGCTGTCAATCATCCCAAATCCTATCGGATTATTTAAAGGGATAGTCTAATCAAAATTAAACTTTCATGATTCAGATAGGGCATGCAATTTTAAACAACTTTCCAATTTACTTCTATTATCTAATTTGCTCAATTCTTTAGATATCCTTTGTTGAAGAAATAGCAATGCACATGTGTAAGCCAATCACACAAGGCCTCTATGTGCAGCAACCAATCAGCAGCTACTGAGCATATCTAGATATGCTTTTCAGCAAGTGATATCAAGAAAATGAAGTAGATTAGAAAGTGGTTTAAAATGACATGCTCTTTCTAAATCACAAAAGAAAAAAATTGGGTTTCATGTCCCTTTAAATCGCCACTTTATGACTTCTGCTTCTTAACTTTCAGTAAGGCTTGCTGCTTGCTAAATTAATTCTCCTGCTACCCAATCTTATTCCATTCTTCTCTCCTTTTTCCTTATTTTCATTGTCTGAAGTTTTTAGCTATACAAAGTCACCTATCCCCATACAGCCCAGGTGAAAAATACAATGTGACTTACATGTGCTTTTAATTTGACCACCAAAATCACTTAAGACAAATAGTGAGTCATTTGACTGCAAAATCACCTTGCAAATGTCTGTAAAATATACTTTGTTGAACCTAAAGAAAAAAAGAAAAAGCAATAGGAAAAATAATGGGATATGTTCATAGCTTAAAATTAAATTTCATTATTCAATGGAGATTACTATTTTAAATTTCTGTTTTAAATTTACCTCTTTGTTTTCATATCCTTTGTTGCAACTTAGCTCCTTTCCATAAGAGCATACTGCAGTAGACATAAGAGCATACACATGCCTTGACCCCTATATGGCAGCAGTGTTTGAAATATGTTTTTGCAAGACACATGCACCATCCTGATCCTACAACAGTATGCTCTCATGGAAACTAAATGCTTTTCAACAAAGCATACCAAGAGAAAAGACACATTTTGATAATAAGAAAATTGGACCTTTTTTTTTAAATTGTACTTTATATCAGTATTATGAAAGTTTATTGTTGGCTTCAACATAGTGATGTCAAGTGACCAACATGAGAACACTCGTAAGTATAAATACAGAATTCCACTGGGTTTAGACTAGTTGCCTGTACCATTCTATCTGTATGCAATTTTAAAGAAAAAAATGGTTAAGCTTTTTTTCTGACTTTACCTAGAAAACCCCCCAAAAATCAGGTGGCAGAACTAGACAAAAAATAGACCAATTACCTGTGACAACATATACTGTATATTGATTTTCCTGGAAATGGCATTTGTAAATTAGAATGCATATCTTATTCTTGCAGTTACTTTTGCTCTCAGCAGGGCCCAGTGGAGATGTATAGAAAGCGGCTGGATACTTGAACTGCTAAGGGAAAATGTACATTTCCTTCAAAACATACATAATTTAAAGCCGTTAGGCAGCTGGAATGTTAGTCCTGCAGAGTATCCTATCTTTTGGCTTCTTTATAGCATACTTTCATCCCCTTACAGTTAGAGTCAATGCTGTGTAGTGATAAAATAAAGAATACATATTATTTTTTGTAGTGAACAGGTTAAAGATAGAAATATGTTTTCTTTGGTATATTGTAAACAGTGTATAATATGTATATACATTTCTTTTTCTTTCTTTTTTTTTTCTTTTGGACAGCTTTCTTGGTCCCCTTTATTAATGTAAACAGCAGTTTGGAAGCTGGCCATCCCAGGATTAGAGTAGCCATTTAGCATGATTTGCAAACATGTCAGTTTAACCTCATTACTGTAACAGAGACTAACAATACAGTGTAGGCTGCTCTGACACTGGGCAACACAAAGCATAGTTATGTAAACAGCGAGTAAAGGCAATGTCAGGAGACATTTTATAATACTGTTGCCTGTCGCATGACAAATAAGCATTTTGTGTCTTAGTTTTCTGTTAAAAAATGTCAGTTTTCTTATGGCATATAATGTTTCTCTAAAAATCATTGATCATATCTTTATTGTGTCTTTTTTTCTTTTCCAGAGTGAAGCCGCTGGTTTAGAACCTCAAAAACATCAAAATGGAAAACTTTGGGCCTACCTTCTGAATTAGATGCTGCTAACATTTCATTTTTTGGGCTCATGATTCCAACTGTTTCCACTCAGGTATATAGTGTGGTGGACATGTCATCAGCGAATTACAGTGACAGAGACACGCTTTAGCATTATTTGATGGCATTATTTTACATGCTGCCATATTGAAACAAAATGGCTTGAATCCCTACTAGAGAAATCTTAATATATTATTTAAAGTTCACTAATGACAGAGGCCTTCATCAACCTTCTTTATTTATTCTTCAGCTGGCTGGGAGATTTATGGACACCATAAAAAGCAGTAACATCTGTTGTATTTAACACAAAATATACTGTTTGTCCTACCTCAGTAAACAACGAAATTAAAGCAAGAAAAAAAGACAACACTGACGATGATATTAAGGATTTAATTAACTAAGCAATTAAGCTTTTGGAGATCATTTTCAGCCTTACTGAATAGTAAAAAAAAAAAATGTAGCTGCTGGTCAGATCAAAATTACTAGCTGCATAGTTATTAAGACAGTCCCAACACTGCACCAAACAGATCCTACAACTTGTCTACATAACAGTTTTTAAGATGGTGTTGGAATTTGCAATTTTAAAGACCAGAAATGGACCAAAAACCTGACAACTAGACACTTTTGCCCAGTTTTCTTGATAATAGCTGCATGCACTGCACACATAGGAACTCAATGAAAATAGCTCTTAAATTGGACCGGCAGCTAGTTGGATTTCATAACGATGTATATTTTCACCAATGGGAGATTATGTTTGTGTGTGTATGTATCTGCACTTTTCCACACAGACTATATATATATATATATATATATATATATATATATATATATATATATATATATCATTTTTTTATATAATTTTACTTTAAGGTACTATGATTTGAAAATGATTGTAATAAATCACCTGCTGCATTTCTCAAAACCAAAAAGAACCCACCATGTATGTTCCACACCGTGGAATATAATTGTTGAAAATTATAGTAAAATTGCTGTCATTTTGGTTCATTAAGGTTATACCAAGGTATTTAAAATCCAATTGCAGTAATATTATTTTGGTTCCTTGCACAAGCATGGTCTTTGCTCCTATTAATATAGAGCATTATAAATATCTTATGGTACTTGTACATTTTTGTTTTTCACTATTCTGCAAATACATTGTTTTGTCTTACTCTTTTTTTCAAAACACTACACAAAGTACGGTCATTTTGTAGAAGAGATATTGATAATATGATAACAGGATCTTAAAGATTCTTACTTATAAAAAGTAGCAAATGGTTAATGCTCAGTTAATAGGGGCCCTATTAATTATTGTTTAGGCAGACAAGGTTCCCAGCTAGGGAGACTATCTGCTTGTGATTGCATTTGTTCATGCAGAGACGCCCCCTTCTGTTGTGCAACCAATTACATCAGAGCAGGACTGTCAATCATCCTGGTCAGATCAGTCCGGGATGATTTTTATGAGGTTTCAGAGAGGTTAAGAAACAGTGCTGCTATGTAACTATTGACAGCAAGGGCTCCAAAGTTGCCTCTGTAGCTTGATACATGGATCTCAACAACCGTACTATACATTCACTTTGTTTTATATGTTTTAATTTATTCGATCCCGATAAATGGAATGAACAAATGAACAACATCTAAAATTTTAGTTCTAGTTCCTGACTTTTTTAGCTATTATATTTATAAATCTATAACTTTTCTACCTGCTATAAAAAAAACTTACTCTTAAATGTTTAATAATCTTATTAACTCATCTGAGTTCATTTTTACAACCTGCTTATTGTCTGTGTGAATATTGAAAGTTCTAATATATAAAGGCCGGCGGAATAAAAAAAAAATACTTTACAAAAATAATTTATATGGATCTGAACAATGGGATTTTAAATGTATTTATTTAATGACAACATCATGTCTTCCTGCTTATACAGTTAATGTCTTAAAAAAATTGGATTGTACTATCGGACAAAACTGAATGTAAATTCATATATAGTTTTTCTTTTTTTCTATTTTTTTTTCTTTCTTTTTTTATGAAATTCTGGTAAGTGGGAGACATTTTGCTTATATAACAATGTGTAGGCATTTAAGAATTTGGTCTGATTATTATAATATATACTGTAGTTTTATATATAATATTATATTATGTAAAAACAGAAAAAAACTTTGTAAAATATTTTTGGCTTTGTTTCAAAAAGAATTCTAATTAATATTTACTTTGTAAGAACCATAACAGCACTGAAGTTGTTACCTGCTGACTACATTTTGAATTTATACTGAATTTATGAACCTGTCTAATTTAAAGCTCTCAAGCATGGTTGTATATTTATACTAATATTCATAGATAGGGAAGTTATTCCTACGCTTACTAAAATATAACTGTATGCTGCAAATTTCATAGGAGGCATATGCAATATTTACATTTTAAATTTAGTTTACAGAACACAACCAAAATGTACAGGTTTTACAAGAACACCATAATGTATATTTATCTTTGTACATTTTTGCCTGCGGCCACTAAATTTGAGATATTTTGCTATTTTAACCTTTTAAAAAGTTGTTTAAAACAGTGTTTTTTTCTTTACTGGGTACATATTGTTTCTGAATATCAAAATGTTAATATTTCTTGCTTTTGTGATATGACAAGAGACTTAACTTATCTTGCAGTGTCTTCCGATGTAAATGTTCTGTATATACAATATGATAAATGTGATGCTGCTGGAGAAGAGAATAAACGGACTTAGAGTAGAGCATTGTATCTAGTCTTTTATTGGTCATGGATGCTGTCTTAATTACCATATGCAATAAATACATTATTTATGATAGGAAACCGTCTTTGCCATTTTTTGCACAAGTTTTCCCCTTGCGTTACGCTACCTTCAGAACTGTTTGTTTCCATTTCCCAGCGATGCTGTTTGTGTAAAACACCATGGTAAATAACAATAGTGAGAGCTTTCAATGTGAAACATCTACAGTGATCTGCTACTAGGTTATACATAAGCCTATCCCCCAGCCTGTCATTATCGGGGGGTGGGGGGAGAGGGTGTGCTTTCAGAGTTCAAAGCGCCCCCCCTGCACTTACACTACTTCCATGGTGGTCTAGGGCTCCCGCATTGCCCAGGGATCCGGAAGTGATAGTGACGTCAATGCCCATGTGTTTGGTGATGTCACAAATTCCCAGAAGTGCAGAGAAGGACAAGAGGTCTAAAGGGATCTTGATGTAGAGAATGGTTTTCAAAGTTCCTGTAAGCCTTAGAAATGGTGTGTGTTTCTTGGGGGTTTAATTCTAAGCACTAAAAAAAACAAAAACTTGTTTTAATGCACAAACATATAAATACCCTTCTAACAAGCCATCAAAAAGGTTTAAACACCCCCAAGACTCCTTGTTTAAAAGTCCCTAAGTCCCTTGTAAAAATAAAGCCTGTATATAAGTTTTAACAGCCAAGTTACTAATAGTGATTATGTAATGTGAATACATGTTCATGTATTTGCACAGAGGCTCATGGGAGCCCCTATGTGCAGAGTAAAGTTACATAACTACACAGAATGGTCCTTATTTATATAAGGATAATCCATTCTTTTTACTAGAGTTTAAGGAAATAAATCACACACTATTGTTTATAACCTTGTTTATTAAAACTTTTCATTTAAAAATGCATTGTTTCACACTTTTTGTTGCAGGTTTCTTACACATCATGATATATACATGACATAATGATGCAGTTTGAATCTGCTGAGTCTCCTGAAAAAAAACAAAACATAATTTATGTAAGAACTTGCCTGATAAATTAATTTCTTTCATATTGGCAAGAGTCCATGAGCTAGTGACGTATGGGGTATACAATCCTACCAGGAGGGGCAAAGTTTCCCAAACCTCAAAATGCCTATAAATACACCCCTCACCACACCCATAATTCAGTTTAATGAATAGCCAAGCAGTGAGGTGATAAAGAAAGGAGTAGAAAGCATCAACAAAAGAAATTTGGAAATTATTGTTCTTTATACAAAAAATCATAACCACCATAAAAAGGGTGGGCCTCATGGACTCTTGCCAATATGAAATAAATTAATTTATCAGGTAAGTTCTTACATAAATTATGTTTTCTTTCATGTAATTGGCAAGAGTCCATGAGCTAGTGACGTATGGGATAGCAATACCCAAGATGTGGAACTCCACGCAAGAGTCATTAGAGAGGGAAGGATAAAAATAAAAACAGCCATTTTCCGCTGAAAAAATTAATCCACAGCCCAAAAAAAAATAAGCTTATTCTCATAAATGAAAGAAAAAAACTTAAATCAAAAGCAGAAGAATCAAACTGAAACAGCTGCCTGAAGAACTTTTCTACCAAAAACTGATTCCGAAGAAGCAAATACATCAAAACGGTAGAATTTACTAAATGTATGCAAAGAGGACCAAGTTGCCGCTTTGCAAATCTGATCAACTGAAGCTTCATTCTTAAAAGCCCACGAAGTGGAGACTGATCTAGTAGAATGAGCTGTAATTCTCTGAGGCGGGGCCTGACCCAACTCCAAATAAGCTTGATAAATCAAAAGCTTCAAGCAAGAAGCCAAATAAATAGCAGAAGCCTTCTGACCTTTCCTAGGACCAGAAAATAAAACAAATAGATTGGAAGTCTTTCTGAAATCTTTAGTAGCTTCCACATAATATTTCAAAGCTCTTACCACATCCAAAGAATGTAAGGATCTTTCCAAAGAATTCTTAGGATTAGGACACAAGGAAGGGACAACAATTTCTCTACTAATGTTGTTAGAATTCACAACCTTAGGTAAAATTGAAAAGAAGTCCGCAAAACTGCCTTATCCTGATGAAAAATCAGAAAAGGAGACACAAGAAAGAGCAGATAACTCAGAAATTCTTCTAGCAGAAGAGATGGCCAAAAGGAACAACACTTTCCAAGAAAGTAGTTTAATGTCCAAAGAATGCATAGGTTCAAATGGAGGAGCCTGTAAAGCCTTCAGAACCAAATTAACACTCCAAGGAGGAGAAATTGATTTAATAACAGGCTTAATACGAACTAAAGCCTGTACAAAACAGTGTATATCAGGAAATATAGCAATCTTTCTGTGAAATAAAACAGAAAGAGTGGAGATTTGTCCTTTCAAGGAACTAGCAGACAAACCCTTATCCAAACCATCCTGAAAAAACTGTAAAATTCTAGGAATTCTAAAAGAATGCCAGGAGAATTTATGAGAAGAACACCATGAAATGGAAGTCTTCCAAACTCTATAATAAATCTTTCTAGAGACAGATTTACGAGCTTGTAACATAGTATTAATAACTGAGTCAGAGAAACCTCTATGATTTAGTACTAAGCGTTCAATTTCCATACTTTCAAATTTAATGATTTGAGATCCTGATGGAAAAACGGACCTTGAGATAGTAGGTCTGGCCGTAACGGAAGTGGCCAAGGTGGGCAACTGGACATCCGAACCAGATCTGCATACCAAAACCTGTGTGGCCATGCTGGAGCCACCAGCAATACAAATGATTGTTCCATGATGATTTTGGAGATCACTCTTGGAAGGAGAACTAGAGGCGGGAAAATGTAAGCAGGATGATAACACCAAGGAAGTGTCAGCGCATCCACTGCTTCCGCCTGAACATCCCTGGACCTGGACAGGTATCTGGGAAGTTTCTTGTTTAAATGAGAGGCCATGAGATCTATCTCTGGAAGACCCCCACATCTGAACAATCTGAGAAAACACATCTGGATGTAGAGACTACTCCCCTGGATGTAAAGTCTGACAGCTGAGATAATCCGCCTCCCAGTTGTCTACACCTGGGATATGCACCGCAGAGATTAGACAGGAGCTGGATTTTGCCCAAGCAAGTATCCGAGATACTTCTTTCATAGCTTGGGGACTGTGAGTCCCACCCTGATGATTGACATATACCACTGTTGTGATATTGTCTTTCTGAAAACAAATGAACGGTTCTCTCTTTAACAGAGGCCAAAACTGAAGAGCTCTGAGAATTGCACAGAGTTCTAAAATATTTATTGGTAATCTCGCCTCTTGAGATTTCCAAACCCCTTGTGCTGTCAGAGATCCCCAAACAGCTCCCCAACCTGAAAGACTCGCATCTGTTGTGATCACAGTCCAGGTTGGCCGAACAAAAGAAGCCCCTTGAACTAAACGATGGTGATCTATCCACCACATCAGAGAGTGTCGTACATTGGGATTTATAGATATTAATTGTGATATCTTTGTATAATCCCTGCACCATTGGTTCAGCATACACAGCTGTAGAGGTCTCATGTGAAAACGAGCAAAGGGGATCGCGTCCGATGCTGCAGTCATGAGACCTAAAACTTCCATGCACATAGCCACTGAAGGGAATGACTGAGACTGAAGGTGCCGGCAGGCTGCAACCAATTTTAAATGTCTCTTGTCTGTTTGAGACAGAGTCATGGACACTGAATCTATCTGGAAGCCTAAAAAGGTGACCCTTGTCTGAGGAATCAAGAAACTTTTTGGTAAATTGATCCTCCAACCATGTTTCTAAGGAAACAACACTAGTTGATTTGTGTGAGATTCTGCAGAACGTAAAGACTGAGCTAGTACCAAGATATCGTCCAAATAAGGAAACACCGCAATACCCTGTTCTCTGATTACAGAGAGTAGGGCACCTAGAACCTTTGAAAAGATTCTTGGAGCTGTTGCTAGGCCAAATGGAAGAGCAACAAATTGGTAATGCATGTTTAGAAAAGAGAATCTCAGAAACTGATAATGTTCTGGATGAATCGGAATATGAAGGTATGCATCCTGCAAGTCTATTGCGGACATATAATGTCCTCGCTGAACAAAAGGCAGAATAGTCCTTATAGTCACCATCTTGAAAGTTGGTACTCTTACATAACAATTCAAAATTTTCAGATCCAGGACTGGTCTGAATAAATTTTCCTTCTTTGGGACAATGAATAGATTTGAATAAAACCCCAAACCTTGTTCCTGAAAAGGAACTGGCATGATTACCCCTGAAGACTCCAGGTCTGAAACACACTTCAGGAAAGCCTGAGCTTTTACTGGATTTGCTGGGATATGTGAGAGAAAAAATCTTCTCACAGGAGGTCTTACTCTGAATCCTATTCGATACCCTTGAGAGACAATGCTCTGAATCCATTGATTTTGGACAGAATTTATCCAAATATCCTTGAAAAACCTTAATCTGCCCCCTACCAGCTGAGCTGGAATGAGGGCCGCACCTTCATGCGGACTTAGGGGCTGACTTTGGTTTCTTAAATGGCTTGGATTTATTCCAATTTGAGGAAGGCTTCCAATTGGAAACATATTCCTTGGGGGAAGGATTAAGTTTTTGTTCCTTATTTTGACGAAAGGAACGAAAATGGTTAGAAGCCTTAGATTTACCCATAGGTTTTTTTTATCCTGAGGCAGAAATACTCCCTTTCCCCCAGTGACAGTTGAAATAATAGAATCCAACTGAGAACCAAATAAATTTATTACCTTGGAAAGAAAGAGATAGTAATCTAGATTTAGATGTCATATCAGCATTCCAAGATTTAAGCCACAAAGCTCTTCTAGCTAATATAGCTAAAGACATGGATCTAACATCAATTTTGATAATATCAAAAATGGCATCACAAATAAAATGATTAGCATATTGCAGTAAGCGAATAATGCTAGATATGTCAGAATCCAATTCTTGTTGCGCTAAATTCTCCAACTAGAAAGTTGATGCAGCCGCAACATCGGCCAAAGAAATTGCAGGTCTGAGAAGATGACCTGAATATAAATAGGCCTTCCTTAGATAAGATTCAAGCTTCCTATCTAAAGGATCCTTAAAGGAAGTACTATCTTCCATAGGAATAGTGGTACGTTTAGCAAGAGTAGAAATAGCCCCATTAACTTTGGGGATTTTTTCCCAAAACTCTATAGAATTTGCTGGTAAAGGATACAATTTTTTAAACCTTGAAGAAGGAATAAAAGAAGTACCTTGCTTATTCCTTTCCTTAGAGATCATATCAGAAATAGCCTCAGGAATAGGAAAAACCCCTGGAGAAACCACAGGAGGTTTAAAAACAGCATTTAAACGTTTATTAGACTGAACGTCAAGAGGACTGGTTACCTCAATATACAAAGTAATTAACTATTCTTTTAACCCTTTAAGGACACAGCTTTCAGTTTGCTCAATTGTTTTATGACGGAAAAATTCTGTCATATGTCCTTAAGAGGTTAATAAAGAACGCATATACTCTATTTTAAATAAATAAGTAGATTTGTCAGTGTCAATGTCTGAGGAAGGATCTTCTGTATCAGAAAAATCCTCATCAGAAGAGGATAAATTATTATGTTGTTGGTCATTTGAAATTTCATCAACTTTATGAGAAGTTTTAAAAGACCTTTTACGTTTATTAGAAGGTGGAAATGCAGACAAAGCCTTCTGGATAGAATCAGAAACAAATTCTTTAAAATTCATAGGTATATCATGTACATTAGAAGTTGAAGGAACTGCAACTGGCAATGTACTATTACTGATGGACACACTATCTGCATGTAAAAGTTTATCATGACAAGTATTACAAATGACATTCGGCTAAATAATTTCCACAATCTTACAACAAATGCACTTAGCTTTGGTTGAACCGATGTCAGGCAGCAATGTTCCAGCAGAAACTTCTGAGGCAGGATCAGATTGAGACATCTTGCAAAATGTAAAAGAAAAAACAACATATAAAGCAAAAGTAACAATTTCCTTATATGACAGTTTCAGGAATGGGAAAAAATGCAAATAGCCTATCCCTCTGATAGAGAAAAAAGGCAAGAGGCAAACATCAATGGGGTATTGAAATAATGAAAAATAATGAAAAAAATAATGAAAAAGTTTGGCGCCAAGTATGACGCACAACATAACCGGAAATGACACACTAGCGTCACTAATGACGCAACCGTGTGTAAGGCTTCGGCGTGAACTACGACGCCGGAAATGACAAATTTGCGTCATAGACGTATTTTTCTCGCCAAAAAAATTCTCGCGCCAAGAATGACGCAATAAAGTTTAGCATTTGACGCACCCGCGGGCCTAATACCGTCCGCAATTTGCAAGAAGTATTCAATTGAAAAAAAGACTAAACCCCAGGTAAGAAAAAAAATTCTTAACAAAATGCTTATAATCCCCAAATATGAAACTGACAGTCTGCAGAAGGAAATACATGAACCTGACTCATGGCAAATATAAGTACAATACATATATTTAGAACTTTATATGAATGCATAAAGTGCCAAACCATAGCTGAGGTGTCTTAAGTAATAAAAAACATACTTACCAAAAGATACCCATCCACATATAGCAGATAGCCAAACCAGTACTGAAACAGTTATCACTAGAGGTAATGGTAAATTGAGAGTATATCGTCTATCTGAAAAGGGAGGTAGGAGATGAATCTCTACGACCGATAACAGAGAACCTATGAAATAGACCCCCGTTAGGGAAATCATCGTATTAAATAAGTGATGCTCCCTTCACGTCCCTCTGACATTCGCTGTACTCTGAGAGGAATCGGGCTTCAACAATGCTGAGAAGCGCATATCAACGTAGAAATCTTAGCACAAACTTACTTCACCACCTCCATAGGAGGCAAAGTTTGTAAAAACTGAATTATGGGTGTGGTGAGGGGTGTATTTATAGGCATTTTGAGGTTTGGGAAACTTTGCCCCTCCTGGTAGGATTGTATATCCCATACGTCACTAGCTCATGGACTCTTGCCAATTACATGAAAGAAATATATGTGTGTTTCTCACTGGAAAATTACCTACAATAAGGCCTAAATATGAGGAGCATCTAAAAACTGCAAAGTGGCTCAGCAGTCAAAGGGTTACAGGGACAGTTTACCCTACACGATTCCCATTTAATTTGTTCCTAATGATCTATTTTAGCTGCTTGAGTGTGTATTACATTGTTTACAAATAGCTCCTTTACCTTTCATATCAGCATTTGAAATAGCTGATTTTGCCTTTGGTTTATCTACCTATATGATTCTATACTCAACTATAGGTTATAGAAAAGCTGTATAAACATAGCCAACAGAAAAAAATTGCACTTTCAGTGGAAGGTAGAAGAAATAAGTGGTAAAATTTTAGTTTTCAATTATTCTCTCTACGTATTAGGCTTTCGTGTACAGAAAGCAATAATTTAAAGAAGCATGTTTGTGTACAGAAAGTGAACAAAACATGAAGAAGCTAATTATCATACATTTTATACTCTGATGCTTTATAATAAGTCACTGGAAAGACAATTAGGGAAACACAATTTTACAATGCACTGTAAATTATATACCGACCACCTACTTTTTATTCAGTTTCAAAAAAAGACAGAAAAGCAATATACAAAATGTTGATAATCAAAACAAAATAGGCCCACATGCCTATTATATTATATATTGTAAATATCTTGAGACCCTATGTCTAAAGGATATTAACCATAGTCAGAAAAACAAATAGATTTTCTTCTTAAATGGAAATAGTCCACAGCTACATTCATTACTTTTGGGAAATAAGAACCCACCAGGAGGAGGCAAAGACACCCCAGCCAAAGGCTTATGTACTCCTCCCACTCTCCTCATCCCCCAGGCATTCTTTGCCTTTCATCCCAGAGGTTGGCAGAAAAGTGTCAGAATTTTTAATTTTAGTTTTTTTGTCTCTTATGGAGGGTAGTACTCTTTGGCATGGGACCAGTGTTTTAAGTAGTCCTGTCAGTCTCTCAGTGAGGGCTTGGATAAAAGTTAGAGTCCGGAGATGCAGGGAGAGTCTTTCTGCTAAACCATCCTGACTCAGATTAAAAGCTCCTCAAGCAATCGCGTTGTCGAACTTCGCTCCGCTGCCTGCATTCTTCTCTCAAGTCCATGGCGGAGGCGATGCTACTAACCGTCACACTTGAAAGGCTGTGTTCCTGTTCTGTAGATTCCGGTAAGATCGTTTAATTTTACTTTATTCTCAATGTACTGTAATGTGAATGTTTTCTCGAGAGGCTACCACCTTGCGGGTTTAACTTATCATAAGGGTCTCAGTGAGTCTCTTGGAATCGAGGGTTAATATCTCCTGAGGGGAGTTTATAATCATGTTTGGTATGTGATTCAACCTGCTTATTTGTGATGTTTATGGGCTCGTGGTTTGGAACATTGAGGCCTTTGGAAGTGATGCGGCCTTTTGGTTGGGCGTGCTTTTTTTGACTGTACGGTTCACCTTGTGTTCGGGCGTGGTTACGTTCTGTTTTCCATTTCCGCATGGCAAAGTAAATTTTCTAATCGGCAGGGGTCTGGTCATAGAAGGTGGTGAGTGCCCCAGCCATTGGGGGTGTCAGGTGCCGTTTTTGTTTTTACTACTTTAGTCCATATTTATACATCCTCTATCCAGTTATGGAGGATTCTGATGCTGAGACTATTTTGATTTCAGATTCAGATTCTGTCTGCGGTGACGAATCCGGATTGGCCTCGTTGACACATGTCAACCAGTTTTGTTCCGTATGCCATTTCAGAGTGCCTGGTTCCTCATGCTCGGGGAATCAAAGGACTGCTGAGCCATCTGCCTCTGGGGGTCCTGTCCTCCAAGAGGCGAGTTCCCTACCAATTCATACTTCTACACATGCGGGTGAGCCAGTTTCTGATCCCTCCATGCAGGGTGGCATGTTCCCCCCGGAGGTTGCAGCACGTTTTCGCTTCCACATAATGTTGGCGTAGTTTGTCTGGAGAGTCCAGATGTTTGTTTGAGAATGTGCTCATGCCCTATTATCCCAGGCTTTCTGCCTTCCCCACGGGTGTAACTGTCCCTGAGTGTTGTGCCTTTCATTACAGGATTGCGCGCCTTCGCGTATTGCTCAGACATGTTTTTCAGTTATTGAATGACCCTATCATTACCAGATACGGGGATTTTCAGTCTGCTAATTCGAATGGTCCACCTTATTAGACATGTGGGTATGAAGTAATCTCCTTATTGTCATTTGTTTGAGATCTTTCCCAGTTTTGAAAGATAGGGCTCCATTTGGCTGGTCCTGCGGATAGGCCTGTGTCTTTTTGGGCGTTAACCTCCGGGTTGCTTTATATTTTATTTATATCCGATGGGATGTCTTTTATTTGTTTTTGTTTCCTTCGGGAACCTTCTGGGATTGATACTCTTTCTTACTTCTTCAGAAGTTGTTTTGGACATGTTAGTTCTATGTTAAAAATGTCTGTTTTCTGTTTTTTCCCCTATGAAGGAGAATTTATGCAGCTTGCCAGTTAGGACCCTAGGTGCAGACTGGTCCTGTCGGGTTCGTTTGGTCTTGCAGCTGTTCAGACATGTGGCGCTGTTCTGCTTGGCTGGTTCAGTAGAAGCGCCGAGTGCTCAGGTTATCATTGTTTTTCATGTTCAACTAAGCATTCCAGAGGACCTGTGGGTCCGTGAGGTGGGAAGGATTGTTTCAGTCTTCAGCAAATGTAGAAAGTATGAAGTCCCAAAACACAAACGTAGAAGGTAAAATCTAAAATTTATTCAGACATCATTAAAAAGAGCTGAAGGCTCCGGGTCAAAGTGCAAACAGGTAAAAAACAGAGAGAGCGTGGCACCAATGGCTTACATGTTTTGGCGAGGAGCCGTAATCATAGCCTGTGGTGCCACACATGAGTGAAAACATTAAAAGGCTTTAGAAAGAATCTGATAGGCTAAAGAGCCTAAAGAAAAAACACGCCCTACTCTGAGATCCTTAAATGTGGTATTAACCCTCTGATGCCAGGTACTAGGCACTTAGATGGGACATAATATAGCATAATATGTATATAGGGGAGTGAGGCAGCGAAACATTCACTTGTGGGACACATAATAAAATATATACAATGTACAAAAAAAGATATACAAAAACTATAAACATAGAATTATGTGGAAAAATATGAACATATGACTTTAAAGCCCAACATGAAGGTATATGTATTAAAGACATGTGTGCAAAGAGCTCTAAACTTGAGCGCAAAAAAAGCTCAATCTAACATAATACAGAACCCGAGAATCCGGAGAAGAAACCAAACAACAGAACTTTGCAAGAACTGAAAAGATACCAATGGTTTGGATTAGATCCCTGGGGGCTAATAGAGACTAATCTTAATCACAATGTCTGTAGATGACAATAAGATGCAATACAATAGAAAATGTGAGAACCCAGACACAAATGTGAAAGTTATTGACCCCAGACAGTGGCATAGCATGGTATATATATATATGGAACCTACTGAGGTGAAATTTAGAAATTTTTAAGCTAATACTATGTAGTTACAGAATGGCAGAAAACTATATATATATATATATATATATATATATATATATATATATATATATATATATATATATATATATATATATATATATATATATATACTCTAGATGCTCTATAGGTGGAGTTATGAAAAGTGCTGCTACAATCCAAATCTAGAGCCTAGTGTAGTCAATATGAGGAGCTGTATAATAGTATAACATGATAGCTGTATGTAAAAAGTCTGCAATGGAGTAAGAATTCCCACTACAGATTTATTCACAATAATTGATGAGGTCATACCTAGAGTTGAGGCCATGTGGAAGTCTGGATCTCAGTTGAAAAATCCAGTAGACCTCACGTTTTGCCAGGACACTCTCAAGGTTACCACTCCTAGGGGGGACCTTAGCTTTTTCTATAGCAGTCCATCTGAAGGAGATAAGACTACTCTCGTGTTTGGTTGCAAAATGTTGCACCAAGGGGGTAGTTGATCTACCTCTCGATATGGTAGATATATGCTCCCTAATCCAGGAGTTAATACCTCTTGAGGTAAGCCCCACATATTGAAGATTGCATGAAATACACATTATGAGGTAGACGACATTAGTGCTTGTACAGTTCAAACATGATTTTATGGGGTCGCTTTGGCCACTTACTGTTGATCTAAATTCAGATGTAATATGTACATAGTCACAGGTCTTGCACTTCTTGTGACCACACCTAAACATTCCCAGGAGTTGTGTTAGCCATGAACTTGTTTGACAGGTGTTCTGTCTTAGCTGGGTAGGAGACAAAATTGAGGCCATGATAGGGCATTTTATGTATGAACTTCTAATACCCTCTTTTACAGTGTTGGTGAGTTTGTCATCAGCAGCTAAAAGTGGAAAATGTCTTTTCACAATGCTGCAGATCTAGGAGTATTGAGCACTGAAGCTCGTCACAAAATAAACTCATTTAAAGTCACCAATGCTGTTTTGGGGTTTATCTAGTAACATTGATTCTCTGGAAGGCATTCTATTTGGTGTTTAGCTTCTTTAATATGACTCTTGGTATACTGTTTCTGTTTCAGTCTATCCTCCAGCAACTGAGCCTCCTGCATGTAGTCCTGCTGCCTACTGCGATTTCTCTTTAGCCTCATAAATTGGCCTTTTACCACAGCATATGAGGTGTTCTTAGAGTGGCAGCTGGAGGCATGCAGGAGTGTGTTGCCAGATATAGGTTTACGGTAAACTTTGGTAATGATAGATCCATCTGAGTTCCCCACTAGATTTAAATCAAGATAGTTAATATTAGTAGGGTCTGAGGTATAAGTGAAACTAAGATTGAGCTCATTAGAATTTAGCCAATCTATAAAGTTAGATATATCTGAGAGGGGACCAGACCAGATAAAAAGTAGGTCATCTATGTATCTTTTAAAAAAAATGTATATATGACCTGAAGGGATTGCTATCTCCATATATGCTCTCAAGTTCCCACCTGCCAAGAAATAGATTCACATATGAGGGGGCAAATTTAGCCCCCATGGCAGTGCCGTATTTTTGAAGATAGTAATTCCCTTCAAAACAAAAGAAATTGTGAGTGAGAAGAAATTCTAACACCTGGGCAATATAGGCTTGGAATTTTAGGGTATAGTTAGTATACTTTTCTAGAAAGTATTTAACTGCCATTACTCCCTTTGTGTGGGGGTATAGAGGAGTATAGGGAGACAGCTTCCACTGTGACCCAATAAAAACTATCCTCCCATATTAGCTCAGCCTAAAGATTGAGAATATGTTTTGAATCCCTAGTATAGGAGGGTAGAGTATTGACTATGGGCTGTAGGATGGCATCAAGTATTTGGGAGAGTCTCTCGAGGAGAGAGTCAATCCCACTCACAATGGGATGGCCTTTAACATTCGTGAGGGATTTGTGGACCTTGGGAAATTGTTGGAACATGGGAATCTTGGGATAAGAAACATTGAGGAATGATGCTGTCTGTTCATTCAGAAACCGATGTTCCAAACCATCATCCAAAATATCCATCAGCAATCTCTTGTACTCAGTAGTGGGGTTAGTGGTGAGGATCACATAGTCATGGGGATTGTTAAGTTGATGTTGAGCTTCTGCCACATAATCCACTCGGTTCATGACAACAATGGTGCCACCTTTGTCCGCCGGACGTATGACTATTTTAGTATTTTGTTGAAGAGATCTCATGGCCACTCTTTCGGCTAGATTTAGAGTTTGGTGTTAGCCGTCAAAACCAGCGTTAGAGGCTCCTAACGCTGGTTTTGGGCTACCGCTGGTATTTAGAGTCAGTCAGGAAAGGGTCTAACGCTCACTTTCCAGCCACGACTTTTCAATACCGCAGATCCCCCTATGCCATTTGCGTATCCTATATTTTCAATGGGATCTTTCTAACGCCGGTATTTAGAGTCGTGGCTGAAGTGAGCGTTAGAAATCTAACGACAAAACTCCAGCCGCAGAAAAAAGTCAGGAGTTAAGAGCTTTATGGGCTAACGCCGGTTTATAAAGCTCTTAACTACTGTGCTCTAAAGTACACTAACACCCATAAACTACCTATGTACCCCTAAACCGAGGCCCCCCACATCGCCGGCACTCTATTAAATTTTTTTAACCCCTAATCTGCCGACTGCACACCGCCGCCACCTAGGTTATCCCTATGTACCCCTAATCTGCTGCCCCTAACACCGCCGACCCCTATATTATATTTATTAACCCCTAATCTGCCGCCCCCAACGTCGCCGCCACCTACCTACAATTCTTAACCCCTAATCTGCCGACCGGACCTCACCGCTACTATAATAAATGTATTAACCCCTAATCCGCCTCACTCCCGCCTCACTAACCCTATAATAAATAGTATTAACCCCTAATCTGCCCTCCCTAACATCGCCAACACCTAACTTCAAGTATTAACCCCTAATCTGCCGACTGGACCTCACCGCTTCTCTAATAAATGTATTAACCCCTAAAGCTAAGTCTAAGCTTAACACTAACACCCCCCTAAGTTAAATATAATTTAAATCTAACGAAATAAATTAACTCTTATTAAATAACTTATTCCTATTTAAAGCTAAATACTTACCTTTAAAATAAACCCTAAGATATTAAATATATTATTATATAAATTATAATTATATTGTAGCTATTTTAGGATTAATATTTATTTTACAGGCAACTTTGTATTTATTTTAACCAGGTAAAATAGCTATTAAATAGTTAATAACTATTTAATAGCTACCTAGTTAAAATAATTACAAAATTACCTGTAAAATAAATCCTAACCTAAGTTACAATTAAACCTAACACTACACTATCAATAAATTAATTAAATAAAATACCTACATTTATTTACAATTAAACCTAACACTACACTATCAATAAATTAATTAAATACAATACCTACAAATAAATACAATTAAATAAACTAACTAAAGTACAAAAAATAAAAAAGAACTAAGTTACAAAAAATAAAAAAATATTTACAAACATTAGAAAAATATTACAACAATTTTAAACTAATTACACCTACTCTAAGCCCCCTAATAAAATAACAAAGCCCCCCAAAATAAAAAAATGCCCTACCCTATTCTAAATTAAAAAAGTTCAAAGCTCTTTTACCTTACCAGCCCTTAAAAGGGCCTTTTGTGGGGCATGCCCCAAAGAAAACTGTTTTTTTGCCTGTAAAAGAAAAATACAACCCCCCCAACATTAAAACCCACCACCCACATACCCCTAATCTAACCCAAACTCCCCTTAAAAAACCTAACACTACCCCCCTGAAGATCATCCTACCTTGAGTCGTCTTCACTCAGCCGAGCCACCGATGGAACTGAAGAGGAGATCCGGAGCGGCAGAAGTGATCCTCCAAGGGGCGCTGAAGAAGTCTTCCATCCGATGAAGTGATCCTCCAAGGGGCGCTGAAGAAGTCTTCCATCCGATGAAGTGATCCTCCAAGCGGCGCTGAAGAAGTCTTCCATCCAGGTGATGTCATCTTCCAAGCGGGGTCTTCAATCTTCTTTCTTCAGGATCCATCTTGCAGACCTCCGACGCGTAACATCCTGCTGGCCCGACGGACTACCGACGAATGAAGGCTCCTTTAAGGGACGTCATCCAAGATGGCATCCCTCGAATTCCGATTGGCTGATAGGATTCTATCAGCCAATAGGAATTAAGGTAGGAAAATTCTGACTGGCTAATGGAATCAGCCAATCAGATTCAAGTTCAATCCGATTGGCTGATCCAATCAGCCAATCAGATTGAGCTTGCATTCTATTGGCTGATCGGAACAGCCAATAGAATGCGAGCTCAATCTGATTGGCTGATTGGATCAGCCAATCGGATTGAACTTGAATCTGATTGGCTGATTCCATCAGCCAATCAGAATTTTCCTACCTTAATTCCGATTGGCTGATAGAATCCTATCAGCCAATCAGAATTCGAGGGACGCCATCTTGGATGACGTCCCTTAAAGGAGCCTTCATTCGTCGGTAGTTCGTCGGGCCAGCAGGATGTTCCGCGTCGGAGGTCTGCAAGATGGATCCTGAAGAAAGAAGATTGAAGACCCCGCTTGGAAGATGACATCGCCCGGATGGAAGACTTCTTCAGCGCCGCTTGGAGGATCACTTCATCGGATGGAAGACTTCTTCAGCGCCGCTTGGAGGATCACTTCATCGGATGGAAGACTTCTTCAGCGCCCCTTGGAGGATCACTTCTGCCGCTCCGGATCTCCTCTTCAGTTCCATCGGTGGCTCAGCTGAGTGAAGACGACTCAAGGTAGGATGATCTTCAGGGGGGTAGTGTTAGGTTTTTTTAAGGGGGGTTTGGGTTAGATTAGGGGTATGTGGGTGGTGGGTTTTAATGTTGGGGGGGGTTGTATTTTTCTTTTACAGGCAAAAGAGCAGTTTTCTTTGGGACATGCCCCTCAAAAGGCCCTTTTAAGGGCTGGTTAGGTAAAAGAGCTTTGAACTTTTTTAATTTAGAATAGGGTAGGACATTTTTTTATTTTGGGGGCTTTGTTATTTTGTTAGGGGGCTTAGATTAGGTGTAATTAGCTTAAAATTGTTGTAATATTTTTTAAATGTTTGTAACTTATATTTTTTATTTTTTGTAACTTAGCTTTTTTATTTTTTGTACTTTAGTTAGTTTATGTAATTGTATTTAATTGTAGTTATTTGTAGTTAATTTATTTAATTAATTTAATGATAGTGTAGTGTTAGGTTTAATTGTAACTTAGGTTAGGATTTATTTTACAGGTAATTTTGTATTTCTTTTAGCTAGGTAGTTATTAAATAGTTAATAACTATGTAATAACTATTCTAACTAGCTAAAATAAATACAAAGTTACCTGTAAAATAAATATAAATCCTAAAATAGCTACAATGTAATTATTAATTATATTGTAGCTATCTTAGGGTTTATTTTACAGGTAAGTATTTAGCTTTAAATAGGAATAATTTATTTAATAAGATTTAATTTATTTTGTTAGATTTAAATTATATTTAATTTAGGGGGGTGTTAGTGTTAAGGTTAGACTTAGCTTTAGGGGTTAATAACTTTATTATAGTAGCGGCGAGGTCCGGTCGGCAGATTAGGGGTTAATACTTGAAGTTAGGTGTCGGCGATGTTAGGGAGGGCAGATTAGGGGTTAATACTATTTATTATAGGGTTATTGAGGCGGGAGTGAGGCGGATTAGGGGTTAATACATTTATTATAGTAGCGGTGAGGTCCGGTCGGCAGATTAGGGGTTAATAATTGTAGGTAGGCGGAGGCGACGTTGGGGGCGGCAGATTAGGGGTTAATAAATATAATATAGGGGTCGGCGGTGTTAGGGGCAGCAGATTAGGGGTTCATAGGTATAATGTAGGTGGCGGCGGTGTACGGAGCGGCAGATTAGGGGTTAATAATAATATGCAGGGTCAGCGATAGCGGGGGCAGCAGATTAGGGGTTAATAAGTGTAAGGTTAGGGGTGTTTAGACTCGGGGTTCATGTTAGGGTGTTAGGTGCAGACTTATTAAGTGTTTCCCCATAGGAAACAAAGGGGCTGCGTTAGGAGCTGAACGCTGCTTTTTTGCAGGTGTTAGTTTTTTTTTCAGCTCAAACAGCCCCATTGTTTCCTATGGGGGATTCGTGCACGAGCACGTTTTTGAAGCTGGTCCGTAAGCACCGCTGGTATTGAGAGTTGCAGTGGCGGTAAATTATGCTATTCGCTCCCTTTTTGGAGCCTAACGCAGCCCTTCTGTGAACTCTAAATACCAGCGGTATTAAAAAGGTGCAGGAGAAAAAAAGCATGTGTAGTTAACGCACCCCTCTAAATTCAGAACTCTAAATCTAGCCGTTTGTCTTTTGGGCAGGTTATGTATTATTTTACCAGAATTATCTCTTAAGGCCTGAAGGTCCATCTCAACTCTTGAGTGGAACGTCTCTATTATCTGACCCCTTCTATGAATAGGGTAGAATGTTGATTTGTCTTTAAAGGTGGCACCACTGTTGACTAGACCGAGGTAGGTATCAGTTTCAGATGCTAAATGTTGAAGACTGATAACATCACCGACCTTAGAGAAGGACTGTAGTTCAGATATGTGAGCAATGGGTTGGGTATAAGATTCCATCTGCGCAGTAGAGGATTTTGTAAAATGCTTTTTTAGGGTGATATTTCTAATAAGACGGTTAACATCAACCATTGTTTGGAATGAATCAAATTTAGCAGTTGGAGCAAAACCCAGGCCCAATCCCAAAAGGTCAATTTTGATCCTGATTGAGTCAGGTGGAAGATAAGTTAATGACATTATTCATTTGTATTTTGTCTGTGTGCGAATCCCCCTTAATTGGTACCTCTCGTGGGACTCCTGGTTGATGACTACTGGTCCCCCTATGCCCTGCGGTGTGTGGCCCAAGGGAAAAACCTGATCCAGTATGGATTGTTCACAAGTATTAGAATTTATGCTATGCATGTCTGGTATACTTGAAGAAGTGTTAGTAGGGATATATTTGGAAGTATTAATTCCTGCATGTGGTTTATCCTTGGTTCTAGCACCCAGATGTGGACCCTCACTATTCGTGGTGACCGGTGTAGGTGTTTTCAGAATCCCTATTTGTTCATTAGAGACAGTATTAGTATAGGTTAGTGTAACTATTTCTTCCTCATTAGCTGACTCATTATCATCACGATCTGTCAGTATCACTATCTGAGAATGTAACTGATTTAGACTGTCTATTACAACGTCTGCGGTTACCCCTATAATTTTTAGTCTGAGGTAAATTGCGTCTATATTCATTATGTTGTTTTTTGCTCCAGATATTAACAGAGTTTTTTTGATAGTCAGTTTTATCTCTGACAAATTTCAAATGTTTGTTTTCTATAATGACCATTTTACCTCTGGCTAAAGAAGTTTGTAGAATATTGTCAAATTTAGGATCCTGTTCTAGACTGTGTTTGTTTAGTTCCATTTGGAGTGTATCTATTTCTACTTTTATGTCATTTAAATGTTTTGTTCTGTGTTGAATTAATAACATCATAAGTTGCAGTGAACATTCAGACAGTACATTGTTCCAAGCATTTACAAAATAAATATAATTTACATCTACCTCAAAGGTGGGAAACATGAATTCTTAGACCCCTTGGGATCATTTTTGCCTTGATGTAAGATTGGAAACTCTAAGTCAACCCTTACCGCAGTTGACCGGTTTGGTCTTCATTTTTAGGCCTCTGGATTTGTCTTTTTGGGCTTGACCCAACAGCTTGTACAGGATAGCTGTCTAGCATGCGGAAGGTTGGCAGTTTGAAACCAGTTACAGCTCTTGACACCTTGCAGGTGTACGCATAAGCATATTGTATCTAGATGCAGCTCTTACTCTTTGATGTGTACTGTATATCTGAGTTATAAGAGACCTTTGGGTCTTCTTCCATTGTCTCTGGGTGATTTGTATCTCCTTTTAGGGATCTGTGTTTCCGGGTGATGGTTGTTCCCTGTGGGGACTTTGTTTAGCTCAGGGTGCTTGTGCGGAGGTGATAGGAAGACTAGTCCTGCTAGTAGGATTTTTTTGGCCTCAAGGTATCCTTTGGTTGTCCTGAGGCTCTGAGAAGTATCTTCATACGACTTCTAGCTTTGCTTCTTGGAGCGTTGGACTTTAGCTAGGGGTGGTTCCTTCCTTTGGTCTGGGCTTTCGAGTTCTTCTCGCTATCCAGATTCTCTGGATATGCATCCATACCCTTGTGTCTGGCTTTTTCGCCGGTTGGGGTTTTTAGTTCTAGGGTAAGGTTTGCCCGAACTATTAGGTGCCCAGACCTGTTTTTCTCTCTGAGACTTCCGGTTGCTGAAGCTTTTCTTGGCCTTTTTCCTGACCCAGTCTTGGGTGGTTTTGGAATCTTGGATCTCAGGGCTGGCTGTGGTGTTCCACGGTAGTGGGAACTTGGGCTATGTCCTTGCTCCATCTGCCTCACCTGTTCATGGTTGGCCAGGTTTTCTGAATATTTTTTACTCTTTGCCACAGAGTAGCCCATGTCATCTGGTAGTTAACCGTGTGGCTTGAGCCTCAAGGGAGGTTGGTTCATACCCAGCTGTTGGCACTGGATGTCCAATTTTTGGTGTGCCTTAGGGTTGCAGCTTGCCAGTGTTCCCGTGGATTCCCTGCTCTGCAGGCAAATGGGTTGACTGTGCCTCTGCTTGGCAAGCTACTTGTAGGGGGGTCCGTTTCTAGGACATCTGTGTTGGGAATTTCTCTTACCATTTGCTGGTGATTTCGGGCCTTGAGGACAATTGTTGCCCTTCCGGCATCATCCCTTTTCTTTAGGGGATATTCTCCTCCCTATGGAGATAGAGGCCTTGCTTGGGGCTTCTCCTGGATGGGAGGTGGAATGGTGGGATTAGTTCCCCCTGGGGTCTTGCTGGCTCCAAGCAGACGTGTTGAGCCTTTATTTTGATAGATCCTTAGGTCTATGGCCTTGTTGTCTGTTTTCAGTGTCGGGATGTACTTGTACTCTGTGGGGATGGCTGTGCTATCCTTACACTCGTTCCTGTACCTGTTTTGGGATACTTTTGTTCCCCTGTCTTGGATCCCTGAGGCTGGGTTGGTCCAGCTGGGTGTGGGTCTGCAGGTCAGAATGACCGAGCGGTCTAAGGTGCTGCGTTCAGGTCGCAGTCTCTTCTGGATGTGAGCTTTGTTGAGTCTATCCTGTTAGCTTAATCTGCTAGGGTATAGTTTTTCCTTTCAACTTGCTCCATTGATTTCAGAAGAGGGTTTACTCGTCCTTTGGGTTCTGAGGGTATACTCTCCTTCTCGGGGTTCTCGATTGAGGTTTTGTGTTCCCCTTTTTAGGGACCTGGGTGTCGGTCCGGCAACTTAGGTTGGCTGGAGCTTGCCCTCTGTCTTGGGGTTGCTTTTGCGGTCTGTTTCTTGCTTGACTGCTTCTTCCTCGCAAGTCATCCTGTTATGGACTCTGTGTTCTCAAACTTGGGGTTTTTCACCTGGGTGTACTACACACTTTTTCATGGTCGAATGTTTTGGTATTCTATGGTCAGAAATGGGGAGGACTTTGCCTCTTCAATTGCATTCTGTGCTTGCAGGATGTTGGAGAGACATTTGTTCTGTCTCTGTGCCCAGTCTTATCCCGAGTTTTGCTTGGTATAAGCCTGGCCTCCTTTCCCTGTTTGGGTCCCTTTGGATCTCTGTGAGCTGGACTCACTCGTGGAGGTGTTCTTTTTTGTATTAGGGGACCTTTCAGTTTCCTTGGTTCTCCTTTGCCTTGTTTCCTTGGGGGTTTCATCTGGTGTCTTCTTCATTTGTGGAGATGAGCGGTTGGGGACCTGGGGCGGTGTCTCCTGGAAGACGGTTGGCTCAGTCGAGTCCTTTTGCGGTCTCTAGTTTGGCTTCTGGACTAGCTGTGAGTCAGTGTTGTTGGGGCTTTTCCTTCAATATTTTCTCAGCTTCGGACAAAGCGGGTTTTTTTATTGGGTAGAGGTTCAGGCCTGGTGCCTCAGTATGGGCCGCCGATTGTACCCTCCCGTTTTGACATTCAGTGTCCTCTATAGCTTGGGTATTGTTTTCCCAAAAGTAATGAATGCAGCTGTGGGCTCTTTACATTTAAGAAGAAAAACATTAATTATGCTTATCACAGCTCCCCACCCGTAACTTATGTGGGGCATCCTTTTATTCTTCTGGCACCTTTCACCCTGATATTTCTTCTACTAATCCTTGTTCCTCGGCAGAATGACTGGGGGATGAGGGGAGTGGGAGGAGTATTTAAGTCTTTGGCTGGGGTGTCTTTGCCTCCTCCTGGTGGCCAGGTTCTTATTTCCCAAAAGTAATGAATGCAGCTGTGGACTCTTTCCATCAGAAGAAAAGGAAATTATCAGGTAAGCATAATTTATGTTATTAATGCTGGTATTTAATTCTATACCATTAGTTCCGTGAGAATGTTGAGAGTATTCTCTTGCGCCATCAGGGAGTGTGGCACACCGCAAAAAAAAAAAGGGAACAAAAATTAAAAGTCATCCCCCTCCACCTTCTCTACCTAAGCTTCAGTCAAACATTTTGGAAAATGTCCTGCGATAACATTAATCAATACGAACTCCGTTTTAATAAGAGGTCTGACAAATTGGCCTTGAAGATTTTCAGGCAAGGAATCAATAACTATCTTCCATTTATTAAAAAAAAATTTAATTGTGTGTTGGCGGGATTTTGTATGGAATATTGTTCAATGACACATTGTGTTATTAACACTTCCTTGCAAACTATAAATTTAGGAGTTTTATGAGCTTTTCATCTCTTAAGAATTAGGTTCCTAATCAATAATATTATAGTATTAATCAACTCATTTTCTCTGCATTCCTCTGAATATTTAACTAAGATAAAACATGCTGTGCCAGAATATCAAAATTTGTTGATAGTATTCTCTTGAGCCAGTCATTAACTTGTGTCCATAATTAAGAGATTTTAGGGCACGACCAAAATAATGTAAAATATCTGCCGTGTCTGAGCTACATTTGGGGCATGTCTGCTTAATTCCATAGCACTTATTTAAAATATGAATTGTTATATATGTTTTCTTTATTAACTTTAAGTGACATTCCCTCTAAGTGGTTGGGACCCATGATTTGTTGATACTTCTAAAGGTATCATGTATCTCTGTTATAGCCAGTCCTGGAAACTCTTTTTGCCATTTATTCTGTATTTCTTCAAGTTTTAAATTCTGGTGTGAATTAGCCAAATTATAGAAGAGCGAGATTGAACATATACCACCCTGATATAATTTGATTCTACTACCCAGGATTTCTAAATATCAATTTGGCTTATACTATTATTTGACTATTAATATAATGATGAATTTGCAGAAAGGCAAAAAAGTCTCTCTCTCTTAACCCAAAGATAACCCAAAATGACTAGATATGTTGTAGTAAGTGTCTACTGATAAATCCGATGTTAACAATTGTGAGATATATATTAGGCCTTTGCTCTTCCATTGTTTAAACACCTCATGTGAAGCCCGGACTAAATTCAAGATTACCCATGATGATTAGAAGTACAAAAGGGATTAATATCAATTTCCTTACAAAAATTTTGACATGCTATAATTTATGTTTTTAAATGATATTAAGTTAACTATTTTATTAGGGAGTTTTTTTTATAGGGCAGTGTAATATTGCCTTTAACTCAAATGGAGCAATTATATTAGTTTCACATTGCAGAAACGAGACGTGTTCTTGTGCTGTAATCCAATCTATGGCAAATTTAAGTAATGCGGATAAGTTATAAAATGTAATATTGGGAAAGGCTAAACCTGCAGCTTCTTTAGGCCATGTCAGTTTAACTAAGGCTATTCTAGGTCTTTTGCCACACCAAATGAATGTTGTACATATTTCATTAAACAAATCCACGTCAGATTTACGTAATAATATGAAGCAAATATAATAGTTTAGGAAACAAGATAGTTTTAATCAGCATTATTCACGCTGTAATCGAAATTAGAAGATTAAACAAATTTGACAGTTTCTTTTTACATTCTATAACAAATCTGGGGAAATTTAGATTGTATCACTCTTGTGGATTCTTAGATAATATTACTAAGAATTGTCAAATATTATTTGACAAACTTCTTTGAAGGGATGTTTAATAGATAGAATGGCTGGTTTATTTAGCCATAACAATTCTGTTTTCCCTAAATTTATTGTATAACCTGAAATAGAGTCAAAGCATAGATATAAAACAATAGCTTGGTGACGGTTTCTTTTATATAGCTTACAGTATCTCACAAAAGTGAGTACACCCCTCACATTTTTGTAAATATTTTATTATATCTTCTCATGTGACAACACTGAAGAAATGACACTTTGCTACAATGTAAAGTAGTGAGTGTACAGCCTGTATAATAGTGTAAATTCACTGTCCCCTCAAAATAACTCAACACACAGCCATTAATGTCTAAACCGTTGGCAACAAAAGTGAGTACACCTCTAAGTGGAAATGTCCAAATTGGGCCCAAAGTGTCAATATTTTGTGTGGCCACCATTATTTTCCAGCACTGCCTTAACCCTCTTGGGCATGGAGTTCACCAGAGCTTCACAGGTTGCCACTGGAGTCCTCTTCCACTCCTCCATGACAACATCACGGAGCTGGTGGATGTTAGAGTCCTTGCGCTCCCCCACCTTCTGTTCCTGGATTCTCCACAGATGCTCAATAGGGTTTAGGTCTGAAGACATGCTTGGCCAGTCCATCACCTTTACCCTCAGCTTCTTTACCAAGGCAGTGGTCATCTTGGAGGTGTGTTTGGGGTCATTATCATGTTGGAATACTGCCCTGCGGCCCAGTCTCTGAAGGGAGGGGATCATGCTCTGCTTCAGTATGTCACAGTACATGTTAGCATTCATGGTTCCCTCAATGAACTGTAACTCCCCAGTGCTGGCAGCACTCATGCAGGTCCAGACCATGACACTCCCACCACCATGCTTGACTGTAGGCAAGACACACTTGTCTTTGTACTCCTCACCTGGTTGCCGCCACACACGCTTGACACCATCTGAACCAAATAAGTTTATCTTGGTCTCATTAGACCACAGGACATGGTTCCAGTAATCCATGTCCTTAGTCTGTATGTCTTCAGCAAACTGTTTGCGGGCTTTCTAGTGCATCATCTTTAGAAGAGGCTTCCTTCTGGGACGACAGCCATGCAGACCAATTTGATGCAGTGTGGGGCGTATGGTCTGAGCACTAACAGGCTGACCCCCCCACCCCTTCAAACTCTGCAGCAATACTGGCAGCACTCATACGTATATTTCCCTCTGGATATGACACTGAGCATGTGCACTCAACTTCTTTGGTCAACCATGGCGAGGCCTGTTCTGAGTGGAACCTGTCCTGTGAAACCGCTGTATGGTCTTTCCCACCGTGCTGCAGCTCAGTTTCAGGGTCTTTGCAATCTTCTTATAACCTAGGCCATCTTTATGTAGAGCAACAATTCTTTTTTTCAGATCCTTAGAGAGTTCTTTGCCATGAGGTGCCATGTTGAACTTCCAGTAACCAGTATGAGGGAGTGTGAGAGCGATAACACCAAATTTAACACACCTGCTCCCCATTCACACCTGAGACCTTGTAACACTAACAAGTCACATGACACCGGGGGAGGGAAAATGGCTAATTTGGCCCAATTTGCACATTTCCACTTAGGGGTGTACTCACTTTTGTTGCCAATGGTTTAGACATTAATAGCTGTGTATTGAGTTATTTTGAGGGACAGCAAATTGACACTGTTATACAGGCTGTACACTAACTACTTTACATTGTAGCAAAGTGTAATTTCTTCAGTGTTGTCACATAAAAAGATATAATAAAATATTTACAAAAATGTGAGGGGTGTACTCACTTTTGTGAGATACTGATATATCAGCAAATCATCTGCATATAGGGAAATCTTGTCCACCAATTTTTATGCCTGTCAAATGATGCCTCAATAATATTGCCAATGGTTCCAGTGAAATATTGAAAAGTAAAGGAGAGAGGGGACATCCTTGACTGGTCCCTCTCGTCAAATTGAATCTCTCTGTCACTGAACTATTGACAATAATCGCGTATGTCGGGTTATTATATGTTAAGTGTATAATATTTATAAAATTACAGTGAAAACCACATTTCTCTAATGCTGTAAATAAGTGGTCCCAACTTATATAGTCAAACGCCTTTTCGGCATCAAGTGTCAAAATCGCTGCATCCAACATTCTACCTTGATTTCTGTTCATTCCAGAGACAATCTAAAATCAGCATAGTTTTACAAATATTTTTAACAGGGTTTCTACCAGGCATAAAACCAGCTTGATTTTCATGAATAATTTCCTTAAGGTATGGCTTCAATCTGTTAGCAATTATTGAAGTTAAAAGTTTATAATCAGTATTGAGAAGGTAAATTAGACGAAATGAAGAGGGATTTTAAGGATCTTTTTCCTTTTTAAGTATTAGAGAAATGTTGGATGCAGAGAAATTAGACGAGCAGGGATTAACCCTCGTATAGTAACTATTGTATAGTTTTTGTAAAACATGCATAATCTGTTCTGTCAGTATTGTATAGAACTTGGAAGGCAGCATATCAGGCCCAGGAGCCTTGTTTAATTTAGGGCTTTTATTCTATCTACAATTTCCTGTGTAGTTATTTGGTTATTCAAATGTTCCGATGCGTCCTGAGATATTTAAGGTATGTTTACTTTATTGCAATTAAGTCAGGGTTCTCGACTGTATATCTTCTTAAAAAAGTCTGCAAAAATATTTTTAATTTCAACATTAGATGTATATCTATTTGACCCAGATTTATCTACCGCAATATGATTATTAGATCTTTGTCTCGTGATAGTGGCTAGGTATTTAGCTGCTCTTCCTCTAAATCCCCCATATAACGGTTTATTCCTCAGATCCTCTTGTATCATATTCTGTTTCAAGAAAAGATCTCTTTGTGGTTTCAAATTTACATACCTGTCCCAGTGGCACTTTGTTGAATTTGCAAGATATGCATTAAAACTGTTCTTAACGGAATTAGATAACTGCAGATCCCGCTGCTTAATTTTCCTCTTAATTCCGCATAAAAAAGCTTTAATATCTCCCCTAAGTTCTGCTTTCCCGGTCTCCCAGAAAAATTCTGCTTTATCTCTATATGAGAGATTGAATTCTGTAAACTCTTGCCATCTGTGTTTTAACCAGTTCTGGAATGTGGTATTGTGTACCAGATATTTTGGGGGAAAAAAAACATCAGAGGGGAGTGATTGGCAAGTTTTAAGTTGGAGTTCTAGTGTAATGATTCCATGGTGAGAAAGTATTATGTGTTTAATATCAGCTTTTATTCCCGTCCTGTCATAAAATCAGTAGCTAAAAACATATCTATGTGTGACAGTTTCTGATGTCCTTTCGACATGCAAGTAAATGCGTTCATATCTGGATTCTGCAAACGCCATATTTCACGGACCCCAATTTTATTGCAGAACCTTTGTAGGACACGTGTTTTCCTGTCTCTTTTACTCCCTATTTTGTTATTCATTCTATCCAAACTAGCTATAAAAGTAAAATTTAGATCCCCTCCGACTATAATGTTTTTCCCTCTGAACTCAAATAATTTTAAGGCTAATGCATCCCAGAAGTTATTGTCAACAACATTTGGCCCGTACACATTACACAAGATAAAGACAATTTGTCTATTTCTATTGATAATTTGATATCTGCCATCTGGGTCTATTATGTTGTTTAATATTTTGCATACTAACTGTTTATTCAATAATATTACCACCCCTTTCTTCCTAGTATCACAAGAGGAGGAAATAACTTCCCCCACCCAATGTGGTGGCTTCTTGTTCTTTTAAATGGGTTTCTTGCAGCATAACTACATCCGGTTTATATAAACCCAATTGTTCAATTATGGCCTTTATCTTAATTGGGGATGTAATCCCTCCCACATTCCATGATACAAATTTAATTGTATTACTCTGCATCTACGCTATATATTACATTTATGGTAAAAGGGAGGGTGAGAAGAAAAAGAAAACAAATCAACGGTGTAGAAAAATGCTGCAAATAGATTTTGTCAGGGGGCCACATTTCAAAATCCATATCGTTAAAAAAAACACCAGTTATCATAGTCATAATAAATAAAACAAGAAACAACCCCCCCCAAAAAAAAACCCCTCAATTTCTATATACCTCTTAACATTAATAGCAATACACAAGTTGCAATCTTATTCTAAGCCATTATCATTACAAAACATCTTAGCTTCTTGGGAAGTATTTCCCAGCTTTTAACAAATTAGTACAGAAAGGAGACATCACTTGTATCTTAGCTAAAGTTTCAGCCTACACCTAAGTCACAGCTAACCTACACTACCCCTGCATCGGCCAGCTTACTCCCCCTGACCACCTACAACTATTTCACTCCTAAACTACACAACCCTGGAACGCCCAGCTAAGTCCCTAATACCACCTACACTTACGTAATGTCTAAACTACAGTCCCCGGAAATGCCCCAGCTAAATCCCACATACTACCTACTGTCAGAAAAATACCTCACTATAATAAACTATACTAAATAGTAAACCTCCCTATTATAACTATGAAGCTATGTCGCTAAAATAATAATCAATGTTTAATGATGTGTCAAAGAGATGTGCTAAAATGCTGGCGGGCCAACCTCTGGAGGGCCAGCAAAACCTCACCGGCCTAGCAGGGTTCCTGGAGCTCAGTGCCAGACTGGGATGGAGCCCGGTCTGGTGCACCTTAAAAGGGGTGCCGATTGAAGTGGGTATAGAGGAGCAAGTTACCCTTTTAGTATGTTGTCGGCAATTTGATGAGGCACTTAGGGATACCACTTTTTTGGGGGTGCTTACCTTCTGGGAGGAATGGGGGGCACTTAAATTCCGGTCCCCCTTCCTCCCCCATCAGGTGGTATCCCTAGGTGCCTCATCAAATTGCTGACAATATACTTAAAGGGCGACTTGATCTCCAGCACCCTGCTTTACTCTATATCCCCAACACCCTCAATTCCAGTCCGGCACTCAGTTCCAGGATTCTGGCTAGGCCGGCAAGGTTTTGCTGGCCCTCCGGCATTTACCACATCTCTTTGACAAAATATGTATTGTCATGTACAATGTAGATTCTTTAAAGTATTGTAGATATCTTAAACTGTATTTAATGGTTGCTTGCTATTGTTTAAAACATAAATATATATTTTAAAATAAGCATTATTAAATACCTTTTAATCCATAGATATATACAATACTTTCAACAATATGCATTGTACATGAGTATGCATATCATTTAAACATTGACCCCTAAACTGCCATAAGCTAAAAGTAACTGTTGAAGCTAAGGCCCTACACAAAAATATTCAATATTTAAAAATATTAATTGTTATGTAGAATACATATTATTTAAATATTTACATATAAATTTAAATGCAATTAATGTTGATTGTTTATATTAAAGACAGTATAATTAAAATTATAGTTCTATATAACTGCATGCCTGTAATGTAAAAATATAATTTAATGCTACTGACTACTACTATAACATAAATATAATATAACATATATATATATATATATATATATGTTATCACTAATAAACACAATAAGCTAAATACATATTAATGTATATGCAATTATTTAAACAAAAATGCATTATACATGCATAACATTTTAAATATTGAATATCAATGTACTCTCTACAATGTTTGAAATAATTGCATAGCCACGTATAAAGCATATTAGTTTAAGTATTGGATAATTTAAATATTAATATATTTTTAAAATATATATTTATGTTATAAAAGACAGTTACTTTATAATTATAATATTACATAACTGCTGGTTGTTATGTAATAATACAATTGTAATATTAATGCCTTTTTTAAAATGAATATATATTTTAAAAAATATATTTATGTTTACAATAAAAAACACAATAAGAAAAAATAAATGCATATTTATTTATATACAATAGTTTAAAGAATATGCATCATACATAAGAATGCATAATATTTTTAACATTGTAGATAGCTGCCCTAACCTTATCACCTAATCAACCCCCATACAGATATGGGGGGTGGTTATGAGATTTAAGCTTACTGCATGCTCAACATCAATAATCACCTAATCAACCCACATACAGGTATGGTGGTGGGGTGGTTAGGAGATTAAGGCCTACTGCTTTATATCAATTATCACATAATCAGCCCCCATACCTTTATGGGGAGTGGGTAGGTGATTAAAGCCTAAACCACCACCTCCCAACACAAACTATAACTACACTTACACCTAACCCCCCTCTAAACTTAACCCCCTAAGTTACAATAAAATAAAAAAATCTAAGTTACAATAAATAAAAAAAATCTAAGTTACAGAAAAGAACAAAAGACAGTATCCAAAAAAACCCAAAAATGCCATTATACCTAACATTAATCTAAATGCCCCATAAAATGAAAAAAAAAACACCCAAAACAAAAAAAAAACTAGAAAAAAATTACAAAAAAACCCTCTACAATACAAGTAACCCCCCACCCCCCAAAATAACAAAATCTACTTAAAAAAACCTATGCTAAAAAATTAAAGTTAAAATAAAAAAGCCTTAAAAATTAAAAAAACACCCCACAAAAAAGCCATAACTTACCACAAAAGCTCCTTTTGATCCGATGTTGGGCCCTCTTCATCCCGGTCGCCCATTTTCGCAGTGGCAGAGGCGGACCTCGGAGGCCTCTTTAGCCACCTCAGCACAGCAAACTTCATCCACGTCGGGACCCTCTTCATCGTGGCTCTGGGGCCCATTTTAGTGGTGGTGGAGACGGACTGCGGTGTGCTCTTTCACTGCGTCAACTCTATATCTTCTTTACTTCTGCTCTCTTCCATGATCCCTGCTCTTCATGTGGACAGTTATATTAATATACTTTTTACCTCTGTAATTACCTTGTATCTAAGAACCTTCTTCCAGCCCCCTGATCACATGACTGTGACTGTTTATTATCTATTGTCTTGCATTTAGCATTGCAATGTGCTAAATCTTAAATAACTCTCTGTGCCTGAACACAGTGTTATCTATATGGACCACGTGTACTTTCAGTCTCTTTGTGTTAAAAAGGAATTTAAAAAGCCTGTGATAAGAGGCAGCCCTCAAGGGCTTAGAAATTAGATATGAGTCTGTCTAGGTTTAGTTTCAAATAAGAATACCATGAGAAAAAAGCAAATTTGATGATAAAAGTAAATTGGAAAGTTGATTAAAATTACAAGTCCTATCTGAATAATGATAGTTTAATTTTGACTAGACTGTCCCTTTAAGTATAATGGTGTTTTTTTATTTTGGATGCTGTATTTTATTATTTTTTTGTAACTTAGATTTTTTATTTTATTGTAACAGATTATTTTTTTTGTATGTAATTTGGGGGGTTTAGGTGTTAGGTAGAGTAGGGTTAGATTGCATTTGAGGTTGTGATGGTTTAGGATTATTATTTTTTTTATTTTAAAGTAACTTAGACTTTTTCTTTTTTTTTAAAAAAAAGTAACTTAGGGGGTTTGGGGGGGGGGTAGGTGTTTGGTAGAATAAAGTTAGTTTGCGTTGGGGGTTGTGCTGGTTTAGGATTAATAGTGTAGTGTACTTGTGGTGGGCTAGTGGTGGTATAGTGTTTAATAGGATGGGTTCTTGTGGTAGGTATTTGGTGGTATAGGGGTTAATAGGATAGTACTTGCGGTGGGCTAGTGGTTGTATAGGGGTTTATAGGATAGGTACTTGCGGTGGGTATGCGGCGGTATAGGGATTAATAGGATAGTACTTGAGGTAGATATGTTGCGGTATACGGGTTAATAGTATACATACTTGCTGTGGATATGTGGCGGTATAGAGGTTAGCAGGATAGTACTTGCGGTGGACTAGTGGTGGTATAGGGGTTAATAGGATGGGTACTTGCAGTGGGTATGTGGCAGTATAGGCTTTAATAGGATAGTGCTTGTGGTATAAGGGTTAATAGGATACATACTTGTGGTGGGTATGTGGCAGTATAGGGGTTAATAGCATAGTACTTGCGGTGGGTATATGGCGGTATAGGGGGTTTATAGAATAACACATGCGGTAGGCTAGTGGCGGTTTAGATATTTATTAGTGTAGTGTTAGTTTGCGATCGTGGAGTACTTCGGTTTAGGGGTATTAGGATTAATGGTTAGGCACACAACAGTTATATATTCCAGGGATCGTTTACTATACATTGCCAATATAGGTGGCAATTCCGGGTGTTATCTATAGCCAGCATTGCCGACCAATGGCATGTATTGTAAACGCCTCTAGGCGATGCCTCCATGTCGCAAACTTGGAATATTTTGACAGACTCGCTCAACATAACGGCGGATCTCTTGGAACACTTTGCTGCCTCATAGCAGTTTCCATCATCGGGGTCTTAGTACCATCCTGTAAGCTGCAAAACAGTTGAGAGGTAAGATATTTAGAAAACTTTAGTGAATTATCTTAATAAAAGTTTAGGGGTTCTTGACTTTTAGAAGATCATAGCAAAGCAAGAAAGTCATACCAGATATGAGTTTATAAGTACAAATGGTTACATTGGATATGCATTATCATTTTGCATATACAATCAAGTTCACTGTAGAACTGATTGTGCATATATATATATACAGTATATATATATATATATATATATATATATATATATATATATATATATATATATATATATGATAAAAGTATGTGTGTGTGTGTTATCAATGGGTATTATATCTCTTTTACTGAGTGAAACCTGTATAGTTCAGTGGTTCATGTGACATGTCACTTGCAGTATAACAGAACTTACCTTGGACACTGCTAACATAAAATAATCTGTTTGGTTCCTGCATATAGTTTATTTTTAAAATATACAAAATATATTTAAATGGCCTCTAAAGTCAAAATTAAGGATACCTACACTACAGAAAATAAAAATAAATACTTAAATATTAAAAGAAAAAAAGCCCTAAACAGTGTACTGGCACCCTGACTGCCAGTACCTAAGATGGTGGTGACCAGTGTGTGGGTGTCAGGTGGAAGGGTAATCCCTACACCAATATTTATCTTAACTGCTTACTGATTAACCCTTTCACTGCCAGGAATTTCAGAAGTGTGGTGTACAGCTGCAATTAGTGGCCTTCTAAATACCAAAAACCAATCCATGCATGTCTGCTATTTTTGAACAAAGGGGATCCCAGAGAAGCTTATGACTGCAGTAATTGTATGTAAATATTTTGAGTGTGAAACCCAAAGTTTGTAAAAAGTAAAAGGGACAGTCTACTCCAAACATTGTTATTGTTTAACCCTTTCAGTGTTGACGGCTCTGAGAGGTTGCAGAGTTTTTCACTCAGGTTCTAACGACGGCTCAGAGCCGACACTAGAATTCTCCCACCTTGAGGGAGATTTAGGGGCTCCCACATGCTCCTACCCTGGTGATCGGACCTGTATAGTGACAGGCATCACCTGGGCTTCATGTTTTGCAAGGTGACGTCACGCACAATGATGTGATGACGTCACTGCACAACTTTATTTAAAATAGACAATGACAAGAATAGGGAAAGTGGGCATGCTGCTTAGAAGCCTGTAACTCAGGCATCTAAGCAGCTACAGACCCCCAAGACCCACCGTTGGAAAGGTAATCGCCTAACCTTTACAATGATGTAAGTCTTAGGGATATGTAAAAAATAAAAAATAAATATTTAAAAAAATAAATAATAAAAAAAAACCCAGGTGGGAAAGTGCTTAGCACTCAAAGGGTTAAAAAGATAGATAATAACTTTATTATCCATTGCCCAGTTTTGCACAACCAACATGGTTATATTAAAGGGATAGTCTAGTCAAAATTAAACTTTTATGATTCAGACAGAGCATGCAATTTTAAGCAACTTTCTAATTTACTCCTATTAATTTTTCTTCGTTCTCTTTGTATGTATATTTGAAAAAGCAAGAATCTAAAGCTTAGGGGCCGGTCCATTTTTGGTTCAGCACCTGGGTAGCGTTTGCTGATTGGTGTCTAAATATAGCCACCAAAGTCTTAAATGTTTTCTTCATCATTCGATTCTTAAAATATTTAAAGAGACATGAAACCCAAAATATCTCTTTCATGATCCCCATAGAGATTACAATTTAAAAAAAGTTTCCAATGTACTTCTATTATCAGATTTGCTTTGTTCTTATGTTATTCTTTGTTTAAGAGATAACTAGATAGGTAGCTTGCACGTGTCTGGATCACTACATGACAGTAAATAGTGCTGCCATCTAGTGCTCTTGCTAAAGTATAACATTGCTGCAAAACTGCTGCCATATAGTGCTGCAGACACGTGCACACTCCTGAGCTTACCTTCCTGCTTTTCAACAAAGGATAACAAGAAAATTTGATAATAGAGGTAAATTGGAAAGTTGTTTAAAATACATGCAGGGCTGGTTATATACATATTAATATGTGGCCTCTTTGTCTTAATGTATTAGATGTGTTTCCTCTTTCTTTTACTTTTGCAAACCAAATTGTTAACTTTTATTACAAGAAAAATATATATATTATCAAATACAGACAGATCTGGAGAAGACAGGGATATTTGAAAAAAATCAGCCAAAGCAGTCTAAGCAAATAATTAGACATGCAGATTGAGTAATGGCACTTCAAACGTTAAAAGAACTTACTTTACATACTTTATAGAAAGAGCACAAATTAGATACTTGGGGGCCGATTTATCAAGGGCCGAATGGCCCCTGATGCCCCTGTTTCCGTGCGAGCCTTAAGGCTCGCCAGAAATAGCAGTTATGAAGCAGCGATCTTAAGACCGCTGCTCCTTAACTGGTCCGCCTGCTCTGAGGTTGCATGCATCAATCCGCCCGATCTCATACGACCGGGTTGATTGACACCGCCTGCTAGCGGCCAATTGGCCGCAAATCTGCAAAGGCAGAATAGCACAAGCAGTTCACAAGAATTGCTTGTGCAATGATAAATGCAGACAGCATATGCTGTCAGCATTCATCGATGTCTGTCAGACATGATCATGATAAATCGGCCCCTTGAAGAATGGCCTTTTGCGGGGCATTGCCCCAAAGTAATCAGCTCTTTTACCTGTAAAAAAAAGTACCCCACCCAACATTAAAACCCACCACCCACACAACCAACCCTACTCTAAAACCCACCAAATCCCCCCTTAAAAAAAACCTAACACTAACCCCTTGAAGATCACCTTACTGGGAGACGTCTTCACCCAGCCGTCGGATGAAGAGGATGCTCCGCGTTGGATGTCTTGAAGATGGACCCGCTCCACGCTGGATGGATGAAGATAGAAGATCCCGTCTGGATGAAGACTTCTGCCCATCTGGAGGACCACTTCGCCCGGCTTGAATGAAGACTACTCCCGGCTTCGTTGAGGACTTCGGCCTGGTTGGGTGAAGACGTCTCCCGGTAAGGTGATCTTCAAGGGGTTAGTGTTAGGTTTTTTTAAGGGGGGGATTGGGTGGGTTTTAGAGTAGAGTTGGTTGTGTGGGTGGTGGGTTTTAATGTGGGGGGTGATTTGTACTTTTTTTTACAGGTAAAAGAGCTGATTACTTTGGGGCAATGCCCCGCAAAAGACCCTTTTAAGGGCTATTTGTAATTTAGTGTAGGGTAGGGCTTTTTTTATTTTGGGGGGGCTTTTTTATTTTGTTAGGGGGATTAGATTAAGTGTAATTAGTTTAAAAATCTTGTAATTTGTTTATTATTTTCTGTAATTTAGTAGTTTTTTTTTGTACTTTAGATCATTTTATTTAATTGTATATAATTGTATTTAATTGTATTTAATTGCATTTAATTTATTTAATTATAGAATAGTGTTAGGTGTAATTGTAACTTAGGTTAGGTTTTATTTTACAGGTACTTTTGTATTTATTTTAGCTAGGTGGTTATTAAATAGTTAATAACTATTTAATAACTATTCTACCTAGTTAAAATAAATACAAACTTACCTGTAAAATAAAAATAAACCCTAAGCTAGATACAATGTAACTATTAGTTATATTGTAGCTATCTTAGGGTTTATTTTACAGGTAAGTATTTAGTTTTAAATAGGAATAATTTAGTTAATTATAGTAATTTTATTTAGATTTATTTAAATTATATTTAAGTTAGGGAGGGGTTAGGGTTAGTGTTAGACTTAGATTTAGGGGTTAATAACTTTAATATAGTGGCGGCGACGTTGGGGGCGGCAGATTAGGGGTTAATAAATGTAGGCAGGTGTTGGCGATGTTAGGGATGGCAGATTGGGGGTTAATAATATTTAACTAGTGTTTGCGAGGCGGGAGTGAGGCGGTTTAGGGGTTAATATGTTTATTATAGTGGCGGCAATGTCCGGTTCGGCAGATTAATGGTTAGAATTTTTATTTTAGTGTTTGCAATGTGTGGGGGCCTTGGTTTTGGGGTTAATAGGTAGTTTATGGGTGTTAGTGTACTTTTTAGCACTTTAGTTAAGAGTTTTATTCTACGGTGTTGCAGTGTAAAACTCTTAACTACTGACTTTTAAATGCGGTACCAGTCTTGACAGGAGAGGGTCTACCGCTCACTTTTTGGCAGACTCGTAACACCGGCGCTATGCAAGTCCCATTGAAAATATAGGATACGCAATTGACGTAAGTAGATTTGCGGTATTTCCAAGTCTGGTCAAAAAGTGAGCGGTACACCTGTACCTGCAAGACTCGTAATACCAGCGGGCATTAAAAAGCAGTGTTGGGACCAGCCAACGCTGCTTTTTAAGCCTAACGCAAGACTCGTAATCTAGCCGCATGTAAATAGTTTCAATACATAAGTGGTGATGAACATAGCAAACAGGTGTCTTATTGATCAGTGCAAAGGGCTCAGTCATTTTTATATATTCCTAAAAGATAGTTATGAAGTGATGTATGTGGTTATACTCACATAAGTAGAAACATGCCCCTTGCCGTGCTTACATAAGCAGAGATGCATGGGCCCTGCACCCTTTTTTTTATGCCAGCCATGATTTAACATCAGAACTTAGATCATGTGCCTCCTGAACCCACTTACCTTAAAAGTAGTCTTAACTTTGAAGGGCATTGACAGGCTGATAGTACTAAATGCAGAAATGTGAAGTGGAACTGGAAAGTAAAAGAGGGGAGAACTCTGCGCTTGTCCTTGTCTGCAGGCACATTAGAGTAGCTGAGCAGTTATAAGAAATGGTTGAGCAAAGTTTGTTGCAGTGAGGAGGGAAATCCAAACCAGACTTAATAGGGGTAAACCAACATAGGCATTTCCTTTGCTCCACTTGACCAGCCTGGCCATAGTTATGCTTTGATTATAGAAGAGCATTTAACAAAAGGTTGTCATTTGTTTCTAGTAAACACTCAACAACAAAACCTGGGGCACAAATAAATTATTTCACCATAGAAAATGAGAAAAAATGAAAACAGTTTTTATGTTATCATAAGGAGCAGATGTATTAAGAGTTTGAGCTGCTTACACATTAGTGCAGAGCTTTCCAAACTTTTCATGCTGGTGACACACTTTTTTATACCTACATCATTTTGCGACACAGTAATTCAGTTGTACTAGCAAACAGGAGGTTAAACTAATTTGTTTTAAGAGATACAGACACATACATAAATGGTATAATAACTAAATGTATTTATAAGTAACAGTATGTATGTGCAAGAATTTAAAAAAGTTTAATACCACCAATAGCTACTTACTATTTTAACCGCTTAATGACTGGACCATTTTTCAATTTTCTTACCCTTAAGGACAAGACCTATTTTTACATTTCTGCAGTGTTAGTGTTTAGCTGTAATTTCCCTCTTACTCATTTACTGTATCCACACATATTATATACCGTTTTTCTCGCCATTAAATGGACTTTCTAAAGATACCATTATTTTCATCTTATATCTTATAATATACTATTAAAAAATGTATAAAATATGAGGAAAAAATGGAAAAAAAACACACTTTTTCTAACTTTGACCCCCAAAATCTGTTACACATCTACGACCACCAAAAACAATCATGCTAAATAGTGTCTAAATTTTGTCCTGAGTTTAGAAATACCCAATGTTTACACGTTCTTTGCTTTTTTGCAAGTTATAGGGCAATAAGTACAAGTAGCACTTTGCTATTTCCAAACCACTTTTTTTCAAAATTAGCGCTAGTTACATTGGAACACTGATATCTGTCCGGAATCTCTGAATATCCCTTGACATGTATATATTTTTTTTTAGAAGACAACCCAAAGTATTGATCTAGGCCCATTTTGGTATAGTTCATGCCACCATTTCACTGCCAAATGCGAGCAAATAAAAAAAATTGTTCACTTTTTCACAAATTTTGTCACAAACTTTAGGTTTCTCACTGAAATTATTCACAAACAGTTTGTGCAATTATGGCACAAATGGTTGTAAATGCTTCTCTGGGATCCCCTTTGTTCAGAAATAGCAGACATATATGGTTTTGGCATTGCTTTTTGGTAATTAGAAGGCCACTAAATGCCGCTGTGCACCACACATGTATTATGCCCAGCAGTGAAGGGGTTAATTAGGGAGCTTGTAGGGACCTTGAAGGGTTAATTTTAACTTTAGTGTAGTGTAGTAGACAACCCAAAGTATTGATCTAGGCCCATTTTGGTATATTTCATGCCACCATTTCACTGCCAAATGCGAGCAAATAAAAAAAAAAGTAAAATTTTTCACAATTTTAGGTTTCTCACTGAAATTATTTACAAACAGTTTGTGCAATTATAGCACAAATGGTTGTAAATGCTTCTCTGGGATCTCCTTTGTTCAGAAATAGCAGACATATATGGTTTTGGCATTGATTTTTGGCAATTAGGAGGCCGCTAAATGCTGCTACGCACCACACTTGTATTATGCCAAGCAGTGAAGGGGTTAATTAGGTAGCTTGTAGAGAGCTTGCAGGGTTAATTTTAGCTTTAGTGTAGAGATTAGCCTCCCTTCTGACACATCCCACCCTCTGATTGCTCCCAAACAGCTCTCTTCCCTCCCCCACCCCACAATTGTCCCCGCCATCTTAAGTACTGGCAGAAAGTCTGCCAGTACTAAAATAAAAGGTTTTTTTTATTTTTATTTTTTTTAAAAAATGATTCAGCTGTGATGGACCCCTGCCTTAGCCCTCAACCTCCCTGATCCCCCCCAAACAGCTCTCTAACCCTCCCCACCTACCTATATGCCACCATCTTGGGTACTGGCAGCTGTCTGCCAGTACCCAGTTTTTGCCAAAAAATAAAGCTTTTTTTTTTTAATTACAGCTTTTTCTGTAGTGTAGCTGCCCCCCAATACCCCCATCCACCTAACCCTACCAGATCCTATTCATTTTTTATTTTATTTTAAAAAAACGTTTTCTGCCCCCCCCCTCCATCTTAACAGTAATCATTGGTGACAGTGGTTGCTGCGCGTGCACGCGCCCCCGCACGCACGCCCCCGCAGGCCCCCCCTCCACACGCTTCCAGCATCCTACGTGCACAATGCACTTGCAGGAACCGGATGCCGGGTAGCGATGGGTCGCCCACCCGCCTCCCTTGTAAGCTCCCACCCACAACGAATGGCACCATCGCTACTGGTGCAGAGAGGGCCACAGAGTGGCTCTCTCTGCATCGGATGCTTTTTAAAGGGTATTGCAGGATGCCTCAATATCGAGGCATCACTGCAATACCCTGAGAGCTGCTGGAAGCGATTGCGATCGCTTCCAGCACTCTCTTAGACAACTGACGTACCAGGTACGTCCATTGTCACTAACTGACAGTTTTTGCAGGACGTACCTGGTACGTCAGTTGTCATTAAGGGGTTAAAGGGATGTATGAGGTTGATGGGATGAACACAGTTTCTGAATATTTGGTGGAATATTAAATAAAGACACTTGCATTTTATCATCAAGCATTTTTAAGCTTCCACTTCCTATCCATATATCAAGAGCAGGAGCAGCAATGCACTACTAGGAGCTAGCTGCAGAATAAAAAAACACTGACTTTTGACTTTTGCTCAGTGTTTAAGCTGCCGCCCTCAGAGCTCTGCGAGATGCACTGACTACTGCCCACACTGCAAACACACTGCTATCCCATTCACTGACTACACGTGCAGTCAGGAGTCAATGTGCCGCCAAAGCCGCCAATTGCAATAGTTTCAGTTCCCACTGAGCTGCACCAATAGGTTAAGATGATCTGTGACCCACTAGATATCAATCACGAGTCAACCATGTGATATGTGTAGCAAGCAGGCGGAAAGTTGGAAACAAAAAAAAAATTTAAAATAATTTTAAATTCAAAAACATTTGTGCTGAAGCAGGCACACACCTACACACTGCTGCCGACACACTAATGTGTCACGACACACAGTTTGGAAAGCACTGCATTAGTGAAACACCTCTCAAGAAATGGCTTATTCTAACTTTAGAATTCTTCCTAAATACAGCCAAAGGAATGTCGATTTACTTTGATTATTGTATTAAAATGAAGAATAACTTACAGTCAGCTAGATTACAAGTTTGTGCGTTCGTCTTTTAACGCTGAAAATATGGTAATTTCAGCGTTAAAGCAGCACCGCAGCCATTACAAGTCTTGTTGGTATAGGTGTACCGCAAGCCTTTTAGCCTGTAATGCAACGTCAGTACCGCACTCATAAAAATGATGTTTTTTCATGGTATTCCCATAGCGCCGGTATTACGAGTTTTGCGGTGAGGCTAAAAAGCGAGCGTTACAGCCTAAAACCACAAGATCAGTAACGCCATCTAAAGTCAGTAGTTATGAGTTTTACGCTACAAAGCTGTAACATACAACTCATAACTAAACTGCTACAAAGTACACTAAACATCCATAAACTACCTATTAACCCCTAAACTGAGGCCCTCCCGCATCGCACATACTATATTAAAGTTATTAACCCCTAGTCTGCCGCTCCCAACATCGCCGCCACTAATAAAATGTATTAACCCCTGTTCCGCCACTCCCCGACATCGTCACCACTATACTAAAGTTATTAACCCCTAAACCGCTGCCTCCCGCATCACAAACACTATTTAAATAATATTAACCCCTAATCTGCCATCCGCCCACATCGCCCCCACTATACTAAAGTTATTAAGCCCTACACCGCCGCCACTATAATAAACCTATTAACCCCTAAACCGAAAGCCCCCACATCGCAATAAACTAATTTAAACTAGTAACCCCTAAACCTAACACTAACATAACCTTAACCCTAACACCCCCTTTACAACTTTAACATAATTAAAATAGAGCTAAATTAAAATTACAATTATTAACTAAATAAACCTATTAACCCCTAAACCGCCAGCCCCCCACATCGCAACAACCTAAATTAAACTATTTAAGCAGCTTTCATTCTATTGGCTGATTCATCATACAATAGAATTAGAGCTGCTTAAATCCTATTGGCTTATTTGAACAGCCAATAGGATTTTAGCAGCTCTAATTCCTATTGGCTGATTCCAAATTTTCAGCCAATAGAAATGCAAGGGACGCCATCTTGGATCACGTACCTTGCATTGAAGATTCAGTGTATGGCGGCGACCGTATGAAGAGGATGCTCCGCGCCGGATGTCTTCAGGATGGACCTGCTCCGCGCCACCGGGATCAAGATAGAAGATGCTGGATGAAGATTGAAGAGGCCGCCTGGATGAACACTTCTCGCCGCTTGGATGAGGACTTCGCTGACGGGATGAAGATTGAAGGGGCTGCCTGGATGAAGACTTCTCACCGCCTGGATGAGGACTTCTCTGCCGGGATGAAGATCATTCAAGCGGGACTTCAAAAACTGTAAGTGGATCGTCTTGGGGTTAGTGTTAGGTTTTTTAAGGGTTTTTGGGTGGGTTTTATTTTTAGATTAGGGTTTGGGCAGTAAAAGAGCTAAATGCCCTTTTAAGGGCAATGCCCATCCAAATGCCCTTTTCAGGGCAATGGGTAGCTTAGGTTTTTTAGATAGTTTTTTTATTTTGTGGGTTTGAGGGGGTGGGGGTTTGTAATGTTAGTGGGTTTTTATATTTTTATTTAATAAACAGAGCTGATTTCTTTGGGGCAATGCCCTACAAAAGGCCCTTTTAAGGGCCATTGGTAGTTTATTCTAGATTAGGTTTTTTATTTTGGGGTGTTTTTTTTTAATGGGTATAAGAATAGCAATAATTTTTATTATTTTTGATAATTTGTTTGTTTTTTTGTGTAATGTATTTTTTTTAGGGGGTGTTGTTCGTTTGTGGAAAAAGAGCTGTTTAACTTAGGGCAATGTCCTACAAAGGGCCTTTTTAAGGGCCCCCCAAAATGCCCTTTTAAGGGCCCTTGGTAGTTTTGGGGGTGGGGGTTTGTATACTGTTAGGGGTGTTTTTTTGTAGCAAAATAGCTGTTGAACTTAGGGCAATGCCTTACAAAAGGCCCTTTTAAGGGCCCCCAAAAGGCTCTTTTAAGGGCCCTTGTTAGTTTATTTTCGATCAGGCTTTTCGGGGGCAGCAGATTAGGGGTGTTTAGATGTGGCGTTTATGTTAGGGTGTTATGTTTAAACTGTATTTTCTTTTTCCCCATATACATCAATGAGGTTGCATTACAGAGCTTTTCTTTCTGCGATCGCAGGTGTTTTTTTTCTGACCTGCTCTCCCCATTGATGTCTATGGGGAAAGCATGCACAAGCACGTCAAATCAGTGCTTGTTTTTAGTGCGGTATGGAGCTTAAAAACCCCATATCGAACGCACAAGCCTGGTTTTTTAAAACTTGTAATGGCAGCGCTATAGGGGATTAAATAACACCACTTTTGTTGCGTTTGTTAATTTCCCTATTGCGCTCAAAACTCGTAATCTAGCTGAATGTTATTATTTATGGAGCAGTGTACAGCATGTGTGATTAGAAATGTGTCCATGTTCCTCAAAATATCTCAGGACTTTCCATTTAAATTAGCAGAGTAATTTGTATTATTGATCAGGTCATTCAAGTAGGCTTTAGTATTATCAATATACAAATTACCTTTTCTCTGAGGGTCTTTCTTCTGCTACTTTTTTATGTAGGATTAACTGCTTTCATGTTGGTCTCTAGTGCACTGTTAATCTATAACCTGTGAATGTGAGCATTACAGACCACCGTCTCACTCATTTTTCCATTTTGGTTTTAGCTGTAAAATGTCAAGAAGGAAATGTGTACATAATGTGCCAGTATGAAACTTCAGTAATTTATAACTATATACATTGTTTTAACTTGGGATATCAATTAACTGAAGTGACATGAAACAGTTATAATCATTATGGTTTATTTTAATTGTATCTACCAATTGTTACATTTTAAGACCTTCAAAACCCTTCACATATCTAACCTATGTATGTGTTGAAAGATATGTTTAAACATTTTTAATCTAGTTATATTGTATATCGCATGGGAAAGTCTTTCTAATGTACTAAGTTAAATTAAGCTCTCTGCACTCATGCACTTATGACAGGCTGCCCTGACAGCACACATGACAAGCGTTTGGCACTCTGTGACCTGCCTGCTTGAAACTGCCATAGAAAGAAATGCTTCTGTATAAAGTATATCAGTAATAAAACACATTATAAAACTATAATATATATATATATATATATATATATATATATATATATATTCCTTTTTATTCACCTTGAATTATTATTTAGATGCTACAAGATACATTAAATAAATGATTATTGGAAAAGCAAAAAAAAAAAAAAAAAGAATAATTCAAATTGAAAGTGATCAGACTTAACCACAAGGCTTGAAACTTGGAGGCAGGTTAAACTATTTTACACTTCTGTGCAACATTTTATTAAAAGAAAACCATTACCATTGTTATTTCTCAGAAGTGTGTCCCGAATGTAAAATGTAATGTGGATACAGGAATACATTTTACACTGAACACCTTTATTTAATTAATTTCTAACTTTTACCTAAGTCAATCAAAGTATTTTTTATTTATAAAATAGCAACCTGGCGACCAGCACAGTTTTATAGTTTTCAGTGGAAGTAATGGTTAATTCAGCAGTATTTCAGTTAGGCACATCATCTGTTCTCTTTACATTGGGTATGTCCTGGAAATTTAAAATGATAAGTTTACATATCCTTAAATAAACTAAGTAGTAAAAGTTCCCTTAGACCTCATCATTAGTCCATATACATTGGCATTATATTAAAATAGGTTTATTTTAAAATAATATGCATACCTTATGTTTATAAAGAATTTACAATCCTAATAGAGTGAATATAAAACATAACACATTCAAATAAAACTAAGATTAAAATAAAAATATAACAAACACATACACATATATTAATTTATGCTCACACACTCTATAGTATGTAAGTCACAAAAAAAGACCAAGAGGCAATAACATGATGTCATCCCCAATTTTTATTCCCATGTGAGAACAATGACTCTATGTCATCTGATTTTCCACACTTTCTCATCCACTAGAGGTAAAAGTTAAGATCCTTTTTCAAATGAAGGGTCATATGTTTTCATTGCAAACCAGTGAGATGTGACATCTATCTTACGCTATGTTAAACGGAAGAGTCTACACCAGAATGTTTATTGTTTAAAAAGATAAGATAATCCCTTTATTACCCATTCCCTAGTTTTGCACAACCAACACAGTTATATAAATATACCTTTTACCTCTGTGATTACCTTGTATCTAAGCCTCTGCAAACTGCCCCCTTATTTCAGTTCTTTTGACAGACATCCATTTTAGCCGATCAGAGCTGGCTCACCTGAACTCCACGTGCGTGAGCACAGTGCTATCTATATGACACACATGAACTAACACCCTCTGGTGGTGAAAAACTGTCAAAATGCCCTGAGAGAAGAAGCGCCCTTCAAGGGCTTAGAAATTTGCATATGAACCTCCTAGGTTTAGCTTTCAACTAAGAATACCAAGAGAACAAAGCAAAGTTGGTGATGAAAGTAAATTGGAAAATGGATTAAAATTACATTCTCTATCTGAAGCAAGAAAGTTTATTTTGGACTGAACTGTCCCTTTAACAATATCATCATATTTAAAATACATGGAGGGGATTCTTGCAGAGTACCTTTCTCTCTGCACCACATTACATTAGAACCCTCAAAAAGAGGGAGTAAACCTTTTCCAATAAATATTCCTCAACTTATTGGCAAGTGATTGCCATAAAAGCCAAACTACCGACTCCCTTATTTACTATAGGGTGGAATATGGGTGATCTTCTCTTATGAAAAATTGTTTTTATGGTTAGTAAATGACTACCTTATCAATAGCATTCACCTTAAGTCTCTTTAAAATATCAGATTTAATTTCCCCCCTTTGGGCTAGATTACACGTGGAGTGCAAAATGGTTAGCTCAACACCACTCAAGGTAAATCAACAGCTCTACTATGTTTATGGTGGTATAACAAGTTGAAAGTAAAAGGTTATTGCTCGAAAGACTCAGTTATAATAACATCTGGAGGTTAGATAATGCAGTCTCACTAACTCCATTTCCCCCTAGACTTCTATGGGGTGCACTAAAAAGCTTTTTTTTTTTACTTTTTACGCTTGAGCGCTAGGACAATTGTGCGAAAGCTGAAGGTACATTAAAAATACTTTAAATACCTATGTTTTATGCTTATAAAATGTTCTTTATATTTTTAATATATATCTCTACATATATCAGTATATATTTTTGTAAAATATATATCTCTATCTATCTATCTATCTATCATCTATCTATCTATCTATCTATCTATCTATCGATCGATCAATTTATCAATCTATCAATCTTATGTACAGATATATATATAGAGATATATATTTAAAATTAAAAAGAACATTTCTTACCAATGGCATGGAGAGTCCACAAAACATTCTAATTACTAGTGGGATATTCACTCCTGGCCAGCAGGAGGAGGCAAAGAGCACCCCAGCAGAGCTGTTAAGTATCACTTTCCTTATCCATAACCCCCAGTCATTCTCTTTGCCTTGATCACGGGAGGATGGCAAAGATGGTGTCTGAAGATTTTATTCCTTTTAATGGGTACTTTTCCCTGCAAGCAAAAATTGGGGCTATGCTGTGTCCAAGTCAATCTCTTTAGTAAGAGTAATGGTGGCTATTAGCAGTTAGAAGATGGTGAGGTGGTCTTTGCTTAAACTTCTAACATTATTGCTACCCCTATTATAGAAAGCTGGAATTGGTTACTCTGTTCTTTCTTTTCTATAGGTCCCTGGTAGATATGATGAAGCTGCCACACCTCAGAAAACAGCTCCTGTCTGACAGAGCAGGATCCACAGGTAAGTGCTTTCCCTTCTAGGTCTGAAGGTACCTGCAGTATAGGGGTTAAATCCTCGTGGAAAGTATTTAAATCTGTTTTAGCGGCACTGCTCTTATGTGAAAAGAGGCATCATTTTTTATTGGGGATTTAGAGATGGGAGAGTGTATGAAGTGTTTGACAGGTGTTTGTTTTACTTCTTACTTGTTGCAATCACATTTTAGTTCAGCTTATTCACCCAATCACTTTTTCTGTTCTGCTGTTGCTTTTCGCACCGTTTTTGTTTGGGGAAATTTAAAAAAAAAAAAAAAAGTTTTTTTTTATTGCGGTCACGTGACCGCTCCTCGACACTTCCGTTTTTCTGCTTCTCTGTTCAGATCTTCTATCTACAGTGGCGAGTGCATTTGGACTGTTTTTTTTGCTACTGGGTGTGTCTGGTTTTCTGTGCTAGTGGGATAGCAACTTCTGGAGGGGTAAGACCTCAGCAGAGCTGAGAGTTTTAAATGCTTATTTATGTTTCATTGCTTCATATAAATAAACTTAATCTGGCATTTCATTTTTTTTGTTAATTGTGAACTGGTACCCAATTATGGACACTAAGGGGGATATTTATCAAAGCGTCAATCTCAGTGCATTCGCCGGCATCAATACGCTCACCAGACATCGCTGCTGTGAATCCACATATGATGCCCTTATTTATTAAAAAAACCGTCAAAAACATGTGCGTCAAGTATGGCGCGATGAGCATCGGACTGTTGGTAACTAACAGTCATCGATGTCACGGTTATTCTGTTTTTCCCAACTTTTTTTATACCATTTCATCTGTCCATGAACAAGCACATTTCTCTAAAGCTAATCTTTTATTTTTCATCTGTTAATGTTCAAGAAATAGCTAGCTTTATACCTCGATAAACAATATCTCATAGAAAGTTATTTATATTTATTTGTTATATGATACTTTCACATAAATTAATGTGTATTTGTATTTCTAGAAGTCATGATATGCTTTTATCTCATGTTTTTTTATAAATGATTATTAATGCTATAATTTGTACATATATCTTTGCACATATTTGTATATGTATATATATATATATATATATATATATATATATATATATATATATATATATATATACTAAGACAATGCCACCTGCTCTAAAAAGGATATTGAGTGAAAAAGTTATGGAACACCTGACAAATTAAGTACAAGCAGTTGAACCAGTGCACGGAACCCAGAGACTATAATATGAATTAGATAAGAAAGGCAATTAGATGGGTTAATCCGGCACACACTAATTTATATCACTATGCCAAAATTATATTGTAATAAAAAATACACAGGGAGCCACCGGGTCAGATCAGAAAAAAGGAAAGCATTTATTACATCTAAATAAATCAATTCTATAAACTAACATATACTAATAGGTTCAATAAACCTAAGAGAAAATACAGTAAATGTGAGCAATCCTAAAAACTTGGAAAAAATCGGACCATGTATGGTAAAGTACACCGGTATATAGTTAGATATATAATCTAAACCCATGGGTCTAAGCTATAGCACAATTATGCATAGCAAATATCTAATCAATAGAAACAGATTGGAGTTATGGAGTGAGCGCCAAAGGCAGAGGTGATGAGAACAATTGACTGGCAGTTTAAAAATAAATATATTTAATACATAATCTAATAAACAAGTTGATACATAGTCTAATACATAAGAAAACAATTACTTAAAAACATGGATCCATGTGTACAAGAAATAATAAAACAGTATCAAAGATTACAGTAATATAGGTTAAAAACTAAATGAATAGGAACACAGCATATATGGTGTATAGATAAAAAGTGATAGGATAATACGACGTGTCTGATACAGTAGGAACAAAGTTAATGCAACGATAATAACACAATAAAGTTCAACAATGAAGTTCAAAAATAATAAGTGACACGGGCATGACATGGCCGGGTGGGACATGGGCGGGGCCAGGCATGACACGGGTGGGGCCAGAGAGACAGAGAGCTCTAAAGAGGGGGTATAGAGAGAGCAGAAGAGGGAGGATAAAGAGAGGGAGAAAGACTGCAAAAGAGAGGGGGGAATGGAGAGAGACAGCAAAAGAGAGGGGGCATAGAGAGAGCAAAAGAGGGGGCATAGAGAGAGCAAAAGAGAGAGAGCAAAAGAGAGGGGGAGAAAGCAAAAAAGAGAGGGGGAGAGAGAGCAGAATAGGGGGAGAGAGAGAGGAAGAGAGATAGCAAAAGAGAGAGGGGAGAGAGAGAACAGAAGAAGGGGAGAGAGAGAGAGCAAAAGAGGGGGAGAGAGAGAGAGAGAGAGAGAGAGAGAGAGAGCAAAAGAGAGGGAGAGGAGAGAGAGCAAAAGTGAGGGTGGAGAGAGAGAGAGCAAAAGAAAAGGGGAGGAGAGAGAGCAAAATTGAGGGTGGAGAGAGAGCAAAAGAGAGGGGGGAGGGAGAGCAAAATAATGGGGAGAGAGTAAAAGAGAGAGGGGAGAGAGAGCGCGCAAAAGAGAGGGGGAGAGACAGCAAAAGAGAGGGGGAGAGAGTTAAAGAGAGGGAGAGATACAGCAAAAGAGAGAGGGGAGAGAGAGAGAGCAAAAGAGAGGGGGAAAGAGAGCAAAAGAAAGGGGAGAGAGTAAAAGAGAGAGGGGAGAGAGAGAGCAAAAGAGAGGGGGAGGTAGAGAGCGCAAAAGAGAGGGGGAGGAGGAGAGAGTGCAAAAGAGAGGGGGAGAGAGCGCAAAAGACAGGGGGAGAGAGAGCAAAAGAGAGGGAGAGAGACAGCAAAAGAAAGGGAGAGAGAGAGCAAAAGAGAGAGGGGAGAGAGCGAGCAAAAGAGAGGGGAGAGAGAGAGAGGGGGCAGAGCAAAAGAGAGTGGAGAGAGAGAGATACAGAGAGAGAGAGAGAGAGAGAACAGAAGAGAGGCGGGAGAGAGCAAAAGAGAGGGGGAGAGAGAGAGTAAAAGAGGGGGATAGAGAGAGCAAAAGAGGGGGGAAGAGAGAGCAAAAGAGAGGGGGAGAGAGAGCAAAAGAGATGGAAAGGGACAGCAAAAGAGAGGGGAGAGAGCAAAAGAGAGGGAGAGATACAGCAAAAGAGAGAGGGAAGAGAGAGCAAAAGAGAAAGGGATATAGAGAGCGCAAAAGAGAGCAGGAGAGAGAGCAAAAGAGAGGGAGAGAGACAGCAAAAGAGAGAGAGAGAGAGCAAAAGAGAGGGAGAGAGAGAGCAAAAGAGAGATGGGAGAGAGCAAAAGAGAGGGGAGAGAGAGAGAGCAAAAGAGAGTGGAGAGAGAGAGAACAAGAGAGGGGGCAGAGAGAGAGCAAAAGAGAGAGGGGAAGAGAGAGAGCAAAAGAGAGTGAGAGAGACAGCAAAAGAGGGGGAGACAGAGCAAAAGAGAGGGGAGAGAGAGAGAGCACAAAAGAGAGTGGAGAGAGAGAGAGAGCAAAAGAGAGGGGGAGAGGAGAAAGAGCAAAAGTGAGGGTGGAGAGAGAGAGAGAGCAAAAGAAAAGGGGAGGAGAGAGAGCAAAATTGAGGGTGGAGATAGAGCAAAAGAGAGGGGGGAGAGAGAGCAAAATAATGGGGAGAGAGTAAAAGAGAGAGGGGAGAGAGAGTGTGCAAAAGAGAGGGGGAGAGACAGCAAAAGAGAGGGGGAGAGAGTTAAAGAGAGGGAGAGATACAGCAAAAGAGAGAGGGGAGAGAGAGAGAGAGCAAAAGAGAGGGGGAGAGAGAGCAAAAGAAAGGGGAGAGAGTAAAAGAGAGAGGGGAGAGAGAGAGCAAAAGAGAGGGAGATAGAGAGCGCAAAAGAGAGGGGGAGGAGGAGAGAGTGCAAAAGAGAGGGGGAGAGAGTGCAAAAGACAGGGGGAGAGAGAGCAAAAGAGAGGGAGAGAGACAGCAAAAGAAAGGGAGAGAGAGAGCAAAAGAGAGAGGGGAGAGAGCGAGCAAAAGAGAGGGGAGAGAGAGAGAGGGGGAGAGCAAAAGAGAGTGGAGAGAGAGAGAGATAGATACAGAGAGAGAGAGAGAGAGAGAGAGAGAGAGAGAGAAAACAGAAGAGAGGCGGGAGAGAGCAAAAGAGAGGGGGAGAGAGAGAGTAAAAGAGGGGGATAGAGAGAGCAAAAGAGGGGGGAAGAGAGAGCAAAAGAGAGGGGGAGAGAGAGCAAAAGAGATGGAAAGGGACAGCAAAAGAGAGGGGAGAGAGCAAAAGAGAGGGAGAGATACAGCAAAAGAGAGAGGGAAGAGAGAGCAAAAGAGAAAGGGATATAGAGAGCGCAAAAGAGAGCGGGAGAGAGAGCAAAAGAGAGGGAGAGAGACAGCAAAAGAGAGGGAGAGAGAGCAAAAGAGAGGGAGAGAGAGAGCAAAAGAGAGACGGGAGAGAGAGCAAAAGAGAGGGGAGAGAGAGAGAGCAAAAGAGAGTGGAGAGAGAGAGAACAAGAGAGGGGGCAGAGAGAGAGCAAAAGAGAGAGGGGAAGAGAGAGAGCAAAAGAGAGTGAGAGAGACAGCAAAAGAGGGGGAGACAGAGCAAAAGAGAGGGGGAGAGAGAGAGCGCAAAAGAGAGTGGAGAGAGAGAATAAGAGAGAGAGGGAGAGCAAAAGAGAGGGGGAGAGAGAGAGCAAAAGAGAGGAGAGGAAGAGAGAGAGCAAAAGAGGGGGAGAGAGAGCAAAAGAGAGGGGGGAGAGAGAGAGAGCAAAAGAGAGGGGTTAGAGAGAAAGCAAAAGAGAGGGGGAGAGAGAAAAAGAGAGGGAGATAGAGAGAGCAAAAGAGGGGGGAAGAGAGAGCAAAAGAAAGGGGAGAGAGTAAAAGAGAGAGGGGAGAGAGAGCGTGCAAAAGAGAGGGGGAGAGAGAGCAAAAGAGATGGAAAGGGACAGCAAAAGAGAGGGGGAGAGAGCAAAAGAGAGGGAGAGATACAGCAAAACAGAGAGGGGAGAGAGAGCAAAAGAGAATGGGAGATAGAGAGAGCGCAAAAGAGAGGGGGAGAGAGTGCAAAAGAGAGGGAAAGAGAGAGCAAAAGAGAGGGAGAGAGACAGCAAAAGAGAGGGAGAGAGACAGCAAAAGAGATGGAGAGAGAGACCATAAGAGAGAGGGGAGAGAGAGCAAAAGAGAGGGGAGAGAGAGAGCAAAAGAGAGTGGAGAGAGAGAACAAGAGAGGGGGCAGAGAGAGAGCAAAAGAGAGAGGGGAAGAGAGAGAGCAAAAGAGAGTGAGAGAGACAGCAAAAGAGGGGGAGAGAGAGCAAAAGAGAGGGGAGAGAGAAAGCAAAAGAGAGTGGAGAGAGAGAATAAGAGAGAGAGGGAGAGCAAAAGAGAGGGGGCGAGAGAGAGCAAAAGAGAGGGGAGGAAGAGAGAGAGCAAAAGAGGGGGAGAGAGAGCAAAAGAGAGGGGGGAGAGAGAGAGAGCAAAAGAGAGGGGGAAGAGAGAAAGCAAAAGACGGGGAAGAGAGAGAGCAAAAGAGAGGGGGAGAGAGAGAGTAAAAGAGAGGGGGATAGAGAGAGCCAAAAAGAGGGGAGAGAGAGAGAGAGCAAAAGAGAGGGGAGAAGGAGAGCAAAAGAGAGGGGGGATAGAAAGAGAGCAAGGGGTGGGACCTCTGTACGGCAAAAAATGGCCCGTGTACACGGGCTTTAGGGCTAGTATATATATATATATATATGTGTGTGTTATGTCAGAAATCTTTTGCAAACATATTTAAATGTCCCTAATTTCCTTTTTTTGTTCTAAACAATGTTGTGTTTCATATCTCTGTGTTTATTTATACCACTATATGTATATAGTGTAAATGTATTATTATTCTGAGCAGGAATAATTGCAAATATAACATGTAATCAGGGTATCATATGTATTTATCTGAAAAAACAAAAGAGGGGCGACTGCTAGTGCAGACCAAAGTGATATTCAGCACCCCGTGTCAGCAAACCAAGGTATATAGGTACTCACATTTAGCAGCAAACCGGGCTATTATAGTAGCCCAGTGCACATAATCAGCTGGCTCCCAGGTGTGTGGACTCTGATGTTAATGAGGCAGGTATTCGTATCAAAGAGACTCAAAAAAAGTGCTTGGAATAAAAAATGCTTTATATTTAAAAAATAGTACAGAACATACAATAAAAGGTTAAAACTAAAAGTATTATTCGCTACTCGTTTCTCGGCGCTTAAACATAGTACAAATAATGGAAGTTAGCTATATTATGTTGTGTATTTATTTCATTTTTATCTCTATATCTATTAGTGCGACCAGTTTGGGGCAAAACTTGCTTTGTAATGAGAGACAAAGTTGTAGCATAATCCATAAATAGTAATGTATTTTTAATTTTTATCCCTATATCTACTAGTGCAACAAATGTGGAGCAATAATATTGTTTGATTTTGAAAGGGTATACAATTTTAATAAAGTTTCTAATTTACTTTTATTATGCCCAGGACATACTTGAAAATGAGAGAAATCTCAATGTATCCTTCCTGGTAAAATATTTTATAAATAAATAAATAAATGTAATATACTTCATTCTCTTGCAGCATCGAACATAAGCTTTCTGTGTTTTCAGACTCCCATTGATTTCTATGGCATTCGCTGCCTCAATATGGCATCCGCGGCCTCAAGGGTGGCGAATTGAAAACTAGGTACGCTGTGTCAGAATAGATGCAAGCGTACCTGTTAAATGTTAGATAAATTGGGAAAAGGGTCAAATAGAGTCAAATGTGTATTTGAAACATCTGTAATGATGCAAGCATCGGTCTGTGTCGGATTGAGATTGCGGGGGCGTATATTTTGTCACACACTTCGACATTTGACGATCAAATACAACACGGGGTTTCCAGCGTATTATCAGTTGACGCTTTGATAAATATCCACCTAATACTGAAGTTGATTCATTTGAAAAATGCTTATTGTGTTTGGAGGCTAAGATAATTCCTCCTGTACAGTTTTGCTCTTCATGTTTAAATAAAACGTTAAAGTTTAAAGATAAGATGTCTCTCCCTGATCCTCCTGTCTCTCAGAATAGTGTTATCCTAGCTAAGCCTCAGCTTTCCCCTAAAGCTTCCCAAGCTTCACATGCAGTGCCCTGCGGTTCCTCTCAACCCCCTGGGAATGTTTTTTTACCTGAGGATTTCGCTGTGCAGATTACTTCTGCTGTTTCTTCAGCATTATCAGCTTTTCTAAAGGTTTCTGGTAAACGAAAGAGGAAATCTAAATATATTGATGTTAGTAAGGCTGACTCCTCTAAAGCTGCGTTAGTCAATTTGTCTCAATTATCTGATGAGGATGATTCTTCAGTGGCATCTGAGGGGGAATTGTCAGATTCTGATACTGTAGTAAATTCTGCAGATTCAGAGGAGATTCATTTCAGATTTAAGTTAGAACACCTTCAATTTTTTTTAAGGAGGTTCTTGCTACTTTGGAAGAATCCAAATCTGTTGCGGAGAATTTAAAGAGGTCTAGTAAGCTTAATAGGGAATATGATGTACCCTCATCTGTGGAAGTATTTCCAGTTTCAGACCATATGGCAGATATTATAACTCAGGAATGGGATAATCCAGGTATTCCTTTTTCCCAAACCCCTGTTTTTAAAAGATGTTTCCTGTTGCTGACTCTATTCATGACTTGTGGCGCATGGTGCCCAAGGTAGAGCGAGGTATCTCTACTCTGGTTAAGAGAACTACTATTCCTATTGAAGATAGTTGTTCTTTCAAGGATCCCATGGATAGGAAGCTTGAGGCTTTTTTGAAGAAGATGTATATTCATCAGGGATTACAGTGGCAACCTTTTGCTAGTATTGCTACAGTTGCAGCATCATATTGGTGCGATGATTTCTCTAATCTTATCCTAGAAGAGACTACTATAGAGGACATCCAAAAACAGGATCAAGGCTCTCAAGCTAGCCAATACCTTTATTTGTGATGCCAACATGCAAGTTCTTAGGTTGGGTGCTAAGATTTCTGGTTTTACTATTTTAGCTCACAGAGCTCTCTGGGTAAAATCTTGGTCTGCAGATGTAACATCCAAGTCCAATATTTTATCTCTGCCTTATAAGGGTAAAACTTTGTTTGGACCAGGTCTGGCAGAAATTATTTCTGACATTACAGATGGAAAGGGTTCTTTCCTACCTCAGGATAAAAAGAATAGACCTAAGGTTCACCAGAATTCTAATTTTTGTTCCTTTCATAACTTTAAGGGACAGAAGTTTTCCTCTTCCAAGTCAGATCAATCCAAGTCTTCTTGGAGGTCCAGTCAGCCTTGGACTAGGGGGAAGCAAGCTAAGAAGCCTTCCGTTGATTCTGAATCAACATGAAGGGGCCACCTGCGATCCTGTAGTGGATCAAGTGGGGGGAAGGCTTTCTTTTTTTCAGCAGGCTTGGATATGCAATGTTCCAGACCCTTGGGCCATAGATATAGTATCCCTCGGTTACAGAATAAGATTCATATCTTGTCCTCCCAGGGGCAGGTTCCACCTGTCAAGGTTATCTGTGAATCAGATAAAGAGAGAGGCCTTCTTAAACTGCGTAAAGGACCTATCATCCCTGGGAGTGATTGTTCCAGTTTCTCTAGAGGAACAGGTTCTAGGATTCTTTTCAAATCTATTTGTAGTTCCCAAGAAGGAGGGCACTTTTCGTCCCATTCTGGACTAAAAGTGTCTCAATCAAATCCTCAGGGTTCCGTCCTTCAAGATGGAGACCATCCGTTCTGTTCTTCCTTTGGTCCAAAAGGTCAGTTCATGATGACCATTGATCTGAAGGACACATATCTTCATGTTCCTATTCACCGGGATCATTACCAGTATCTAAGGTTTGCCTTCCTGGACAAACATTTTCAGTTTGTTGCCCTTCCTTTTGGCCTTGCTACAGCTCCCAGAATTTTTACAAATGTTCTGGGCGCTCTTTTAGCAGTTGGGAGGTCCCAGGGTATTGCTGTGTTGCCTTATCTAGATGACATTCTAGTTCAAGCACCTTCTTTTCATCCAGCAAAATGTCATACTGAGATGTTGTTGTCTATTCTACATACCACGGGTGGAAAGTGAATCTGGGAAAGAGTTCCCTTGTTCCAGATACAAGGTTTTTTTTCTTGGGAACAATCATAGATTCCCTGCCCATGAAGATCTTTCTGATGGACGTCAGAAAATCCAAGCTTCATGTTTCTTGCCTGTCTCTCCAGTTTGCTATTAGTCTATCTGTGGCTCGATGCATGGAGGTGATTGGACTGATAGTTGCCTCCATGGACATCATTCCTTTTGCTCGGTTCCACCTGAAACCTCTGCAGCTATGCATGCTCAGTCAATGGAACGGGGACCACTCAGATCTCTCACAGAAGATCAATTTGGATTCCCCAACAAGAGTCTAAATCTCATGGTGGGTTTAACAGGACTATCTGTCTCAGGGCACATGCTTCCTGGGGCCTTCCTGGGTGATTGTGACCACAGATGCCAGCCTGTTAGGCTGGTGAACAGTTTGGGGTTTCTTAAAGACACAGGGTATGTGGACCTTAGAGGAGTAGTCTCTTCCAATAAACATCTTGGAGTTGAGAACAATTTTCTATGCTTTAATAGCTTGGCCTCAACTAGCTTTGGTTCAATTTATCAGATTTCAGTTGGACAACATCACCTCGGTGGCCTTCATCAATCACCAGGGAGGAATTTAGAGTTCTTTGGCAATGAAGGAGGTGTCTCACATTCTCCAGTGGTCGGAGTCTCACAATTGTCATCTCTCTGCCATCCACATACCAGGGGTGTACAACTGGGAGGCAGATTTTCTAAGCAGGCTGACTTTTAATCCCAGAGAGTGGGCTCTCCACCCAGAGATTTTCACAATGATAACTCTCAGGTAGGGGGTTCCGGAGTTGGATCTGATGGCATCTTGTCAAAATGCCAAGCTTCTAATGTATGGTTCAAGGTCAAGAGATCCTCAAGCCATTCTGGTAGATGCTCTAGTGGTTCCTTGGAGTTTCAATCTAGCATACCTGTTTCCTCAGTTTGCATTGCTTCTACTAGTAATTGCTTGCATCAAACAGGAGAGAGCTTCTGTGATTCTAATAGCTCCTGCATGGTCTCACAGGATCTGGTTCACGGATCTGGTGACTATGTCATCTCTTCCATTGTGGAGGTTACCTTTCAGTAAGGACCTTCTACTTCAGGGTCCCTTTCTTCATCCAAATCTGGTTTCTCTGAAGCTGACTGCTTGTAGATTGAACGTCTAAGTTTGGCTAGACGTGGAAAGTCATAGATCCTATGCTTCAGGCTAGTAAACCGGTTTCTCGCAGAATTTACCATAGGGTATGGTGTAAATACCTTCATTGGTGTGATTCAAAAGGTTTTTCTTGGAACAAAGTAAGGGTTCCTCAAATTTTGGCTTTTCTTCAGGAGGGCCTGGAGATGGGGTTGTTAGTCAGTACTTTGAAGGGCGAGATTTCTGCTCTGTCTATTCTTCTGCATAAACGTCTGGCAGTTCTTCCAGATGTTCAGTCTTTTGTTCAGGCCTTGGTCAGAATCAGGCCTGTGTTTAAATTTGTTGCTCCTCCTTGGAGTCTTAACCTTGTTCTTAGAGTTTTGCAGCAGGCTTTGTTTGAGCCAATGCATTCTGTTAGTATTAAATTACTATCTTGGAAGGTTTTGTTTCTTCTTGCTATTTCTTCTGCTCGCAGAGTTTCCGAACTTTTGGCTCTGCAGTGTGATTCCCCTTACCTTGTTTTTCATGCTGATAAGGAGTCAGAAACAAAAGGAAATCCAGGAGCACAACAGTTCAGGGGTAAACCACTAGGATGGTCAGACAGGCAAAGTTCAGCAACAGTATAGCAATACAGCAGTTCAGTGGCTAAATAGGCAGAGTGGTAAGAAAGGCAGAGTTCAGCAACCGTATAGCAATCCAGTAGTTCAGGGGTTAAGCAGGCAGAGTGGTAAGACAGGCAGAGTGGTCAGACAGGCAGAGTTCAGCAACAGTATAGCAATCCAGTAGTTCAGGTGTTAAGCAGGCAGAGTGATCAGACAAGTAGAGCTCAGAAACAGTATAGCAATCCAGTAGTTCAGGGGTTAAGCAGGCAGAGTGGTCAGACAGGCAGAGTTCAGCAACAGTATAGCAATCCAGTAGTTCAGTAAAATAACACCCAGGAGAACAATAAGTAACACTTATACTTGGGCAGAGATAGGTAGAAAGTGAGTAACTTACATAGGTGCATGATTCACACCACAGCAGATCCTGACTGGCTTCAGAGGGGAAAAGACATGTGGCGATGACATCACTGCCGCACGCACACAAGAGCCGACTCTTCCCTGGCAATGGCCAGAGTAGCAAGTGCTGCATCCCTGGCAATAGCCAGAGTGGCGTGACATAGCCCACTTCTCAAGGTTTCCCTCCAGGAACCAGAGTCGGCTTCAAAGGATGAACAGCATGGAAGCTGAAGACCAAAGATGGAGCATGCACATCACGGGCAGGAACGATCTGCCACAGAGTAACCCTTCCAATGTACAAGATACTGTAGTTGTCTCCGCCTGTATCTGAAGTCCTGGATCTTAGCAACCTTATATTCAGGGTCACCATGAACCAGGAGCGGAGGTGGAGGAGCTCAGAGCTGAGTATATCTATGCTTGATGTAGGGCTTGAGTAGTGAGATGGGAAAGACTGGGTGTATGCGCAAGGTTCTGGGCAAGGCCACTTTGTCGGCAACAGGAGACATTCTTTTCAGGACTTTGTAAGGACCGATAAACCTAGGCCCTAATTTGTGACTGGGTTGACATAGATGAATATGTCGAGTAGAGACCCAAACACGTTCACCTACCGAAACGGCACATACAGAAGCTCTATGATGATCAACAAACCTCTTGTATCTGGAGACAGCTGAACGTAACTGAGAATGAATATGTTGCCAATGAGTGGTGAGATTAGTATAAAGAAGATATCGGGAGTCATGGGGGCTTCAGTAGGCTTTCTAGACTGGGCACGTTGCAGTCTTTGAAGAAGAGTGGTGTTCAGTTGAGCAACCACACAAGAGGGGGGTATAATGTGTTCAATAGGAGCTTCAGAGGAATCACTAGACTGAGGAAACTGACAGGAAAGGGCATCAGCCTTCTTGTTTTTGGTCCCAGGAAGATAAGAAAATACAAAGTTAAAACAGGAAAAGAACAAGGCCCACCTGACCTGTCGAGGATTGAGTCGATGAGCAGTTTCTAGGTACATCAAATTCTTGTGGTCAGTGAGAATCTGAATGGGATTGGTGGTACCCTATAGCCAATGACGCCAATCAGTCAGGGCCATCTTAATGGCTAAGAGTTCATGATTACCCACGTCGTAATAACTCTCTCCAGGAGTAAAGCGTTTAGAGAAAAAGACTATAGGGTGCAACTTGGAGGTTGTAGGATCCCTTTGAGTTAGAACTGCTTCAGCTACTATCTCGGAGGCATCAACCTCTAAAGTGAACTGCAGGTCAGGATCAGGATGGCGCAGCACAGGAGCAGTGAGTGTAGCAACTATTTTACAAAAGTTCTTTACAAACTTGAGGTAATAATTGGAGAACCCCAAGAACCTCTGTATTTCCTTTAATGAAGTGGGTTGAGGGCGAGGCCATTCCAGAACTGCGATGAGCTTAGAAGGATCCATGGCAAAACCCTCCTTTGAGATGACATAGCCAAGGAACTGGATCTGAACTTGATCGAGCTCACATTTTTCCAGTTTGGCTGCCAGAGAATTGTCTCTAAGACGTAGAAGTACCTGTCTCACGTGTTCATGATACTCCTCAAGGGTGGAGGAGAAAATAAGGATATCATCCAGGTAGACGATGACGGAAGACATTGTTGACAAATGCCTGGAAGACTGCAGGGGCATTTCACAACCCAAAGGGCATTACAAGCTATTCGTAATGCCCTGACCTCATATTAAAGGCAGTCTCCCATTCATACCCTGGGAATATACTAATAAGATTGTACGCCCCACGTGGGTCCAACTTAGTGAAGTAGCGATCATCTTGGAGCAAATCATAAAGTTCAGTGATTAAGGGAATATGATAGCGATTCTTGATGGTGATGTTGTTTAGGGCTCTGTAGTCTATACTGGGTCTGAGCCACCATCCTTCTTACTGACAAAATAGAAGCCAGCCCTGACAGGAGAAGAGGAAGGGCGTATAAAACCTTTGGCTAGGGTCTCTTGAATATAGTCCTCCATGGCCTTTTTTTCAGTTTTGGAGATTGCATAGGTTCTCCCTTTAGGAAGTGGGGCTCCAGGAAAGAGATTAATTTTACAGTCGTAAGGACGGGTGGGTGGCAGCACATCAGCTGCTTTCTTTTCAAACACATCTGTAAAATCTGCGTATATTGAGGGAAGGCTAGAAGGAGTCTGTAGACTGGCTATGGGGATGTGGTGCTGAGGAGTAACCTTAGCCAGGCAGGAGTGGAAGCAGGATGTAAAACAGGTGGCCAACTGACCCTCAGTCCAGTCTAATTGTGGGTTGTGTATATGAAGCCAAGGAAGACCAAAGATGACAGGCTATGCTGGGGAATGAATTACATCAAACTGCAACTGTTTGGTATGAAGGACTCCCATAGTCAGGGTTAGGGGTGCTGATCTGAAATGGATTAACCCTGAGCCAAGGGGAATGCCATCCAGAGTAGTTATTTTGAGACAATGTCTTTTCTGCAGAAGAGGCAACCCTGCCTGAATCCTAAAACAGTGATCCAGAAAATTTCCAGCTACCCCTGAATCAAGGCTTGAGTGTGGATAGAATTCTGAAGGAAGGTAAGGCTAACAGGTACCAGGATCCGAGAGGAGTGAGTGGATTTAGTAGTGACCATGCTTAGAGGTACCCCAGTATTATCCTCTAAGCATTGGCTTTTCCCGGCCGAATATCACAATTCTTTAGTTGGTGGGAGTTAGAACCACAATAAAGCATAGTCTCAATCTCCTTCTTCTCTGTCTTTCAGACTCTGTGGGTTTGAAGGAGGAGAGATCCATGGGTTCCTCTACTGAGGTAACTGGAGGTGCTGAAGGGGTAGAGGATAGTGTAGATACCAGACGAGTAGGAGGACGAGAGGGAAGGATTCTACAAGTTCTGTCTCTCAGCTTGTCTCTCCTTAAAGCGGGAATCCAGACTGATACACAGTATTATGAATTCATCCAGGGAAGAAGGAACATCACGATAAGTACACTCATCTTTGATGCGCTCATGCAAGCCTCTCCTAAAGGCCTTGAGGGCACTGCTGTCCCAACTGGTCTTAAGCGCCAAGGTGCGAAACTTGATGGCATACTGTGCCATGGTTTTACTGCTCTGGCGGAGATCCAAGAGAGAGTACTCTGCTGCAGAAGCGTGGCCAGGAGTCCAGAATACAGAGGATAATACAGAAATTAAGGCATCAGCATCGTTTAGGAGTTGAGCGTTCTGTTCCAAAAGGGGAAAGACCCAAGCTAGAGCCTTGTTTTTTAACAAAGAAATTATAAAAGTAACCGTTGACTGATAAAACTAGAAGGTGTGCGGATCATTGCGAAAGTGCAGCCTGCACTGGTTGAAAAAACCCCTACAGTCGGTAGTACCATCATACTGGTAAGGCAAGGGTATCCGGGGTATATTCCAGAAGCTGGGAAGGAGGTGCAGCACTAGTAGCAGGAGCACTCTGCAACCAGTGAGGAGAGCATAGCAGAAATTTCTGCTAGTTTGGTATCCACATTCTGCAGGTGTATGGCATTGGTTCCCCGCGTCTGTCCCTAAAGGGAGACTGATCTTGCTACCTCATTTGGTTCCATGGCCCAAGTATAATGTAATGCTCATGGGATATTCCTCTATCAGACCAAACTTGGACAGTAGTCTTCTTACCCCGGCGTCAAGTGAAATGATAGGAAAAATCCCAGAGCAAAGAGAGTTTGTAAAATGAGGTAAGCAGTACTCACCGTAGGCAGGGTAGTCCTTAGTGGTAACAGGAAAGCAATACAGCAGTATAGCAGTTCAGGGGTAAACAAATAGAAAGTCCAGGGACAGGCAGGAGTCAGCAACAAAGGGAAATCCAGGAGCACAACAGTCCAGGGGTAAACGACTAGGATGGTCAGGCAGGCAAAGTTCAGCAACAGTATAGCAATCCAGCAGTTCAGGGGTTAAGCAGGCAGAGTGGTCAGACAGGCAGAGTTCAGCAACAGTATAGAAATCCAGTAGTTCAGGGGTTAAGCAGGCAGAGTTGTCAGACAGTCAGAGTTCAGCAACAGTATAGCAATCCAGTAGTTCAGGGGTTAAGCAGACAGAGTGGTCAGACAAGCAGAGTTCAGCAACAGTATAACAATCCAGCAGTTCAGGGGTTAAGCAGGCAGAGTGGTCAGACAGGCAGAGTTCAGCATCAGTATAGCAATCCAGTAGTTCAGTATAATAACACCCAGGAGCACACTAAGTAACACCTATACTTGGGCAGAGATAGGTAGAAAGTGAGTGACTTACATAGGCGCAGAATTCGCACCACAGGAGATCTTAACCGGCTTCAGAGGGGAAGAGACGTGCGGCGATGAAGTCACTGCCGCACACACACAGGAGCCGACTCTTCCCTGGCAATAGCCAGTGCAGCAAGCACCCCGCATCCCTGGCAACAGCCAGAGCGGCGTGACATTAGGCACCTGTATACCCTTGTGTTATCTTCTTTTTCCGTTTCCCTTTGGCCGAATGACTGGAGGTTATGGGTAAGGGAAGTGATACTTAACAGCTCTGCTGGGGTGCTCTTTGCCTCCTCCTGCTGGCCAGGAGTTAATATCCCACTAGTAATTGGAATGTTTTGTGGACTCTCCATGCCTGGAAAGAAAGAAATTTATCAGGTAAGCATACATTTTGTGAAGAACATAGGTATTTAAAGTATTTCTTTAAAGAAAAAAAAACAACATATTAAATTTCAATTTCAAGGTATTTGATTGGAAAGGACTCATAAGTGTCTATATCGGTCAATATATGTATATAAAAATGAACATAAAAAACAGGTGTCTTATTGATCAGTGTATTTATGTGTTTACAATGTGTTTAAATACACATGTATACACATACAGTGGATATAAAAAGTCTACACACCCCTGTTAAAATGTCAGGTTTCTGTGATATAAAAAATTGAGACAAAGATAAATCATTTCAAAACTTTTTCCACCTTTAATGTGACCTATAAACTGTACAACTCAATTGAAAAATAAAATGAAATCTTTTAGGTAAAGGAAAATAAAAATAAAATAATAAAATAATATGGTTGCATAAGTGTGAACACCCTTAAACTAATACTTTATTGAAGCACCTTTTGATTTTATTACAGCACTCAGTCTTTTTGGGTATGAGTTTTTCAGCATGGCACATCTTGACTTGGCAAGATTTGCCCACTCTTCTTTGCAAAAACACTCTAAATCTGTCAGAATGCGAGGGCATCTCCTGTGCACAGCCCTCTTCAGATCACCCCACAGATTTTGAATTGGATTCAGGTCTGGGCTCTGGCTGGGCCATCCCAAAACTTTAATCTCCTTCTGGTGAAGCCATTCCTTTGATGATTTGAATGTATGCTTTGGGTCGTTGTCATGCTGAAAGATGAAGTTCCTCTTCATGTTCAGCTTTCTAGCAGAAGCCTGAAGGTTTTGTGCCAATATTGTCTGGTATTTGGAACTGTTCATTATTCCCTTTACCTTGACTAAGGCCCCAGTTCCAGCTGAACAAAAACAGCCCCAAAGCATGATGCTGACACTACCTTTCTTCGCTGTGGGTATGGTGTTCTTTTGGTGATATGCAGTGTTGTTTTTGCGCCAAACATATCTTTTGGAATTATGGCCAAAAAGTTAAACTTTGGTTTCATCAGACCATAACACCTTTTGCAACATGCTTTTGGGAAACTTCAGATGTGTTTTTGCAAAATTTAGCCGTGCTTGGATTTTTCTTTTTAAGAAAAGGCTTCCGTCTTGCCACTCTACCCCTTAGCCCAGACATATGAAGAATACGGGCAATTGTTGTCACATGTACCACACAGCCAGTACTTTCCAGATATTCCTGCAGCTCCTTTAATATTGCTGTAGGCCTCTTGGCAGCCTCCCAGACCAGTTTTCTTCTCGTCTTTTCATCAATTTTGGAGGGATATCCAGTTCTTGGTAATGTCACTGTTGCACCATATTTTCTTCACTTGATGATGACTGTCTTCACTGTGTTCCATGGTATATCTAATGCCTTGGAAATTCTTTTGTACCCTTCTCCTGACTGATACCTTTTAACAATGAGATCCCTCTGATGCTTTAGAAGCTCTCTGCGGACCATGGCTTTTGCTGTAGGATGCGACTAACAAAATGTCATGAAAGACCAACTAGAACAGCTGAACTTTATTTGGGGTTAATCAGAGGCACTTTAAATGACGGCAGGTGTGTACTGACTCCTATTTAACATGATTTTGAATGTGATTGCTTAATTCTGAACAAGCTACATCCCCAGTTATAAAAGGGTGTTCACACTTATGCAACCATATTATTTTAGTTTTTTATTTTTATTTCCCTTTACCTAAAAGATTTCAGTTTGTTTTTCAATTGAGTTGTACAGTTTATAGGTCACATTAAAGGTGGAAAAAGTTCTGAAACGATTAATCTTTGTCTCATTTTTTTACATCACAGAAACCTGACATTTTAACAGGGGTGTGTAGACTTTTTATATCCACTGTATATGCATACACACATACAAAAATATAGACATATATGCACACACACACACACACACACACACACATTATTAGGCAAATGAGTATTTTGACCACATCATCCTCTTTATGCATGTTGTCTTACTCCAAGCTGTATAGGCTCGAAAGCCTACTACCAATTAAGCATATTAGGTGATGTGCATCTCTGTAATGAGAAGGGGTGTGGTCTAATGACATCAACACCCTATATCAGGTGTGCATAATTATTAGGCAACTTCCTTTCCTTTGGCAAAATGGGTCAAAAGAAGGACTTGACAGGCTCAGAAAAGTCAAAAATAGTGAGATATCTTGCAGAGGGATGCAGCACTCTTAAAATTGCAAAGCTTCTGAAGCGTGATCATCGAACAATCAAGCGTTTCATTCAAAATAGTCAACAGGGTCGCAAGAAGCGTGTGGAAAAACCAAGGCGCAAAATAACTGCCCATGAACTGAGAAAAGTCAAGCGTGCAGCTGCCAAGATGCCACTTGCCACCAGTTTGGCCATATTTCAGAGCTGCAACATCACTGGAGTGCCCAAAAGCACAAGGTGTGCAATACTCAGAGACATGGCCAAGGTAAGAAAGGCTGAAAGACGACCACCACTGAAAAAGACACACAAGCTGAAACGTCAAGACTGGGCCAAGAAATATCTCAAGACTGATTTTTCTAAGGTTTTATAGACTGATGAAATGAGAGTGAGTCTTGATGGGCCAGATGGATGGGCCCGTGGCTGGATTGGTAAAGGGCAGAGAGCTCCAGTCCAACTCAGACGCCAGCAAGGTTGAGGTGGAGTACTGGTTTGGGCTGGTATCATCAAAGATGAGCTTGTGGGGCCTTTTCTGGAAGACACCTTCTTCAAGCAGTGGTACAGGAAGAAGTCTGCATCCTTCAAGAAAAACATGATTTTCATGCAGGACAATGCTCCATCACACGCGTCCAAGTACTCCACAGCGTGGCTGGCAAGAAAGGGTATAAAAGAAGAAAATCTAATGACATGGCCTCCTTGTTCACCTGATCTGAACCCCATTGAGAACCTGTGGTCCATCATCAAATGTGAGATTTACAAGGAGGGAAAACAGTACACCTCTCTGAACAGTGTCTGGGAGGCTGTGGTTGCTGCTGCACGCAATGTTGATGGTGAACAGATCAAAACACTGACAGAATCCATGGATGGCAGGCTTTTGAGTGTCCTTGCAAAGAAAGGTGGCTATATTGGTCACTGATTTGTTTTTGTTTTGTTTTTGAATGTCAGAAATGTATATTTGTGAATGTTGAGATGTTATATTGGTTTCACTGGTAAAAATAAATAATTGAAATGGGTATATATTTGTTTTTTGTTAAGTTGCCTAATAATTATGCACAGTAATAGTCACCTGCACACACAGATATCCCCCTAAAATAGCTATAACTAAAAACAAACTAAAAACTACTTCCAAAACTATTCAGCTTTGATATTAATTAGTTTTTTAGGTTGATTGAGAACATGGTTGTTGTTCAATAATAAAATTAATCCTCAAAAATACAACTTGCCTAATAATTCTGCACTCCCTGTACAGTAGCTCGAAATGTCTCAGGTTCTATAAACCATGGACTTCATAAAGTCTATGGAAGCCGATATATTCTAGCAACCTCACAAACCTTCATTGTCTTATTTGGGAGCTATGGAGACAATCTGTTCTGTCTCACTGACGGAAAGGAGGAAGGGTGGCCCCTTGTGCCCATGGGTCTTCTACATAGGGGCATTTTTTTTTTTATCCTCACAATCTTCTTATCTCATCAACACAACGAGATAGCAAATTTTTTTACTTTTCATTCTCCCCTCATTTTTTTTCTTCTTCTCTCTTTACTTTAAATATTATTGTCCTCATTTTCTCCTATGTTCTGTGACCTATTTAATTATTACTCTACTGGCTGGCTAGCACTAATTATATATGCTTTTTAAATTTAACACCTGGCCAAGGTAAGTACATATTCTTACTATTGACTTTTGGCATGCTTATACTCAATAATGCTCAATATGCATGAACAATGGTTGGCCAATTAAATTAGGTCAATGTTCTTACAATTCAAACTGTTTGCTGTTGACCCGTTTGCTTATTTATACCTTTTGTTGTTTATCTTTGAATAGTTCACCCTCATACTGTTGTCTCTTTTCTTAATATTATAATAAAGTCTATTTAAAATGCTAAAACAAAATAAAAGAACACTTGTATAGATGTTTTCTTCTTCCTTTAGTTGGACCAGGACAGGTAACTATCAGGAGATACCCCAAATAGTAGGTACTAAATGAAAAAATTCTTTAATTTATGAAACAAAAAGAGGTGCTGTATCTATTATTCTCTTGCTGAATATATTACATAGAGGGGTTTAAAACACCCTTTATTTACAGGAACCCAATCGAATGAGTGACCTTGCACACAGCAAATATTTGACAGCATTGGGCCTATTTAGGTTGCTCTACCAACTCATCCTAATCACAGACATTTGTCATAATTTAAAGAAAGTAGTCTGTGTAGCTTCTCAAAATCTACAATGTATTTAATTTTATAGACAGTTTCCATACTTTTGCATTACTTTTTACAAGCTCAAATAAATGCTTGTTGGGTGATAAGTGCAAAACAGGCCTTTCCTACGTGTAATATCAATTGCTATTCTATAGTATAGGTATTGGGTGGGACAAAAACTCACACACACACATATATATATAATAGTCAATTATGTGATATCTCGCACAGCTATCAAGATCTGCAGGAAATGTAAGAAAACTGAAATTACCAACACAAAATCAAGAAATGGCATTTACCAATCCCATTCTTAAAATGTTGCATTTTGTTTTATACTTTAATTTTCGTGATGTGCTATAGTTATTGGAATTTAACCGTTTTCAATATTGTTTTGTTTGTTAGTGACCAAGATTTTTTTGAACAGGTTTTTTAAAAAAACAGAAGTTTAAAAATCAATTTTTGAATAATTGTTATTTACAATTTTTAGAACATTTTGTTACCATCTTCTTTAAGTAATAGAAACATTTTTACAGTGAGGTTAGGAAGTGTAAAGAATATTTTAAACCTTGTCATTTACCATTTACAGTATGACAATTGCTAAAATCCTATTATAGAAGGTGATATGAGTTGAAGCCACTATCTTCTTACAGCAAATAATTTCCTGCATTGTTCTTATAGATTTTCGATAAAAGTCTCACCATATCAGAAAACAGTGATTTCCTAGTGACTGAAAAACTTTATTAAAATATGTTTAAAATATTAAAAGTAAAATAAATAAATAACATGCCTAAATGGTATCCAGATTGTTTAATACTCACCAAGATGGTTTCATCTACAAAGTTTGGCAGAGGAAAAAAAAGATCATTTTAGCAGTGTACATGTAATGCAAATGATCACTTTTCAGATCCCTTTGGTTTCAATTGTAACTGATAATGGCAAAGCCTGGCTAATACTTAGGAAGCACAGGTCACAAAAAAGGTGCTATGGAAAAAAGGAAAATGTCTTATTGGCAACTATATAGATGCTACCTATCTATTGTTAATTGTAGATAATTCCTCTGAAAAGCATGTTTACATGTGGATTTGGCACCTAAAAATCAAACTGTCTTTAGTTTTTTCTTTAAAGGCATGCTCCTAAGCTTGTGGAGGCTGGACCCTTTCCATCAATAGAATTGTTAGAGCTAAACTCTTCATACAGTGAGCAGTGATTCATTTTACTCGCTGGGGTTATGAAATAATAGCTCCTTTACCTCTATTTTATCATTTGAAACAGCTGCTTTACCAGTTGAAACCTCCAGCTATACTAAGATTTTCAATACTTTAGTAATAGCCGTTTAATGTAAGTGGAGCAATATCTTGTAACTAAGGTGGATGTGTTCTAATCCCTTTCCCGCCTCTGCATGTTTACCTCTGCAGCTTTACTTCCTTCCAGTGCAATCAGTTTTACAATGTTTTGCTGTCGTTTTAGAAGGGAAAAAAAATCACTACGGTTGCTAAGGTACAGTTTATTATGGGAGTAGCCGTCTAGATAAAAAAAAGGAAACATTTCTTATACACACTCACACACTATAATATAGGGAAACTAGAATATTTTCTTTTGTTTTACAAACTGTTGTACATATTACCCTAATTGGTCACAATTAAGGGACAATCATTTACTCGGCAGAATTTTAAAATTAGTTTTAAATTACTTAAAGGGACACTCAGGTTAAATTACATAGTCATGATTCAGATACAACATGTCATTTTAAACAACTTTCCAATTTACTTCCATTAAAAAAAATGTGCACAGTCTTTTATATTTACAATTTTTGAGTCACCAGATCCTACTGAGCATGTGCAAGAATTCACAGACTATATGTATATGCATTTGTGATTGGCTGATTGCTATCACATGGTACAAGGGGAGTGGAAATATACATAACTTTGAAATTTGTTATAAAAAAAGCTACTACTCATTTGAAGTTCAGACTAAGTGTTATTGCATTGTCTTGTTATCTTGCATTTGTTGATTATGCAAATCTAATGCGTTGACTAGTCCTTTAAACCTTAACCATTACTTCAACTAATTGCATCAGTTTATGCATTATTTTTTATAACATAGGTTGAATTTTACTTTACATACATTAGTAATGTAGCTTCTGCTCTAAATTGTAATAAACATATCAGTTTGATTTAAAAAAATAAAAAAAGAAGATAATATTAGATTTTACATATTAATAATTTCTCCCATGATTCATTTACCTGAGAGATATGTGTAAATATTTTCATGTGCTGGAAAGTTTACTGGTTTGTAAAATAGCTACCATGGGAAATCACTGTTGAATGAATAGACAAACACATTAGGGCATAACCTGTAGATACTTGCAGTGTTAGTCACAAATGATTCAGATATTAGGATAGGTGTAACATGCTACCTCGCCCATAAGATCTTAAAGCTTTACACTATTAACTTTCATTTGGGAGTGAATCTGCAAGTGCTTTCTTTTCATTTTTTTTAAATTAGTTAAATAACCATGACTAAAAATAGCAGCAATATTATGTTACTTTGGTATAGGAAAACTATTTTTATAATTAATGTTACTAGTTCAAATCCAGGTGTACACACTTCACAAGCATAATGAAGCACATAAAATGCCTTTGTTAAAAAAGTGGTATGACAACTACATAAAACATATAAAGGGATATGATAATGAAGAAAATGAAGAAATAAAACACCAGTTTATACAGGTATAGTATATATCCGGTTTGCAAAACATCTGCATGCAAAATAAATAAAATAAAAATGAATTAATTCAACCATTTTGGAAAATGATTAATTACTGGATTAATAGTTTAAGCAATATTAAATCTCACTTAAAGTAATATTTATATACAGGTGGCCCTCGTTTTACAACGGTTCAATTTACACCGTTTCAGAATAACAACCTTTTTTTCCAGTCATGTGACTGCTATTGAAAAGCATTGAGAAGCAGTGCATTTATTAAAATAGCCAGTAGGTGGAGCTGTCCCCTTGTGTTGCAGCAAAGCCAAGCAAGCTGAAATTAATCAGTTTAACCAGACCTGAGCTATCGAGCAGATTTCAAAGGAACAAGATCTTCCTGTCTATAAATCAGTCCAGATTGGAATGCATAGAAAAAACTGTTTGCAGAAAAATGCAAGTGAAGTCTGTGTTGTGTGATTATTTTATTAGGTTTATAATGCTGTTTAGCAAATGTTTTTGTTCATTTTACTTAGTTTAATGATATATTCTGTGTTGTGTGATTATTTTATTAGGTTTATAATGCTGTTTAGCATTTAAAGTCTTCATTTCAAAGCTTTAAAAATAATGTATTAGGTGTTACTTATGACAATTTTGAGAGGGGCCTGGAATCTATCTCCCTCACCTCCCATTGACTTACATTATAAACTGGGTTTCAATTTACAACGGTTTCGATTTACAACCATTCCTTCTGGAACCTAACCCCGGCGTAAACTGAGGGGTACCTGTATATGTTTCTATCTAAGGAATAATATGATTTGTATAAAATATTCATAAATACTTGCATTCTGATGGGTAGAAATATTATCCTGAAATATTGGAAAACTGCCTAAACACCTCCGCTTAAGAAATTTAAGAACGCACTTTATAAACAGCGCTTCATTGAACAGTGGGCTATACGATTAAATGCAGAATCTCAGGTCAAAATGTTTTTTGAAAAATGGAAACATTTGATTGTTAAACAAGAGCTCTTCATATAGAAACACATAATCCGTATGTTTGAAAACTCAAAATATTTCTGAATGCAGGCAAAGGGGAGAATGGCTGCTATGAATAGATGAGGGAGAGGGTGGAGAGTAGCTCGGCAACTAACGATTATTTTTATAATTGATTAATCAGACGATTATTTTTTTTATTAATCGACTAATCGGATAAAAAAAAATAAAAAAATGTTTTCCCTCTATTTAAAATAAAATCCACATACTGAGTGTTACAAATATAAAACTTCAGACTAAGGGGTAGATTTATTAAATGTGGGACGGACATGATCCTCTGTTTGGGATCATGTCCGTCCGACATCGCTAAATGCCGACAGCATACGATGTCGGTATATATCATTGCACAAGCATTTCTGTATAAAATCCTTGTACAATGCCGCCCCCTGAACATTCACGGGCAATCGGCCTATAGCAGGGGGTGTCAGTCATCCCGATCATATTGCTGTCTGCTACCTCAGAGGTGGCGGATGAGTTAAGGAGACAAAAGTTGCACAAAACACATCAAAAATACTTTTAACAGTACTGTTACACCCATATAAACAGTGTCTGATAAAATAAAAAAAATAAAAAATGCTCAAAAAAAAAAAAATGCCTTACATAGAGATACATAGGTATACGTCTAAATATGTATATGCACATATATGTGTTCATATGTAATTATGTATTTCTATGTGTATATATGTATTTACAGACATATATATATATATATATATATATATATATATATACACATTTAAACACATAAATCCATACGTATATATATATATATATATATATATATATGTATAAATTTATAAATTTATATATTTTCCCACAAATGAATGCACTCACAGGACTTGCACAAAACAAACCAAAGTTTAATCGAATGTTTTCGGAGATACAAACTTCAGCATGTGAAACAAATGTGAAATACACTCATATATAGTGGCGTGAAAGCATCTAATCAAACATTGTGCTTACCTCTTTTGTATACAGTGGCGCCAAACTGCTGTATTGGAACGCAAACCTGCATTCCACCGTCTCATGAACCCGGAAGTGTCCATACGTCACTTCCGGCATAGCAAAAAACATTGATATTACATACTTCATATCTCAGACATTATATAGAGAACTTGTATATTAAATGCATGTGTATATTCATAGCGGTGTAGCTTTGTTTTGCATAACCTCAATGGTGTAATAATCAGGATAAGTTAATATCGCCATAAAGTAAAGTACAAACCATTGCGCAAAACACCTTTTGTTGACCTGTAACTATAGTTACCAACCGGAACCGGGGTTAACCACTCAGTCTATATACCACACTTAGGATGAACCTTCTACTGCACAAGATATGGGTCACTGTTTTATCATAATCACAGATCCTCTACATCCTTCACCCTAACATGGTGGAGTTTGACAGAGGCAAATATGACCAGTTTTGTTTATAAGAAACTGATAACAAGTCAACACAGCTAATGTGTATACTGTAACCATGGATACAGAATTTTGTTTGTTATGTCCCATTCAATATGCTTCAATTGGTCCTGGTAGTACACCAAAGGCTATACACCGTGTTAGTGTGATCACAAACAATGTGTTTCTTTGTGTGTGCATAGTGCTTACACTAAACCCTTCTAGTTAACCGGGTTCCAGTTACATATTGGCACCTCAAATATTAAAGTATTGCGTTATTCTGCAACATTAGAACAGTACTCCCCTAAATTACTTTGTGTTTAAAAACTAAACAGCCTAACCTAATGAATTCTAAACCTATATACAATGTAGTTTCAGACTATCTAATAATAAACTCACTTAAAAACAGAATCAAATACAGATACCCTGTTGCAATGTATCTTACTAATGCCCTATATTGGCAAAAGCTAAATCGAATATCAATACATTAAACTGAACATATGTGTACCTTTTCTGGGAAAAATAATATATACAAGGACTAGTTGGCCCACATTGGCTAATATGTGTGTCTTAGTGTGCTGACTGTGGTATAAATACCATCTTCAAAGTGTACATCTACCCATACACAGACTATGCGTATTTCACCGATACAACAAAAGAAATATAGACAAATATACATTTGAACGAATTGTGGTGAATAGTCCCAGGTAATAGGCTAATGTGCCACAGATATTTAAGGATGTTTCATGTACAAAGCATAGAGTGACCACTCTTATTAGCAACCTCCTCAGGTTTTTTTATTTTTTTTAAACAAACTGGGACTCATACCGATACAACCCTATAGGGGTGTCCTCGTTGGGTACTTTCACCACACCTGGCCCATGTACCTCCCTTAACCATTAGGAGTTCTGCCTCAAGAGACTGCACCCCCGGCATGTGGTACACATCCTACTAGTGGATAACCCATATCAGGGTGCCAAGTGCCAAGTATCATTCGACCCCTACTGTGACCAAGAGAGTATAAGGTAGAGAGCGACTTCCCACCCAATTGTGTTCCACCTGCAGTGCCTGGGACTTATTCAGGCCCCAAACACATACTGGTTAATGGTACTCCAAGGGTAAAATAGCCTTACAAAGTAGGCAAGTTTCCTCTTTTCCCCAATTGGGACCACAATGTTAGGAATTGCACCCCAGACACTGCAGGTGGAACACAATTGCGTGGGAAGAACATTGCTATATATAAGAATAAATAGAACATATTTTTATATGTGAAGAACATTGGAATGTGAAATATTTATATTTCATATAGGGTTTAGCGAACTTGAATAAACACGATTGGGTTAGCGTGCGAGTATATGTGTTATATTTTTTTTGCAGTTTGCGTGCTCCATTAAAGTCTATGAGAGAAAACATTAAAGGGACACTGAACCCACATTTTTTTCTTTCATGATTCAGATAGAGCATGCAATTTTAAGCAACTTTCTAATTTACTCCTATTATCATTTTTTTTCATTCTCTTGGTGTCTTTATTTGAAAAGCAAGAATGTAAGTTTAGATGCCGGCCTATTTTTGGTGAACAACCTGGGTTGTCCTTGCTGATTGGAAAGAACCAATAAAAAAGTGCTGTCCATGGTTCTGATCCAAAAATTGACTGTCTTCTTAGCTTAGACGCCTTCTTTTTCAAATAAAGATACCAAGAGAATGAAGAAAAAATTATATTAGAAGTAAATTAGAAAGTTGCTTAAAATTGCATGCTCTATTGGAATCATGAAAGAAAAAAAATGGGTTTAGTGTTACTTTAATGTGGGTGCGATATTCGAAGTTCCACTTTTTGCGTACGTTGGGTTTTCGCTCTCACACTAACTTTTTATTTTCAAATCATAATAAGAGCGCAACTTGACATGTGCAAAAAGCCTCCATCTAGTTAATGCGCTAGTAGAGCGCTAAATAGCGATCCACTCATAATCTAACCCTCAAAGTTTAATCTATCTCTTTTTGATGTAACTGGTTTAGCCATTAATTTATCGAAAAGAAGCAAGCTCTAACATACCTGCTCTTCATCTAAATATACATCTGCACAAAGAGTTTCCCATGTCCAGCAGTAATCCAAATCACCACCAGTCAAATGAAGCTTTTTGGGAAGAATTTTTTTTTGGACACCATATATCCCATTGTACAGTTGATTCTAGATAAGAGTGGAGGTAACAATTAATCCAAGAAAAACAAAAATTACTCAACGAAGGTGTGATAGATAGTGATGTTGCGAACCTAAAATTGGCGCGAACCGCCATTGAATTCAATAGGCAGGCGAACTTTAAAACCTACAAGGACTCTTTCTGGCCACAATAGTGATGGAAAAGTTGTTTCAAGGGTACTAACACCTGGACTGTTGCATGCTGGAGGGGGATCCCTGGCAAAACTCCCATGGAAAATTACATAGTTGATGCAGAGTCTGCTTTTAAGCCATAATGGGTCTAAATCAACTAACATTCCCAAAGTGGCTGTCTCAAAACATCCCGGACAGAAGATAGATTGATAGTGATAGATAGGATAGATAGATATACATAGATTGATAGTTAGATAGAATCGATAGAAGAGAAATAGATAGATTTGTTATAGATATATAATTACCCTAATAAATTCTAATAATCAAACATGCGTTCTTGGACCCAACTAGCTTGTGTAAATTAGTACTTTTCTTAGCACTTTAATCCCTGTTCCCACCCCTATCGGGGGAGTTCTATATGGCCTGCCAGATTACCCTGAAAAATTATAATAATAAGACATGTGGTCTGCTACCTATTTTAACAAGGTTGTGTTTTAAGTACTACCATTCTTAGCACTTTAATCTCTGTAACTCCCCCTATTTGGTGAGGTCTATATGGCCTGGATGATTACCCATACAAAATATAATAATAAGACATCTGCTCTTGGTCTGCGACCCATGGTAACTATGTTGTGTTAATTAGTAATGTCCTTCGCATTTTAATAGCTGTTACTCATACTCACCCTATCGGTGGAGGTCTATATGGCCTGCATGATTACCCTTACAAAATATAACAACCAAACATATGCTGTGGGACCCATGGTAAGTAGGTTGTGTTAAGTAGTACTGTTCTTTGCATTTTCATACCTGTTACAACACCAAATGGTGGCAGGTCTATCTGGCCTTCATGATTAGCTGCACCCAACCCCAAAAAAAAGCAGAGTGGTCTTAGACTAACACCCATGGCTAACTCGGTTGTTTCAATTAGTACTATTCTTAGCACTTTCATCCCTGTTACGGGCGGTCTACATGGCCATCATGATTAGCCAAACAAAATACTACAATCCAACCTTTGATCAGTCTTCATAGGCCCTTCATTGTCTGTATTTTGATAGTACAGTTCTTATTATTTTTATAGCTGATACAACACCGAATGGTGGCAGCTCTATATGGCCTGCATGATTAGCCGCACCCAATACAAAAATAAATCCAAGCGGTCTTGGATTAACACCCATGGCTAACTCTGTTGTTTCAAGTAGTACTATTCTTAGCACTTTCATCTCATCATCCCTGTTACTTCCAGGACTCTCGGTGGTGGTGGTCTACATGGCCATCATGATTAGCCTAACCAAATACTACAATCCAACCTTGGCTCAGTCTTCCTAAGGCCCTTCATTGGCTGTATTTTGGTAGTACTGTTCTTATTAGTTTAATAGCTGATACGACACCGAATGTTGTCAGCTCTATATGGCCTGCATGAATAGCCGCACCCAAAGCCAAAAAAAAGCCAAGCGGTTTTGCACTAAAGTACTACTAACACAGAGCAGGGAGCTGGGCATAGGAGTACAATGGAGTGTGACAATAATAATCTGAAGGTGAAGATCGCATAGTTGTGGCATTTTAATTTTGTTATCGTGGGAACTTAGTACTTGCAATGACCTTGCTCTGGTGAATCCATATCGCAAATGTGTTATTTAAGGCACTGTTTGTCTATTTTTTTGAATATCAGCATTTGGTAAATGAAGCTCAACTTAAGGCTGGTGAGAAACGACCTTTCTTCTGGCTGTTTGCAAATGTTGTGGCTCTGGACAAACATGTGAATAAGGGGCCATCAGCCATATTCTGCACGCAACCCCTTTGATGATTGACGATAAACATGTGTCACCTGCAAGCAGAGCTCATTACTTCTGTCTAAATCATCTTCCTGGTATGGACAGGCCACTGTTTCCCACAGCAAGTACAAATTTTGAAATAAAGATTGTCTTGAGTATGGTAGGAAACCAAAGTTTATTTAATTCTGTACTATCTATCACCACAAAAAATGAACTTCTTGAAGCAACGAAAATGCCAGCAATTTCATGTGCTTATGGATGACAAGGATGTCCTGTCCTGTGGTGCACAGAGATGGAGACGATTTTTGCCCTCCCTGTACACTACCCAGATGTCTCAAACATCACCAGAAACACAATACAGCCACTCTTGTGAAGTTCCTGGAGTGTTCCGGTAGCCATCTCTTTGCGCTCCTAAAGGAATACTTTATCAGTGTTTTTGTATACATCCGACAACAGCTTCGGAGACTGTGGTGACGCACATGTTATTTACTGTTGTTCCAGCTGTGGCAATATCAATTGGCATGAAAAAGTTAAGATTTGTGGGTTGGGGAGCCTATAGCTGTTGCGGTAGGACGTGTGTTTGAGGAGCTCCAGGTCTTACAAGTTACTTTGGAGTTAGTTTTCAACCTTAATTTAATTTTCTTTTTGGGATTCATAGTCACACTTTCTGGGGCTATCCAAGAGGAGCCTGGTAAAAGCAGTAGTAGTCACCCCTTATATCAACGGGTATGGAGACCTGTTTTTTGCCTTTCCAATATTGCGCCGGTCCACAAACTAATCCTGAATGAAAAAAAACCCTTAAAATTTGGACTAGTGACGCACATTTTATGCACGCTGTGGCAATTGCAATTTGCAATAAAAATAATCTGCTAACAACAACCACTACCTACGACCACACCTGACTCCTGAAGTCATGCTTCAGTTATTAAGTCAAGTTAAATATTTTTTTTTTTTTTTTTATGCTCAGCAGAGGCTCCAGGACCCTCGACAAAACCAGCAGCAGGAAAGAGGACATATGGCATCCTTTTGAAAAAATGATTATAGGAAAGGCATTGATTTCAGAAACACAGAGATCATTAGTTGCAAACAGTAAATAGAAAAAAACATTGATTAGACACCCAGTACACTTATTTTTCATTAGGCCTTTTTAATAAGATTAAGAGGCTCCCGGAGCCTCAACAGAAACAACAGCATTAAAAAGTACATATGGCATCCTTGTGAATAATAGATTACTGGAAAGGCATTGATTTTAGAAACCCGTGGATAATTTTTTGCAACCATGAAATCTAAAAAAACATAGATTAGACACCCAGTACACTTCTTTATCCTTAGGCCTTTTAAGCATAGGCTCCAGGACCCTCAACAAAACCAGCAGCAGGAAAGAGGACATATGGCATACTTTTGTAAATTAGATTACAGGGAAGGCATTGATTTTAGAAACACAGAGATCATTTATATGACCAGTGAAATAGAAAAAAAAATGATTGGACACCCAGTACACTTCTTTATCCTTAGTCCTTTTTAATACGAGGGTCCCGGAGCCTCAACAGAAACAACAGCATGAAAGAGGACATATGTCATCCTTTTGAATAATAGATTACAGGAAAGGCATTGATTTTAGAATCCCACAGATCATTTATATGACCCGTGAAATAGAAAAAAACATTGATTAGACACCCAGTACACTTATTTATCCATAGGCCTTTTTTAGCAGAGGCTCCAGGACCCTCAACAAAAACAAGAGCAGGGAGGTGGGCATAGGAGTACAATGGAGTGTGACAATAATAATGTGAAGGGGAAGATTGCGGAGTTGTGTCATTTTTATTTTGTTATTGTGGGAAATACTTGCAATGACCTTGCTCTGGTGAATCCATATTGCAAATGTGTTTTTTAAGGCACTGTTTGTCTATTTTTTGAATATCAGCATTTGGTAATTGAAGCTCAACTTAAGGCTGGTGAGAAACTACCTCTCTTCTGGCTGTTTGCAAATGTTGTTGCTCTGGACAAAGATGTGAATAAGGGGCCATCAGCCATATTCTGCACGCAACCCCTTTGATGATTGACGATAAACATGTGTCACCTGCAATCAGAGCCCGTTACTTCTGTCTAAATCATCTTCCTGCTATGGACAGCCCACTGTTTCCCACAGCAAGTCCGAAGCTTGAACTACAAGATTGTCTTGAGTATGGTAGGAAACCAAAGTTTATTTAATTCTGTACTATCACCACAAAAACTGAACTTCTTGAAGCAACGAAAATGCCAGCAATTTCATGCTTATGGATGACAAGGACGTCCTGTCCTGTGGTGCACAGAGATGGAGAGGATTTTTGCCCTCCCTGTACACTACCCAGATGTCTACAACATCACCAGAAACACAAGACAGCCACTTTTGTGAAGTTCCTGGAGTGTTCCGGTAGCCATCTCTTTGCGCCCCAAAAGGAATTCTTTATTGTTGTTTTTGTATACATCCGACAATAGCTTCGGAGACAGTGGTGACGCACATGTTAGTTACTGTTGTTCCAGCTGTGGCAATATCAATTGGCATTAAAAAGGTAAGCTTTGGGTGGGCGGAGCCTATACCTGTTGCGGTAGGATGTGTGTTTGAGGAGCTCCAGGTCTTACAATTTACTTAGGAGTAATTTTTCAACCTTAATTTAATTTTCTTTTTGGGATACACTTTCTGGGGCTATCCAAGAGGAGCCTGGTAAAAGCACTAGTAGTCACCCCTTATATCAACGGGTAAGGAGACCTGTTTTTTGCGTTTCCAATATTACGCCATACCCCAAACTAATCCTGAATGAAAAAAAAAAATTAAAATTTGGACTAGTGACTCACATTTTATGCACGCTGTGGCAATTGCAATTTGCAATAAAAATAATCTGCTAACAACAACCACTACCTACGACCACACCTGACTCCTGAAGTCATGCTTCAGTTATTAAGTCAAGTTAAATTAATTTTTTTTTCTTTATTATGCGCAGCAGAGGCTTCAGGACCATCGACAAAACCAGCAGCAGGAAAGAGGACATATGGCATCCTTTTGAAAAATAGATTACAGGAAAAGCATTGATTTTAGAAAGACAGAAAAAAATTGTTACAAACGGGAAATCTAAAAAAACATTGAATAGACACCCAGTACACTTCTTTATCCTTCGGCCTTTTTAGCAGAGGCTCCAGGACACTCAACAAAACCAGCAGTAGGAAAGAGGACATATGGCATCCTTTGTGAAAAAAAGATTATAGGAAAGGCATTGATTTTAGAAACCCGGGGATAATTTGTTGCAACCGTGAATTTGAATAAAAAAAATGATTGGATGGACACCCAGTACAATTATTTCTCCCTAGGCCTTTTTATAAGAGGGTCCAGGACCCTCAAACAAAACACCAGCAGGAAAGGGGACATATGGCATACTTTTGAACAATAGAGTAAGAGTACAGGAAAGGCATTGATTTTAGAAACCCATAGATATTTTTTTGCAAATGTAAATTTGAATAAAAAAAATGATTCGATGGACACCCAGTACACCTCTTTCTCCTTAGGCCTTTTTATAAGAGGGTCCTGGACCCTCAAAAAAAAAACACCAGCAGGAAAGAGGACATATGGCATACTTTTGAAAATTAGATTACAGGAAAGGCATTGATTTTAGAAACACAGAGATCAGTTATATGACCCGGGAAATAGAAAAAAAACATTGATTGGACACCCAGTACACTTCTTTATCCTTAGTCCTTTTTATAAGAGTGTCCCGGAGCCTCAACAGAAAGAACAGCATGAAATAGGACATATGGCATCCTTTTGAAAAATAGATTACAGAAAAGGCATTGATTTTTGAAAGACAGAAAAAATTTGTTACAACCGGGAAATCTAAAAAAACATTGAATAGACACCCATTACACTTCTTTATCCTTAGGCCTTTTTAGCAGAGGCTCCAGGACACTCAACAAAACCAGCAGTAGGAAAGAGGACATATGGCATCCTTTGTGAAAATTTTTTTATAGGAAAGGCATTGATTTTAGAAACCCGTGGATAATTTTTTGCAACCGTGAATTTTAATTAAAAAAAATGATTGGATGGACACCCAGTACAATTCTTTATTCATAAGGCCTTTTTATAAGAGGGTCCGGGACCCTCAAACAAAAAACCAGCAGGAAAGAGGACATATAGCATACTTTTGAACAATAGAGTACAGGAAAGGCATTGATTTTAGAAACAAATAGAAATTTCTTTTAAAATGGAAATTTGAATAAAAAAAATGATTCGATGGACAGCCAGTACACCTCTTTCTCCTTAGGCATTTTTATAAGAGGGTCCTGCACCCTCAAAAAAAAAACACCAGCAGGAAAGAGGACATATGGCATACTTTTGAACAATAGAGTACAGGAAAGGCATTTATTTTAGAAACCCATAGATCATTTTTTGCAAATGGAAATTTGAATCAAAAAAATGATTCGATGGACACCCAGTACACCTCTTTCTCCTTAGGCCTTTTTACAAGAGGGTCCTGGACCCTCAAAAAAAAACACCAGCAGGAAAGAGGACGTATGGCATCCTTTTGAACAATAGAGTACAGGTACAGCATTGATTTTACAAACCCAGAGATCATTTTGGTCAATTATTAAATAGAAAAATAAAAATGAGTGGCCAACCAATACACCTCTTTCTCCTTAGGCCTTTTTATAAGAGGGTCCTGGACCCTCAAAAAAAGCACCAGCAGGAAAGAGGACGTATGGCATCCTTTTGAACAATAGAGTACAGGTACGGCATTGATTTTACAAACCCAGAGATCATTTTCGTCAATTGTTAAATAGAAAAATAAAAATGAGTGGCCAACCAGTACACCTCTTTCTCCTTAGGCCTTTTTATAAGAGGGTCCTGGACCCTCAAAAAAAAACCAGCAGGAAAGAGGACGTATGGCATCCTTTTGAACAATAGAGTACAGGTATGGCACTGATTTTACAAACCCAGAGATCATTTTGGTCAATTGTTAAATAGAAAAATACAAATGAGTGGCCAACCAGTACACCTCTTTCTCCTTAGGCCTTTTAATAAGAGGGTCCTGGACACTCAAAAAAAAAACACCAGCAGGAAAGAGGATGTATGGCATCCTTTTGAACAATAGAGTACAGGTACGGCATTGATTTTACAAAACCAGAGATAATTTTGGTCAAATGAGAAATAGAAAATAAAAATGAGTGGACACCCAGTACACCTCTTTCACCTTAGGCCTTTTTATAAGAGTTAAACTAGGGATGGTGAGGGAAAAGAGAAATGGGTTTTCTAGTGAAATTCAGGGGTGCAAATCAAATTATAATAATATTAATAGTCCCTGAACTCCAGAACCTCAAGCAGTGATATACATCCAAATGTACAAGAATGTGTGCAAAAAGACTTGCACAACAAAGAAAAAGGCTGCAGGTAACTGGACTAGTGTAAAACTGGACCCATTTAATTAAGATTAGACAAAGAAAAAAGAAAAAAAGAACAATGTAATAAACAAATCACACAAGCATCCCCATTTATACTAAATAACTTTATTGGAGAAAAAATAGGAGCCCGACTGGACTCATACACATGCACACACACACACACTATTAAAACTAGCTGAAACTCAGTGTGAGATAATTTCCTATCAAAAAGCACAAGAGCGGATAATTGTAGGTTGCTACCTGGGTGTCTAAATATATTATAATAATTCAACCCAGGGAGTACACCAATAATTTATAGACAGTATGAATATAAATCTCCCCAATTTAAAGGTCTTTGCAGAAATCACAACCTCCAGGTGAGGAACAAGCACAATATTATGTGATTAATGTGCTGGAGGATCAATATATGAAGATAACTATCCAAACACAGGAATAAATGTTTATGGTAGCTAGTTCCAAACTGAATAAAGGTTGTGCTGTAAGTATTTATTGCAGATATTGCAACTGGCGATTCTGGATCTAAGATATATAGGATCCGCTAATATTTTTATAACAACCTTAGATTAGTTATACCGTTAGGCAGATATTCTATGTCACAGTTGCTGTGTATGCAAACCACTAAAATTGTTATATCTGTCCAATAGCTAAATAGGATTTATTTTTCTAATCAAATGTATACACCGCTATTTGCGATGGAAATAACGTAGCAGTTAGTGTAATAGGTCACTATCAGTAGCTGTTACCATAAGATATACAATTTCCTTACACATTGTGTGGTTGGAATGCAAAAACCAACTCCTAATATGTTGAGTGCCTGTGAGTGGCCATCTAAGATAAAGGCTAGTTACAATGTGATAATATTTCTCTTGCAATCATATAGATTACATAATATTGTAGCATAAAATCGTAGTGCTTACGATATTCAAAATCAACAGGTGTATTTAAAGTTAGCCGTATAATAAGGTTCAAGGCCAATATTAAGATGTAGCAAGTTATACGTTAAGCACCGAATCTCACTATCACTGAAGCCTGAGATCATATGTCATTGGCTCCCTATATTCCTTAGTGCAAACGTTAGCCTAATCACACACCCAGCTCTAATCCACAGGTGTGAGCTAGCTACTTGTATCGATATATATTGCCCATAAATATTAATGTTGTATAAGTAACACACCAAAATATGGTTACCTTCAGAATAAAGTATATACACTATTAATTACAGAGAGTATGCCGCAACATTAATTTAGCCCAAATTATAGCATAGCGCTGGCACTATTAGAGGTGGAAGTTGTAAGCAAACAGCAAACATACATTCCCAAATAAGACTGCTGTTATCTAAGGCGCCAGCCAGTGGTAAACTGCCAGATAAGCAAAGACTAAACTTAAAAAAGGTCTCTTCTATAGCGGAGACCTGTTTACTTTTAACTGTCTATTTGTGGTCACAAACATTTACAAAAAGTGCTAGGCTGAGTCAGCAATTAAAACGATGAGGGTTACATAACCCGGTACTAGTGCCCCTGACGCGCGTTTCACATTACGCTTCCTCTGAGGGGCACCTCTGAGGAAGCGTAATGTGACAGATATAACAATTTTAGTGGTTTGCATACACAGCAACTGTGACATAGAATATCTGCCTAACGGTATAACTAATCTAAGGTTGTTATAAAAATATTAGCGGATCCTATATATCTTAGATCCAGAATCGCCAGTTGCAATATCTGCAATAAATACTTACAGCACAACCTTTATTCAGTTTGGAACTAGCTACCATAAACATTTATTCCTGTGTTTGGATAGTTATCTTCATATATTGATCCTCCAGCACATTAATCACATAATATTGTGCTTGTTCCTCACCTGGAGGTTGTGATTTCTGCAAAGACCTTTAAATTGGGGAGATTTATATTCATACTGTCTATAAATTATTGGTGTACTCCCTGGGTTGAATTATTATAATATATTTAGACACCCAGGTAGCAACCTACAATTATCCGCTCTTGTGCTTTTTGATAGGAAATTATCTCACACTGAGTTTCAGCTAGTTTTAATAGTGTGTGTGTGTGTGCATGTGTATGAGTCCAGTCGGGCTCCTATTTTTTCTCCAATAAAGTTATTTAGTATAAATGGGGATGCTTGTGTGATTTGTTTATTACATTGTTCTTTTTTTCTTTTTTCTTTGTCTAATCTTAATTAAATGGGTCCAATATTACACTAGTCCAGTTACCTGCAGCCTTTTTCTTTGTTGTGCAAGTCTTTTTGCACACATTCTTGTACTTTTTATAAGAGTGTCCAGGACCCTCAAATAAAATACCAGCAGGAAAGAGAACAATAGAGTACTGGTACGGCATTGATTTGTGAAACCCACAGATAATTGTTTGTAAAAGTGAAATAGCCCCAAAAACCATGCTTGGACTCCCACTCCAGGTCGTTCTCCTTCAGATTTTTTATAAGAGGGTCCAGCACCCTCAACAGAAACAACTGCAGGAAACACCACCACATATGCCATCCTTTTGCACAAGCGAGTACAGGTATGGCATCCATTTTAGAAACCCAAAGATAATTGAGAGGAACCAGGAACATTTTTCTAAAAACTGGATGGGGCACCCATTACTACAGGTCTTTCTCCTTCAGCCTTTTTATATCATGGGCCACAACCCGCAACAGGCACAACAGCATAAAACACAACATATGCCACCCTTTTCCACAATAGAGTACAGGTATGGCATAGATGGAACACGGAGATAATTTAGAGCAACCAAGAGACGGATAAAGATGCTTGGTCGGTCCTACTCTTTCAAATTTGTTGCATTTTGCGTTCAATTGAATGGTCCACCGGATATGAGTGGTGTGTAAAGTTGTACAATTCGTAACAGTTTAATCACTAGTGTTATGTGCCTTATTTTTTTTATTTGAGTTTTGTACCCACAGAGATGCAGCAGAGGCCAGAAAAATTAGGGATGTACAAATGACTGAAAAATTGGGGTATTGTTGTAGCAACTGCTGTAGCAGCGGCCAGAAAAATTGATGTTTGTAAAACATTTATAAAGTGCCCTAAAAGCTTGTGGCTTGAACACTAGTTGTTGGCGGATAAGTCAAGCAAGTCCTCCGTCTTTATAACCAAAAAAAAAAAGGCCAGTCTGTGTACCAGTTGTAGCCCAAGCCAGCTCATATCATCATCAGTAGTTTTTTATTCAAATATATCGCCCAATGTCAGTCCCTTCGGGATCCAGCCCTCATCCATTTTTATTAAAGTGAGATAGTCAAGGCTTTTTTGACCTAGGCGACTTCTCTTCTCAGTGACAAAACCTCCTGCTGCACTAAAAGTCCTTTCGGACAGGACACTTGAAGCGGGGCAGGCCAGAAGTTCCATTGCAAATTGGGATAGCTCAGGCCACAAGTCCAGCCTGCACACCCAGTAGTCAAGGGGTTCATCGCTCCTGAGAGTGTCAAGATCCGCAGTTAAAGCTAGGTAGTCTGCTACCTGTCGGTTGAGTCTTTCTCTAAGGCTGGATCCCGAAAGGCTCTGATGGTGCATGGGAGTTAAAAAGGTACGCATGTCCTCCATCAACAAGACGTCAGGAAAGCGCCCGGTCCTTGCCGCCGTGGACGTGGGAGGAGGAGGATTAATTTAATCTCTTCCCCTGTTACATTCCCGTGGTGCTGTGACATCACCCTTATACGCTGTGTAAAGCATAGTTGTTAATTTAGTATGAAAATGCTCCATCCTTTCCGACTTGCAGGAATTTGGTAACATTTCAGGCACTTTATGCTTATACCTGGGGTCGAGGAGCGTGGACACCCAGTACAGGTCGTTCTCCTTCAGCTTTTTTATACGAGGGTCCCTCAACAGGCACGACAGCATGAAAGAACCCATTTGAACAAGGTTGGATGCTGAGCTAATCATGTCGCGTTCCTCCTCCTCACTGATCTCACTGATGGTATCTTCTTCCCCCCAGCCACGTACAACACCACGGGTACCAGAGAGGTGACAACAACGAGCACCCTGGGATGACTGTTGTGCTCGGTCTTCCTCCTCCTCATCCTCCCCAAAGCCACATTCCTCCTCTGACTCCTCTTCCTCACAATCCTCTTCCTGCGTTGCCGCAGGTCCAGCAAGCAATGCTGATTCGGCTGTTTGCGGGGGTGATGGACACCACAACTCTCACGCTTCCTCTTCACGCTCATCTACTGCCTCAACCAGCACTCTTCGCAGGGCACGCTCCAGGAAGAAAACAAATGGTATGATGTTGCTGATGGTGCCTTCGGTGCGACTGACAAGGTTTGTCACCAACTCAAAAGGACGCATAAGCCTACAGGCATTGCGCATGAGCGTCCAGTAATTTGGCAAAAATATCCCCAGCTCCCCAGAGGCTGTCCTAGCACCCCGGTCATACAAATACTCATTAACAGCTTTTTCTTGTTGGAGCAGGCGGTCAAACATTAGGAGTGTTGAATTCCACCGTGTCGGGCTGTCGCAAATCAAGCGCCTCACTGGCAGGTTGTTTCGACGCTGGATATCAGACAAGTGCGCCATGGCCGTGTAGGAACGCCTGAAATGGCCACACACCTTCCTGGCCTGCTTCAGGACGTCCTGTAAGCCTGGGTACTTATGGACAAATCGTTGTACAATTAGATTACACACATGTGCCATGCACGGCACATGTGTCAACTTGCCCAATTTCAATGCCGCCACCAAATTACTTCCATTGTCAGAAACAACCTTGCCAATCTCCAGTTGGTGCGGAGTCAGCCACTGATCCACCTGTGCGTTCAGGGCGGTCAGGAGTGCTGGTGCGGTGTGACTCTCCGCTTTCTGGCAAGTCAACCCCAAGACGGCGTGACACTGCCGTACCCGGGATGCAGCATAGTACCTGGGGAGCTGGGGGGGGGGGGGGGTGCCATAGATGTGGAGCAAGATGCAGAAGTTGAAGAGGACTCAGCCGAGGAAGAGGTTATGGAAGAGGATGGAGTAAGAGGAGTAGAGGAGGTAGCAGCAGGCCTGCCTGCAAGTCGTGGCAGTGTCACCAACTCTTCTGCAGAGCCACGCATTCCATGCTTGTCAGAAGTCAGCAGGTTTACCCAATGCGCAGTGTAGGTGATATGCCTGCCCTGACCATGCTTTGCAGACCAGCTATCCGTGGTCATATGGACCCTTGCCCCAACGCTGTGTGCCAGACATGCCATAACTTCCTTTCTCACAACAGAGTACAGGTTTGGGATTGCCTTTTGTGAAAAGAAATTTCTGCCAGGTACCTTCCACTGCGGTGTCCCAATAGATACAAATTTTTTGAAAGCATCAGACTCCACCAGCTTGTATGGTAAAAGCTGGCGGGCTAAGAGTTCAGACAAGCCAGCTGTCAGACGCTGGGCAAGGGGGTGACTTTGAGAAATTGTCTTCTTACGCTCAAACATGTCCTTGACAGACACCTGACTGTGGGCAGATGACCAGGAACTGCTACGTAAGAGAGACTGAGTGGAGGATGGTTGAGAGGGGGCAAGGAGGACAGCACTGGTTGACGTGGCTGAAGATGCTGGAGCAGGAGGAGGAGGGCGGCTTTCACTTTGTGTGCTGCTTCTACTCATGTGTTCTTCCCATCGGCCTTTGTGATGGGAGACCATGTGCCTTCGCAAAGCAGTTGTACCTAGGTGGCTGTTGGACTTCCCACGACTCAGTTTCTTTTGGCACAGGTTGCAAATGGCATCGCTGTTGTCAGAGGCAGACACACAAAAAAAATGCCACACTGCTGAGCTCTGCGATGACGGCATTCTGGTGGTGGCAACAGCATGCGTTGATGGGCGTCGGCGTGCTGTCTGGCTGACCCCTGGTGACGATGCATGCTGTCTGACTGTGCCACTAGCTCCTTGAAACGACCTCCCCATGCTTCCAAATCGTCTCCTCCTCCTCCTCCTCTCTGTCTCCCCATCTGAACTTTCCCCCTCTTCTTCTTCTCTTCTAGCAGGCACCCACGTGACATCCACCGACACATCATCATCAACCGCTTCACTTGTATCTGAAACATCAAGAAAGGAAGCAGCAGCGGGTACAACATCATCATCACACCGTACCTCCATGTCGGTAATGCTGCCTGACTGAGACTGATCACTATTATCTACATCCTCTGTCAATGATGGTTGCGCATCACTCAATTCTTCCAAATGATGTGTCAATAACTCCTGTGACAGATCAAGTGAAGCGGCTGTGGTGCTAGTGTTGGTGGTGGCGACAGGTGGGGGAGTGGCACTGGTCACTTGAGACCTGCCCAAAGCACAGCTGGACATAGATGGTTTGTCAAGGTTAGGAGGACTAGCAGCGGAAGCTGAAGAAGATTGGGTGTCCTGTGTTAGCCATTCAACTAGGTCCTCCTCAGAAGTTTTTGCGTCCCCCCTGGCACCCGGCGTCTGAACAATGTGCATATTTGTAGGGTCTAAAGGAATCACAGCAGCACGACCACGGAACCTGTGGGGTGGCCTGCCTCTGCCTGTCATTTTTTTTTTTAAATGGACACTAACAATACTATTACACCAATTGAGTGGTGGCACTGTGAAAGTGGGCACAGTATACGCAGTGATACTGACAACAACAAAAAAGACAGATGTTTTAAAAATCACAAATTGTTAATTTTTTTGAAATATTACTAGTACTGTGGCAACAAATATGATTTTTTGGCACTATTTGGCAAATGGGCCTGTCTGGCACAGACTCTGGGAGAAAGGAAACTGCAATTCAATGGCACTAGGAGACTGAAGAATCACAGTCAAAACAGTTATGATTAACCAAAATTCCAATCCTGTTACAATAAATATGAGTGGTGGCACTAATTGGCTAGTTGGGACTGGCACACAGGCAGGCAGGCAGGAGGAAAATGCAATTCAAGGGCACTAGTAGACTGCAGATTGACAGTCAAAACAGTGTTGATTGACAAATTTTGCAATACTTTTAAAAGAAATATGATTGCTGGCACTAATTGGATAATTGGGCCTGGCACACAGGCTGGCAGGCAGTAGAAAAGTGCAATTCAATGGCACAAGCAAAATGAGGATTAAGATCAACAATCAAGATTTTTTTAATTTTAATTAGTAACTATACTGTGACAACAATTAGGATTGGTGTAAATAGTTGGCAAGACGGCCTGGCACAAAAGGATGGCAGGCAGGAGATAGATGCAATTCAAGGACACTAGGAGACTAATTAATGACAGTCAAAACAGTGATGATTGACAATTTTTGCAATACTGTTAAAAGAAATATGATTGCTGACAACAATTGGCTAGGTGGGCCTGGCTCACAGCAGGCTGCAAGGCAGGAGGAAAGTGCTATTCAATGGCACCAGCAAACTGAGGATTCAAATCACAGCAACTATTACCAAAAATTTTAATTTTTAATTATTAGAATACTGTCACAACAAATATGATTGGTGTAAATATTTTTTAAGTAGGCCTGGCACACAGGCTTGGAAGGCTGCAGAAAAGTGCAATTCTAGGGCACAAGCAAACTGAGGATTAAGATCATCAACAATCAATGTTTTTTTAATTTTAATTAGTAACTATACTGTGACAAATAATTAGGATTGGTGTAAATAGTTGGCAAGACGGCCTGGCACAAAAGGATGGCAGGCAGGAGGTAGATGCAATTCAAGGACACTAGGAGACTGATTACTGACAGTCTAAACAGTGATGATTGACAATTTTTGCAATACTGTTAACAGAAATATGATTGCTGACAACAATTGGCTAGGTGGGCCTGGCTCACAGCAGGCTGCAAGGCAGGAGGAAAGTGCTATTCAATGGCACCAGCAAAATGAGGATTCAAATCACAGCAACTATTACCAAAAATATTAATTTTTAATTATTAGAATACTGTCACAACAAATATGATTGGTGTAAATATTTTTTAAGTAGGCCTGGCACACAGGCTTGGAAGGCTGTAGAAAAGTGCTATTCTAGGGCACGAGCAAACTGAGGATTAAGATCATCAACAATAAAGGTTTTTTTAATTGTAATTAGTAACTATACTGTGACAAAAAATTAGGATTGGTGAAAATAGTTGAAAAAACGGCCTGGCACAAAAGGATGGCAGGCAGGAGGTAGATACAATTCAAGGACACTAGGAGACTGATTACTGACAGTCTAAACAGTGATGATTGACAATTTTTGCAATACTGTTAACAGAAATATGATTGCTGACAACAATTGGCTAGGTGGGCCTGGCTCAAAGCAGGCTGCAAGGCAGGAGGAAAGTGCTATTCAATGGCACCAGCAAACTGAAGATTCAAATCACAGCAACTATTGCCAAAAATTTTAATTTTTAATTATTAGAATACTGTCACAACAAATAGGATTGGTGTAAATATTTTTCAAGTAGGCCTGGCACACAGGCTTGGAAGGCTGTAGAAAAGTGCAATTCTAGGGCACAAGCAAACTGAGGATTAAGATCATCAACAATCAAGATTTTTTTAATTTTAATTAGTAACTATACTGTGACAAAAAAATTAGAATTGGTGTAAATAGTTGGCAAGACGGCCTGGCACAAAAGAATGGCAGGCAGGAGGTAGATGCAATTCAAGGACACTAGGAGACTGATTACTGACAGTCTAAACAGTGATGATTGACAATTTTTGCAATACTGTTAACAGAAATATGATTGCTGACAACAATTGGCTAGGTGGGCCTGGCTCACAGCAGGCTGCAAGGCAGGAGGAAAGTGCTATTCAATGGCACCAGCAAACTGAGGATTCAAATCACAGCAACTATTACCAAAAATTTTAATTTTTAATTATTAGAATACTGTCACAACAAATATGATTGGTGTAAATATTTTTTAAGTAGGCCTGGCACACAGGCTTGGAAGGCTGTAGAAAAGTGCAATTCAAAGGCACGAGCAAACTGAGGATTAAGATCATCAACAATAAAGATTTTTTTAATTGTAATTAGTAACTATACTGTGACAAAAAATTAGGATTGGTGTAAATAGTTGGCAAGACGGCCTGGCACAAAAGGATGGCAGGCAGGAGGTAGATGCAATTCAAGGAAACTAGGAGACTGATTACTGACAGTCTAAACAGTGATGATTGACAATTTTTGCAATACTGTTAACAGAAATATGATTGCTGACAACAATTGGCTAGATGGGCCTGGCTCACAGCAGGCTGCAAGGCAGGAGGAAAGTGCTATTCAATGGCACCAGCAAACTGAGGATTCAAATCACAGCAACTATTACCAAAAATTTTAATTTTTAATTAATAGAATACTGTCACAACAAATATGATTGGTGTAAATATTTTTTAAGTAGGCCTGGCACACAGGCTTGGAAGGCTGTAGAAAAGTGCAATTCTAGGGCACAAGCAAACTGAGGATTAAGATCATCAACAATAAAGATTTTTTTAATTGTAATTAGTAACTATACTGTGACAAAAAATTAGGATTGGTGTAAATAGTTGGCAAGACGGCCTGGCACAAAAGGATGGCAGGCAGGAGGTAGATGCAATTCAAGGACACTAGGAGACTGATTACTGACAGTCTAAACAGTGATGATTGACAATTTTTGCAATACTGTTAACAGAAATATGATTGCTGACAACATTTGGCTAGGTGGGGGCCTGGCTCACAGCAGGCTGCAAGGCAGGAGGAAAGTGCTATTCAATGGCACCAGCAAACTGAGGATTCAAATCACAGCAACTATTACCAAAAATTTTAATTTTTAATTATTAGAATACTGTCATAACAAATATGATTGGTGTAAATATTTTTTAAGTAGGCCTGGCACACAGGCTTGGAAGGCTGTAGAAAAGTGCAATTCAAAGGCACGAGCAAACTGAGGATTAAGATCAACACTAAAAAATTTTTTTATTTAAATTAATAACTATACTGTCTGACTGTGACAACAATTATGATTGGTGTAAATAGTTGGCTAGACGGCCTGGCACAAAAGGCTGGCAGTGGCAGGCAGGAGGTAAATGAAATGCAATGGCACTAGGAGACTGAATATTTGCAGTCCAAAAAATTATGATTTTTTTTTTATTACTGTTACAAGAATTGTGATTGGTGCCATTAATTGGCTACTTGGGCCTGGCAGACAGGCTGGCAGATATGAGTCGTGGATGGTAGGTAGGGCATTAATTTAACACAGTATGCTGTGTAAGTGACAAAAACACAGGACTGATAGAAAATTAAGTTACATTACACTAGCAAAATATTTGAAAATTTTAGATTTTAATATTAAAATTATGTTAAGAAGTGCAATGCACATATGACTCTATCAGTGGTCGCACTGGCTGGCTGCTACGTAGGGCAGCAATTATAACAACAGTATGCTGTGTAAGTCAGATAGACAGTTAGACACAGGCCTGATAGAAAATACAATTAGATTACACTAGCATAATGATTTAAAGACTTTTTTTTGGAAATTTTAAGAAAAAGGTTAAGCACATACATATGAGTCGTGGCTGATAGCCTTGGAAGGGCAGCTATTAAAAACAGTAGGCTCTGTATGTCGGATACACACACGCCTGATAGAAAATACTATTAGATTACACTAGAAAAATGATTGAAATTATTTTTTTTGGGGGGGGGGGGAATTAAAAAAAGGTTAAACACATATGAGTCGTGGCTCATAGACTAGGGAGGGCAGCAAGTAAACACAGTAGGCTCTCTATGTCAGCAAAACACACAGGCCGGATAGAAAATTATATTAGATTACACTAGCAAACAAATTTAAACTTTTTTTTTATATTAAAATTAAGGTGAAAGAAAAATAGATATGAGTGCTGGGTGGCTGCCTGGCACAGACCAATTAACCAAAAGACTGAAAAAAAAGAGGTAGTAAATGTAATTAGATTACACTAGCAAAATATTTTTTTTTTTTTTAATTTAAAATAATGTTATAAACGGATATTAACACTGGTGGCTGCTGGCTGGCACAGAGCAATGAACCAGAGTATATGCTGTGTGACACTGGCCTAATAGAAAATTAAAAAAAATTACACTAGAAAAATAATTATATTTTTGGTTTAGTTAAATTTAAACTAATGTTGTTAGGGAGATATCAGTGGTGGCAGTAGTCACAGCATATGCTGTGAGCCTTAAACACACAGCTGAATGCCAGGCAAATGCTAATAAAAAAAAAAACGAAAAAAAAAAAAAAACGGCACGAAATATAGCCATAAAAAGGGCTTTTTGGGGTGCTGTGCTTGCAGCAGAGATGAGTGGAGTCCTTCTGGACTGTAAATACACTAGGCTAGCTATGTTTTTCCTATTAATGTCAGGAGCAAAAACACAACACGTCCTCTCATTAAAAAAGCAAGGTCGTTATGAGTCTAAAATGGCGGATTCCGAGTAGCTGGGAGTGTCTGTGAGGGAGTGTCTGATTTTGATTGGCTCTAATGTGTCAGACGGCTGTGACATAAAGGGTCAAAGTTTCCACAATGATGACACATAGGGGCGGATCGAACATCGCCATGTGCTCGCCCACAAACACGAACGCGAACAAGCTATGTTCGCTGTGAACCGTTCGCGGGCGAACAGTTCGGGACATCACTAGTGATAGATTGCACTGGGCTAAAGGAATGGTTAAAGTAGGATTACATTTCAGCCACAAGGTAAACTAATAATAATCACTAGCATAGCAAAAACTATTAAAAAACAAAATTAAGCAAAAAAACATATTTTTGTACCAAAAGTCATTCTATTTAAAATTTCAAAAAATATTACCCATTTTTACATTCTCTCAGTTCCCCAGTATATTTTGATTATTATTATTATTATTTTTTTTATCGGTTCAGACAAACATTGTTCTATGAGCCCTAACATAAACAGTACAAATAAAAGAAGCAAATGGTTATTGCCAGGTTATCAGTCTTACTATAACAATCACTTCATAGCTATAAGGACATGAAACCCCTTATTTGAATTCTGAAACCTCACTGTTTGAAATGTGCAGTATTATGATATCTCATTATGGTAAGGGGGTAATAAAGGTCTCTTAGAAAGCTTCAGTGCCCCAAAAATATAACTAAAGAGAGTTTTTTTACATTGTTCTGACAATTAGTTTTCAGCAGGTAGACACAGGACTGCTCATTTGAAAGACCAGGATTGCTGCTTTCAAATAAGGGATCTCAAGTGTATGTATGTATTGTGTGGGGCAACATAGATGACACCCAACCCCCCTAATATTATTTTATATGCTTCTGGTTCTGACAGGTGATCATTGTTAACACAGTGGTCAACGGATAACCACCTGGAAATGTGACCCACTCATTTAAAAGAGCGGCCTCACCCCTTTAAAAAGAGTGTTATATGTACTTGAGAACTATATTTACTTTGATGGGAAAATGCAGTGGGAGTCTACTCTCTTAATTTTAGACAATGCAGTTAGGTGTAGGAGCAGTTCGGTGACATCCCAGTAAGGGTTTATTGCAGTATTGGGTCCAGGAGGTAAAAAGTAAAATGTGGGATGTAGCAGTTGGTACAGGTAGAGTTTCTTGTAGTAGGTGGTTCTGGCAGGTAAGTGGTTAAATGTTCAGGTACTGTTTTGTACACTGAGAGTTTGCAAAAGTGGGTGATGTTTGTGGTTAAAACATATTGTGATGAGGTCTTGGGGGGGGTAAGGTAAATGTGAGGTAATTACTTGTAGTGGGTACAGTGAAATCAGTGGGTACCCCAAATATAGAGTTAATATAGAGGTAATTTCCAGTCCACTAGTCCCTCTTGTGCCACATAAAGCATAGTTTAATGCAACCTGTAAGTATGGAAGGATAGCTGTATTTTTCCAGGATATTTTGATCAGATTTATTTAAAAAAATGTACAGGTTAAATTTGGCAGCATTGTCCATAAAAACTGTAACTTTTGGCTTTTCCCTCCTAGCTTATTTCAAAGTATTTTCCTATATTTTTAATTGCATATTCATTAAGGTTTATAAAATACTGTCTGCATTCCTTTTATCCTCTTTAAATGATATACAGTATAAAAAGGCTTGCTTAGGCAGTGACGTAAATATATTCTGCAATATGCTAGTTCTATTATTTATGATGAAAGTGTATTAAAATGTATAATATGTGCACTGAAAGACTGAATGTGTTTGTTTTATAAAGCATGGCGTTAGTTTGCATTTTGCTTAAGACACCGTAACAAAGACATTTATATGGTTTTAAATGAGGTTTTCCAGCTTCAAAGACAGGTGTTCAAGGACCACTTTGTATTACCCTGTACTCTGCAGGGATATCCCCCTGCTGATTTATTTCCACTTTACAGTAACATGAAATGAATCTCTTTGGTATTTCTGCATATTTAAGTAGATACAGTGCCTCTCAATGTATAGTTTTCTAATCTGCCTTACCCGAAGGCATTCCTGATTTAAAGAAAACATTTTAATTAGCACAGCAGTGTTACAATAAATTATAGATCCTTATCCATCATATGCATTCTATATGCATACTGTGGAAAGGCAGATGTCATCCTTTGGGGATGGAGAGTTCTTTAATTTAGTTCATATTTTTTGTGTGGAAATAATAATTTTTGGACTTACAATAAGCTTTCTGTTTTTTTAAAAAGAAATCACATGACCATATCATGAAATATTAGTGTTTGAATACATTTTAATTATTATTCCTCTTTTCACCTACAAAGTGTTCAGTAGTTGATATTTTTTTTGTTCAAAGATTTGTGTTTTGAATTTAATTAACACCAGTATATTTGTTAAAAAAAAGAGAGAGAAAAAAAGCATAAAGCCTTTTTTTACTTTGTCTTTCACATTTTTGTCAACATTTTGATAACATTTATTGATCACTTTTATAGGGTTTGTTTTATTACTATTTCTTTATTTCATTTTATTTACTTTGCATCAAGAAAACCAAGCAGATTTATTGCATTAAGTGGGGAACCCTCATTAACGGTTTTTAATAAAAAACACTTTTCATTCTGGTTTTCACGTAATTTTTGCTTTTATCTTATTTAGCTCCCTTGACCACTTAAAAATAGATTTCAGCCTATTATCTAGGCCATGGGGCTGATTTATCAAGCTCCGAATGGAGCTTGATGCCCCTGTTTCCGCGCGAGTCTTCAGGCCAAATTTTATCAACAGTGGAAACCATGTTTGTGAGACCTGCAAAAATACATTTCAATTCATTATATATTTAAAATCAGTTATACTGTGCTTCCATATCTGTAACCTTAATGTAGAACAGTAGTGCACCTTAACTTCTAAAGGATTAGAATTCTAAAGTAAGGGAAACCAAAAAAAAGTAGTAATTGATGTTTTGATAACAAACCTTTTTGAATTGGAATGCAGACCAATGTGCTTTTAAGTTAATATAGTTATATATAGGAAGAAAGATATATTTGTTTATCAAAATCTGAATATAAATATACAGCAGGTATTTATACTGGAAATTAGTTAATTTTTTATTGGTACTATATATATATATATATATATATATATATATATATATATATATATATATATATAGTTGCATATGAAATTAGCACATTTAGGCAAGTATCCCCACTTGCTTTTATCCAGTAACAAACACTCCATATACACTGTTACCAATGCACAAGAGGATTCTGGGTAAGATATGCAAATTAGATATCCAACATATCAGATTTTTTGCTTCATACTGTGCTAACACACAGTGATTCCCTAATAGGGAGAATGCAGCAATACTGAAATCACCACTAGACAGCCTGTTTTGTTCTTGTTAGAACTCTTCAGTAGCAGATAGATTTCTGATTGCTGCTTAGGTAATGCTCATTTTAGGGTTAAAATTAATTAAAATTATGGTGGCGATAAAAGTCTGAGATTAAAATCCTCCATGTCACAAAAGTAAATCAATATAAATTGTTGCATCTACACCATAGTTTTAATGAATTTTGATTTTAACCCTGAAATGAGCTGTACCTAAGCAGCAATCAGAAATCTGTCTGAGAAAGGCTCCTGTGAGAGCCGAAATGTTTGGGCAAGGCCCTTGTTTTTTTGTGTGTTTATTCATATAAAAGGCTTTTTGTAAAAATCCCTGTTTGTTGTGCCTGCTTGGGGTGACCTTAGTATGCTGGAGCCGGACGTATGGTTCACCAGGACTGTGTATGTATTTATTATAGCAGTGCACCGGAGTGTTGACTGGATGGTGTGTGCCGTTTCCCTTGTGTTGTATATATATATATATATATATATATATATTTATATATTTATATATTTATATTAATTAAAACATCTTAGATGAGTTTTAGAAAAACACAAGACTGGTCAAATGGATTTAGGACTTCATTGTTGACAAAAATAATTTTATTTATTTAAAGGATCAAACAATATATGATATATTTGAGACATTATACTGACTTCTAATAGGGTGTCCAGCTTAAAAGTGTCTGAAAAAAAACTAAAACTAAAATAAAATAGTTAATTGCACTATTGTACCCATAATATGAATAATATCAATTTTCTATTATTAATAGCATACTGTCCCCTTGGTATCAAATAAATAATAATTTTCAAAAGTCAATTAAAAAGAGGATGTTTAATGAAGGGATTTTAATATCCTGTTAAAACATGAATAATAACACACTTATTTATCAACAGCACATATTTATTATTATCAGCATGATTTTTATGTACAGTCATTTAGAATTATTGCATTGGCTTCCATTATATATTAAAAAGTATTATGATAGTAACTACATTTCAGTGCTTCATTTCTGTGATTCTAATTTTCAAGATTTTTTTAAACTGTCATTAGTATATCATAAGTATACTATACATCCTAAGAATAAGTTATCAACATTAAGAAATAAAATAAAAATAATTGTGTAATTCGAACATGTTGATTGAAAACAGTAAACATACTGGGAATAAACAAATTTTCAGCTTTGATTGCCACACGGAACTAGATCAATCATGCGATCTAAGACAATTAAGATCGAAGGTCAAAGGAAGCAGTGCAATAGGTCAAAAAAACTAAGGAAGGTTGTTCTTACACAGGACAGAGATAGTTCTTTAATCTTTAGTGCTGCACTTTCTATAGTATTGGATTTGGGAATTTTTATCCATCTATTGTTTCTGATTTGCAAGCTGTTCCCAGTTTCTCCATACAAAACACAAAAGTTTATCCATGCTGAGGTATAAAAATTAAAAACAGCTGTGGTATACTTAGTCATTGCCTTTACAAATAAACTATTTTATTAGTGTAAGACGTCATACATTGTTGTATTAATTAATGGGGATTACTTTGTCAGATTGGTTCTGTATGGGATATCTCTTCTTTTACTTTGCTGTTACTAAAATTACTGTTTTGGAACAAACAAAGTTTATGTTCATATATCACATAATATAAGATTTTTTTTCACTACATAGCAATTTATTACATTTTTAATGTGCCATGTTTTGAGACATTTTGAGATGAAGTCATTTTGGGAATTATTAGCTGTACAAAGCACTTACACATATTTAGAGTTCTCAGATTTTTTACAGAGGTTTTAGCAAAAAGTGAGTTTCAGGCTTTTTTCAGAAGGTTTAATGGGGATGTGCACAATTATGCTAATGATAATGAAGATCCATAGAAAAGGATTTATATAAAAGCTACTGGCATTGCATATAAAGACAGAAAGAGATCAAAAGTATGAAAAATTTGTTAATTCTCCTCACAACAATTTTGGTCCAGAGGAAAAGGGAGTCTCTTTCTTTTAAAAAATAAATAAAATAATTTACATTGAAATATTAACAAATGCAAAATAAAATATATCAGATACATATCAGACATTAAAACATGACAAATGTTTATGCAGATCTCTCAATATAAAATATCACAGTTAATATATAGGAGATTATTCTTGGACCTTATATAACAAGCATGCATTTTGAATTCAAATTTATCTAAATGTAACACTGATAAATTGTCACAAAACTTATGTTTGCACTGAAACAGACATTGATTATCAAAGGATCAGTAAGATTTATTCAAAATTAATAATACAACTGGAAAGGAACCATTTTCACTGTTTTCAAATGTTCTGATATCACTTACAGCAAATTGGTAGTATATAGAGGTATGTGGGGTCTGGGCAAGTACAAATACTTTACATTAAAATAAGCCTGCAATGTGACTTATTATCAATAGTAACATTTTATATGAAAGAACAGTATTTATCTATTGTTGTTAGATTTGAGTGGGTAACATGTAAAAGAGCTAAATGAACCACTATACATTTTTTAAATATAAATATAACAAGAAGTTATATTAAAGTGCAGTGTGCTTTGATTTTCTCTTTGTCCTTTGTAAAATAAATATAAAAAAAAATAGATTATTTTAGCATAATGACAAGGTCCATTACCAGATAGTACTAAAATGAAAATGAATTGCCTGTGGCTTATCAATATTGATTAGCATATAGGAAATACAAACTATAGTAAGTCTTAAACAGCTCCAAAAGTCAATATATTCCAGAAGAGTCTCCAGAAAAAAAATACTTCTGTATTCTTTCAAGGAGTAAATAAACTGTTTATAAAATAAATAGCTTCATAAACTTTCTGTCCTAACCATTTTAATGACTGGCAAGGTCTTAAATAATGGGGAATGGCTATATAGCTATTAAAGGGACATTAAACCCATTTTTTTTATTTCATGATTTAGAAAGAGCATGACATTTTAAACAACTTTCTAATTTACTTCTATTATCTAATTTGCTTCATTCTCTTGATATCCTTTGCTGTAAATCATATCTAGATAGGCTCAGTAGCTGGTGATTGGTGGCTGCACATAGATGCCTCGTGTGATTGGCTTACCCACATGCATTGCTATTTCTTCAACAAAGGATATCTAAAAAATAAAGCAAAGTAGACAATAGAAGTAAATTGGAATGTTGTTTAAAATTGTCATGAAAGAAAAATTTGGGGTTTCATGTTCCTTTAATCCACAGTGTGTATATCGAGGCTATAAAACATTAGGATGCTACAGCTAACCTCTGAGGAGCTCTTAGTTTCTCTTACTATGGAGGATCATTTACTTAAAGGGACAGTCTACACCAGAATTGTTATTGTTTTAAAAGATAGATAATCCCTCTTTTACCCATTCCCCAGTTTTGCATAACCAACACAGTTATATTTGTATATTTTTTACCTCTGTGATTATCTTGTATCTAAGCCTCTGTAAACTGCCCCTTTATTTCAGTTCTTTTGACAGACTTGCAGTTTAGCCAATCAGTGATAGCTCCCAAGTAACTTCACGTGCATGAGCACAGTGTTATCTATATGAAAAACATGAACTAACACCCTCTAGTGGTGAAAAACCTGTTAAAATGCATTCTTAAGAGGCGGCCTTCAAGGTCTAAGAAATTAGCATATGAACCTTCTAGGTTAAGCTTTCAACTAAGAATACCAAGAGAACAAAGCAAAATTGGTGATAAAAGTAAATTGGAAAATTGTTTAATATTACATGCCCTATCTGAATCATGAAAGCTTGTTTTGGACTAGACTGTCCCTTTAAAGGGACAATAAACTAAAAATTAAGGTTAAATGTATTGGATAGAGCATATCATTTTAAACAACTTTCCACTTTACTCCTATTATCAATTTTGCTTTGTTTTCTTGTATCCTTTGTTAAAAAGTAATCATAGGTGAGCTCAGGAGCATGCATGTTTATATCAATGTTATACATATTCTGCTGCCACAGAATACTACAGACATGTTACAGCAGCAAAGTTTGCAACTATGTATAAAATTATTATAAACATTGTTGCAAACACTGCTGCTAGATGGTAGGGATGTGCAGAGGAAATAAAAAATTAGTTTCTGATTAAATTTTCGTAACAAATATTCAAGGAAATATTCAAGGAAACTAGTTTCCCTGAATATTGGTTCCCTGCACTATTCAGTTTTCATTTATTTTAAAATTAAACAAAAATCAAATTTTCGGTTTAACATTTACATTTGTTTTCTTTAAATCGAATGTAAATGTTTTTAAGCTACAGGCTTAGCAGTTCTGAGCACAATAGATTATAAAAATAAATGGGAAAGTTGTTTAAAATTGCTTGCTCTTTCTGAATAAAAAATGTTTAATTTTTACTGCCCCTTTAAATGAATAAGCATCAGCACATGTATCTTATGCTATACAATATAGCTGAATTAGCTCATGGTACTATTCCTCCTGAAATGTTCATAAAGGTGCAGGACGTGGAATTACAAATTAAATACATATGGGCCAGATGAACTTGGAACTTTCAAACCTGTCTGCCGACCTTTGCAGCGAGCGGACAGCAGACACTGTAATCTGCTGCCCACATGTACTATTGCAAAAGCCTTTGCTTGTGCAGTGCCACCCCATACTATGGCACAATTGGCCACGTGCCAGCAGGGTGTGGCACTGTGCAAGTAAATGCTTTTGCAATAGTACATGCGGGCAACCTGTCAATCATATTTTCACTGATATTTGTGTGTTTCACTTTTTTCTCTAATAAATCTAGCTCTAAAAATTGCCAAAATGCTGCAGACTTTTCGACTAATTTTTCAACTTTTCTATTTCCAAAGCATTCACCTTTCGAAATTCCATTTTGGCTGCTTTTCAACGGGTTGCATTGCTTTATTAAAAATCATCAAAAGTGCATTTTTAATTAAAACAGATTGTCAAGAGGTTTTAAAAAAAAGTTTATTTATTAAATTATGGAACATATTATAAAGTTGCTATTTGCACATCATGAACTGGACACTTTAACATTATTGCTAAAGTGGCCAATTAATCATTAGTTTTAATGCACTAATAATTTTGGCTCTTAAAATCCAGTATTTTCTACCCAGTTTACATTCCTGTGCATTGCTTTTTACCGTTTGCCACTTAGTTTTGACTATGCAAGACATAATCCCTTTTGTCCTTTGTTAGCGGTAAGGACTGATAAATATGCGTGTATGCATTTAATATACTGTACATAAACAAGTTCTATAGAAACCATGAGAAACAAGAAATCACTACTGGAACATCAAGAAATGGCATTATTACAATGCTTCATTTTATTTCATGCTCAAATTTTCAAAATTGTAAAGTATAGTGTTCTTGTCTTTAGAAAAAAGGTTTCGCTCAGCAATTGTATTGATTATGAGTTAAAGGGACAGTCAACACCAGAATTTTTGTTGTTTAAAAAGATAGATAATCCCTTTATTACCCATTCCCCAGTTTTGCATAACCAACACTGTTATATTAATACACTTTTTACTGCTGTGACTATCTTGTATCTCAGCATCTCCTGACCGCCCCTAATCACATGACTTTTAGTTATTATCTATTGACTTGCATTTTAGCCAATTAGTGCAGTGTCTGCCACAACCCACGGGGTGATCACAATGCTATCTATATGGTTTACCTGAACTACTCTCCCCTGTTGTGAAAAGCAAATACAAAAGCATGTGATTAGAGGCGGCCTTCAAGGGCTTAGAAATTATCCTATGTACCTTCCTAGGTTTGCTCTCAACTAGAATACCAAGAGAACACAGCAAAATTGTTGATAAAAGTAAATTGGAAAGTTGTTTAAAATTACATGCCCTATTTGAAAAATAAAAGTTTTTTTTGGCCTTGACTGTCCCTTTAAGTATTTGTTTTTCAGTCTTTTTTTTGTTTGTTTTTGTTTGTAAAACAATGATCTTGCAGTAATAGAAATGTGGCAAAGAGACACAGTGAACAGGTTAACATTTTGCACAGCACCTTCCATGTTCAAACATTCAGCCTAGGAAATAGAGAGCCTTTCAAAAAGCATTGCATGGAAGTGCTTTATTGCAGTTGTATGTATTCCTATGGTAAATAATTTAGAAAATTGTGTTTAGCATCTTTAATGTTAATTTACCTTAGTAATCAATAAACATTAAAATGCTATAACATTTAACAAATCCTTATATAAAGCGTGTAGCACAAATTGAATGTACTTCTATAGGATATGTAATACATACTTTACTGCAAGCTCTTGAGAAGAAGACCATACTCTTTAATATGTTTTAAGCAGTTAAACATGGAACATGTTAGTTAAACATTTATGCAAGTTAAATGCATTCTAGCTATCTCCAATTGGCTGAAAACAACTCCTTCTGAAATAACCTGAAACCGTAAGCTTGCCATAAGATGTTGAAGAATGTACAAGGTCCTGTTGAGTGATTGGTATGCTCGACCTCTTTTCAATGAGCTTTTTTTACCCCTTACTGCAGAAGCAACTGCTATTTGTTACTCGAGTCTCAAATCTCTAATATAAACACTATCATATTTTCTAACTTTATCACAGAAACATGTAGCTAGCGACCTTTGATTGGTGCTGCTAAATCAATACTATAGAGTATAGCCGACTCATTTTTTTAAATTAGGTTAATAATTAATAAAGAACAAAAAAACATAATTTATGTAAGAACTTACCTGATAAATTCATTTCTTTCATATTAGCAAGAGTCCATGAGCTAGTGACATATGGGATATACATTCCTACCAGGAGGGGCAAAGTTTCCCAAACCTTAAAATGCCTATAAATACACCCCTCACCACACCCACAAATCAGTTTAACGTATAGCCAAGAAGTGGGGTGATAAGAAAAAAGTGCGAAGCATAAAAAATAAGGAATTGGAATAATTGTGCTTTATACAAAAAAATCATAACCACCACAAAAAAGGGGTGGGCCTCATGGACTCTTGCTAATATGAAAGAAATTAATTTATCAGGTAAGTTCTTACATAAATTATGTTTTCTTTCATGTAATTAGCAAGAGTCCATGAGCTAGTGACGTATGGGATAATGACTACCCAAGATGTGGATCTTCCACGCAAGAGTCACTAGAGAGGGAGGGATAAAATAAAGACAGCCAATTCCGCTGAAAAAAATCCACACCCAAAACAAAGTTTAAATCTTATAACGAAAAAAACTGAAATTATAAGCAGAAGAATCAAACTGAAACAGCTGCCTGAAGTACTTTTCTACCAAAAACTGCTTCAGAAGAAGAAAACACATCAAAATGGTAGAATTTAGTAAAAGTATGCAAAGAAGACCAAGTGGCTGCTTTGCAAATCTGATCAACCGAAGCTTCATTCCTAAACACCCAGGAAGTAGAAACTGACCTAGTAGAATGAGCTGAAATCCTTTGAGGCGGAGTTTTACCCGACTCGACATAAGCATGATGAATCAAAGATTTTAACCAAGATGCCAAAGAAATGGCAGAAGCCTTCTGACCTTTCCTAGAACCGGAAAAGATAACAAATAGACTAGAAGTCTTTCGGAAATCCTTAGTAGCTTCAACATAATATTTCAAAGCTCTAACTACATCCGAAGAATGCAACGACTTTTCCTTAGAATTCTTAGGATTAGGACACAATGAAGGAACCACAATTTCTCTACTAATGTTGTTAGAATTCACAACATTAGGTAAAAATTTAAAAGAAGTTCGCAACACCGCCTTATCCTGATGAAAAATCAGAAAAGGAGACTCACAAGAAAGAGCAGATAATTCAGAAACTCTTCTAGCAGAAGAGATGGCCAAAAGAAACAAAACTTTCCAAGAAAGTAATTTAATGTCCAGTGAATGCATAGGTTCAAACGGAGGAGCTTGAAGAGCCCCCAGAACCAAATTCAAACTCCACAGAGGAGAGATTGACTTAATGACAGGTTTTATACGAACCAAAGCTTGTACAAAACAATGAATATCAGGAAGACTAGCAATCTTTCTGTGAAAAAGAACAGAAAGAGCAGAGATTTGTCCTTTCAAGGAACTTGCAGACAAACCTTTATCCAAACCATCCTGAAGAAACTGTAAAATTCTAGGAATTCTAAAAGAATGCCAAGAAAAATTATGAGAAAAACACCAAGAAATGTAAATCTTCCAGACTCGATAATATATCTTCCTAGATACAGATTTACGAGCCTGTAACATAGTATTAATCACAGAGTCAGAGAAACCTCTATGACTGAGAATCAAGCGTTCAATCTCCATACCTTCAAATTTAAGGATTTGAGATCCTGATGGTAAAAAGGACCTTGCGATAGAAGGTCTGGTCTTAACGGAAGAGTCCACGGTTGGCAAGTGGCCATCTGGACAAGATCCGCATTCCAAAACCTGTGAGGCCATGCTGGAGCCACCAGCAGAACAAACGAGCACTCCTTTAGAATCTTGGAAATCACTCTTGGAAGAAGAACTAGAGGTGGAAAGATATAGGCAGGATGATACTTCCAAGGAAGTGACAATGCATCCACTGCCTCCGCTTGAGGATCCCTGGATCTGTACAGATACCTGGGAAGCTTCTTGTTTAGATGAGAAGCCATCAGATCTATTTCTGGAAGTCCCCACATTTGAACAATCTGAAGAAATACCTCTGGGTGAAGAGACCATTCACCCAGATGTAACGTTTGGCGACTGAGATAATCTGCTTCCCAATTGTCTATACCTGGGATATGAACCGCAGAAATTAGACAGGAGCTGGATTCCGCCCATACCAGTATTCGAGATACTTCTTTCATAGCCAGAGGACTGTGAGTCCCTCCTTGATGATTGACATATGCCACGGTTGTGACATTGTCCGTCTGAACGACTCTCTCTTTAGAAGAGGCCATGACTGAAGAGCTCTGAAAATTGCACGGAGTTCCAAAATGTTGATTGGTAATCTCACCTCCTGAGATTCCCAAACCCCTTGTGCTGTCAGAGACCCCCAAACGGCTCCCCAACCTGTCAGACTTGCATCTGTTGAAATCACAGTCCAGGTCGGAAGAACAAAAGAAGCCCCCTGAACTAAACAATGGTGGTCTGTCCACCACGTCAGAGATTGTCGTACAATCGGTTTTAAAGATATTAATTGAGATATCTTTGTATAATCCCTGCACCACTGGTTCAGCATACAGAGCTGAAGAGGTCGCATGTGAAAACGAGCAAAGGGGATCGCGTCCGATGCAGCAGTCATAAGACCTAGAATTTCCACGCATAAGGCTACCAAAGGGAATGATTGAGACTGAAGGTTTCGACAAGCTGAAACCAATTTTAGACGTCTCTTGTCTGTCAGAGACAGAGTCATGGACACTGAATCTATCTGGAAACCTAAAAAGGTTACCCTTGTCTGAGGAATCAATGAACTTTTTGGTAAATTGATCCTCCAACCATGTTCTCGAAGAAACAATACAAGTTGATTCGTATGAGATTCTGCTAAATGTGAAGACTGAGCAAGTACCAAGATATCATCCAAATAAGGAAATACCACAATACCCTGTTCTCTGATTACAGAGAGAAGGGCACAGAGAACCTTTGTAAAAATCCTTGGAGCTGTTGCTAGGCCAAACGGCAGAGCCACAAACTGGTAATGCTTGTCTAGGAAAGAGAATCTCAGAAACTGATAGTGATCTGGATGAATCGGAATATGCAGATATGCATCCTGTAAATCTATTGTGGACATATAATGCCCTTGCTGAACAAAAGGCAGAATAGTCCTTATAGTTACCATCTTGAATGTTGGTATCCTTACATAATGATTCAATATTTTTAAATCCAGAACTGTTCTGAAGGAATTCTCCTTCTTTGGTACAATGAAAAGATTTGAGTAAAACCCCAGCCCCTGTTCCAGAACTGGAACTGGCATAATTACTTCAGCCAACTCTAGATCTGAAACACATTTCAGAAATGCTTGAGCCTTCACTGGATTTACTGGGACACGGGAAAGAAAAAATCTTCTTGCAGGAGGCCTTATCTTGAAGCCTATTCTGTACCCTTGTGAAACAATGTTCTGAATCCAAAGATTGTGAATCGAATTGATCCAAATTTCTTTGAAAAATCGTAATCTGCCCCCTACCAGCTGAGCTGGAATGAGGGCTGCACCTTCATGTTGACTTGGGAGCTGGCTTTGGCTTTCTAAAAGGCTTGGATTTATTCCAGACTGGAGATGGTTTCCAAACTGATACTGCTCCTGTAGGGGAAGGATCAGGCTTTTGTTCCTTATTGTGACGAAAGGAACGAAAACGATTAGTAGACCTAAATTTACCTTTAGATTTTTTATCCTGTGGTAAAAAAGTTCCTTTCCCTCCAGTAACAGTTGAAATAATAGAATCCAAAATCCAACCAAATAATTTATTACCCTGGAAAGAAAGGGAAAGCAAAGTTGACTTAGAAGACATATCAGCATTCCAAGTTTTAAGCCATAAAGCTCTTCTAGCTAAAATAGCTAGAGACATATACCTGACATCAACCCTGATGATATCAAAGATGGCATCACAAATAAAATTATTAGCATGTTGAAGAAGATTAACAATGCTATGAGAATTATGATCTGATACTTGTTGCGCTAAAGCTTCCAACCAAAAAGTTGAAGCTGCAGCAACATCCGCTAAAGATATAGCAGGTCTAAGAAGATTACCTGAACATAAGTAAGCTTTTCTTAGAAAGGATTCAATTTTCCTATCTAAAGGATCCTTAAAGGAAGTACTATCTGCCGTAGGAATAGTAGTACGTTTAGCAAGAGTAGAGATAGCCCCATCAACCTTAGGGATTTTGTCCCAAAACTCTAATCTGTCAGCTGGCACAGGATATAATTGCTTAAAACGTTTAGAAGGAGTGAATGAATTACCCAAATTATTCCATTCCCTGGAAATTACTTCAGAAATAGCATCAGGGACAGGAAAAACTTCTGGAATAACTACAGGAGATTTAAAAACCTTATTTAAACGTTTAGATTTAGTATCAAGAGGACCAGATTCCTCTATCTCTAATGCAATTAAGACTTCTTTAAGTAAAGAACGAATAAATTCCATTTTGAATAAATATGAAGATTTATCAGCATCAACCTCTGAAACTGAATCCTCTGAACCAGAGGAAACATTATCGGAATCAGAATGATGATGTTCATTTAAAAATTCATCTGAAAAATGAGAAGTTTTAAAATACCTTTTACGTTTACTAGAAGGAGGAATAACAGACATAGCCTTCTTAATGGATTTAGAAACAAAATCTCTTATGTTAACAGGAACACTTTGAGTATTAGATGTTGATGGAACAACAACAGGTAATGTAACATTACTAAAGGAAATATTATCTGCATTAACAAGTTTGTCATGACATTCATTACAAACAACAGCTGGAGGAACAGATACCACAAGTTTACAGCAAATACACTTAACTTTGGTAGATCCAACATCAGGCAGCGATTTTCCAGAAGTACCTTCTGATTCAGGGTCCAACTGAGACATCTTGCAATATGTAATAGAAAAAACAACATATAAAGCAAAATTGATCAAATTCCTTAAATGACAGTTTCAGGAATTGGAAAAAATGCCAGTGAACAAGCTTCTAGCAACCAGAAGCAAATAAACAATAAGACTTAAATAATGTGGAGACAATAATGACGCCCATATTTTTTAGCGCCAAAAAAGACGCTCACATTATTCGGCGCCTAAATGCTTTTAGTGCCAAAAATGATGCCACATCCGGTAACGCCGACACTTTTGGCGCAAAAACGTCAAAAATGACGCAACTTCCGGTGACAAGAACGACGCCGGAAATAACAAATAATTTTTTGCGCCAAAAAAGTCTGCGCCAAAAATGACGCAATAAAATTAAGCATTTTCAGCCCCCCGCGAGCCTAACAGCCCACAGGAAAAAAAGTCAAATTTTAAGGTAAGAAAAAAATTGATTATTCAAATGCATTATCCCATATAATGAAACTGACTGTCTGAAATAAGGAATGTTGAACATCCTGAATCAAGGCAAATAAATGTTTAAACACAATTATTTAGTACTTTATATAAAAAGTGCCCAACCATAGCTTAGAGTGTCACAAAAATAAGACTTACTTACCCCAGGACACTCATCTACATGTAGTAGAAAGCCAAACCAGTACTGAAACGAGAATCAGTAGAGGTAATGGTATATAAGAGTATATCGTCGATCTGAAAAGGGAGGTAAGAGATGAATCTCTACGACCGATAACAGAGAACCTATGAAATAGACCCCGTAGAAGGAGATCATTGAATTCAAATAGGCAATACTCTCTTCACATCCCTCTGACATTCACTGCACGCTGAGAGGAAAACCGGGCTCCAACCTGCTGCGGAGCGCATATCAACGTAGAATCTAGCACAAACTTACTTCACCACCTCCACAGGAGGCAAAGTTTGTAAAACTGATTTGTGGGTGTGGTGAGGGGTGTATTTATAGGCATTTTGAGGTTTGGGAAACTTTGCCCCTCCTGGTAGGAATGTATATCCCACATGTCACCCACATGTAGACAGACATCATATCAGACCATGGACCCTGCAGCTTCTCTGTCTGTCACAGGCCTGTATCAGATCAGACCACAGGACCAGTAGCCTCTCTGTCAGTCACATGCCCGCATCAGATCAGACCCCTAATCATCCAGCCTCTATGCTATTCACTTGCCCACATTAAATCAAACAATGGGCCCTGTAGCCTCTCTGTCAGTCACATGTCCGTATAAGATCAGACCCCTTTTCCTCCAGTCTCTCTGTCAGTCACATGCCTGCATCAGATCAGACCACAGGCCCTGCAACCAGTCTGTCAGTCACATGCCTGCATCAGATCAGACCACGGATTCTGCAGCCTTTTTGTCAGTCACATGCCCGCATCAGATGGGACTACAGACCCTGCAAACTGTCTGTCAGAAACATGCCCCCAAACATGCCTCTCTACAGCGGTTCATGTCTGCTACATTTAATAAATCTACCCCTATGTGTCCTGCAGTTTATCTGTCAGTCACATGTCTACATCAGAACAGATACCTGATCCCCCAGCCTCTCTGTCAGTCACATGCCCACATAAGATAAGACCATGGTTCCTGCAACCTGTGAGACACACGCCTGCAGCAGATCAGACCATGGACCCTGCAACCTCTCTGTCAGACACATGCCCACATCCGGTCAGACCATGGACCCTGCAACCTCTCTGTCAGACACATGTCCACATCAGATCAGATCATGAGCCCTGCAACCTGCCTGCCAGACACATGCCCTAAAAGTATAAAGAAAAAAACTTAATTTTTTTCGGTATGCACACATACATATATATATAAACATACACATACAGTATATTACAAAAGTGAGTACACCCTTCACATTTTTGTAAATATTTTATGATATCTTTTCATGTGAAAACACTGAAGAAATGATACTTTGCTACAATGTAAAGTAGTGAGTGTACAGCCTGTATAACAGTGTAAATTTGCTGTCCCCTCAAAATAACTCAACACACAGTCATTAATGTCTAAATCATTGGCAACAAAAGTGAGTATACCCCTAAGTGGAAATGTCAAAATTGGGCCCAATTAGCCATTTTCCCTCCCCAGTGTCATGTGACTCAGTGTTAAAAGCTCTCAGGTGTGAATGGGGAGCAGGTGTGTTAAATTTAGTGTTATCGCTCTCACTCTCTCTCATACTGGTCACTGGAAGTTAAACATTGCACCTTATGGCAAAGAACTCTCTGAGGATATGAAAAAAAGAATTATTGTTCTACATAAAGATGGCCTAGGCTATAAGAAGATTGCTAAGACCCTGAAACTGAGCTGCAGCACAGTGGGCAAGACCATACAGCGGTTTCACAGGACAGGTTCCACTCAGAACAGGCCTTTCCATGGTCGACCAAAGAAGTTGAGTGCACATGCTCAGCGTCATATACAGAGGTTGTCTTTGGGAAATTGACGTATGAGTGCTGCCAGCATTGCTGCAGAGGTTGGAGGGTGGGGGGTCAGCCTGTCAGTGCTCAGACCATATACCCCACACTACATCAAATGAGTCTGAATGGCTGTCATCCCAGAAGTCATCCTCTTCTAAAGATGATGCACAAGAAATCCCACAAACAGTTTGTTGAAGACAAGCAGACGGACATGGATTACTGGAACCATGTCCTGTGGTCCAATGAGATCAAGATAAACTTATTTGGTTCATATTGTGTCAAGCATGTGTGGTGGTAACCAGGTGAGGAGTACAAAGACAAGTGTGTCATGCCTACAGTCAAGCATGGTGGTGGGAGTGTCATGGTCTGCATGATTGCTGCTGGGGCTGAGGAGCTACAGTTCATTAAAGGTTCCATGAATTCCAACATATACTGTGACATAATGAAGCAGAGCATGATCCCCTCCCTTCAGAGACTGGGCCACAGGGCAGTATTCCAACATGATAATGACCCCAAACATACCTCCAAGACGACCACTGCTTTTCTAAAGAAGCTGAGGGTAAAGGTGATGGACTGGCCAAGCATGTCTCCAGGCCTAAACCCTATTGAGCATCTGTGGGGCATCCTCAAATGGAAGGTGGGGGAGTGCAGGGTCTCTAACATTCACCAGCTCCGTGATGTCATCATGGAGGAGTGGAAGAGGACTCCAGTGGCAACCTGTGAAGCTCTGGTGAGCTCCATGCCCAAGAGGGTTGAGGGAGTGCTGGAAAATAATGGTGGCCCCACAAAATATTGACACTTTGGGCCCAATTTGGATATTTCCACTTAGGGGTGTACTCACTTTTGTTGCCAATGGTTTAGATATTAATGGCTGTGTGTTGAGTTTTTTTGAGCGGACAGCAAATTTACACTGTTATACAGGCTGTACACTCACTATTTTACATTGTAACAAAGTGTCATTTCATCAATGTTGTCACATGAAATGATATACTAAAATATTTACAAAAATGTGAGGGGTGTACTCACTTTTGTGAAATAATAAAAAGAGGAGTGTGTGTCTGGGATCTAAGTGTAATTCAATCAAACAGGCTATATAAGCCTATATGCCCCATAAGCTATATCGCCCATAGACCTCTAGGTGTACAGTCAAACTGATGCTTAGCAAAATTGTTCCTTAAAGGAGTGGATAAAGTCCCAAAGGATCAGACAATCAAATATAGGATAAATCCACAAATATAGTGTCCACAGAAAGTGAAGAAGTGTATCATATACAGATGTACTGGATAAAAAAGCACAGAACAATAGTGTTTCACTCGCACTACCGATGAGGATCAAATATTACTCAACCGATATGCGGTCAGATCCACTCACCGGTCCCAGTGCCTCTTTCAAACGCTGCCTGTGTAGGTATCAACTCCAGAGTTATTCAGCGTTGTTTTGCAAGCGTGTCCCTCTTTGATGTTGGTCCACCAGAGCTCAGCATCTCCCTGCAACAGTACGTGTAACACAAACACGTGATCTACTCATCCAATGAGATGCCGGATTTGTTGCTGTTAGGTGTATCTTGAGACGAAATCCTCTGTACCGCTTCTGGGTAAATATATATATATATATATATATATATATATATATATATATATATAAAAGTATATTATATTCTGTACACAAATACATATATTTATATATATATATATATATATATATATATATACACACACCTTTGAGACCTTCACAATTCATCTCTTTGTCATATACCATATCACTTTAAATCAATGTTAGAACAATTTTATTAATAAAAAAACATTTTACATTTAATATGTGTGAGTGAGAAATACTTAATTTTAATATATTATGCTTTTATATTATACTTTTATTCTAGCCTTAACATTTTTACTGTGAGCGATGTTAGCTTGGCCCTCGCTATCTATTGAAAGTATTGGATGCGCTAAAAAATGTTGGCCATGCTCATATTCTCTGGTTAATATCTTTCACCATTGACTTGTAATAAGACCCTTAGTTCAGTATAGCGATATGGATAGCACACCCTGCGCTATCATAAATGCTCCACTTGTAATCTAGGCCATAATAAAATAAATTTTAAGTTGAAAGTGAGCAATATTTGATTTTGTTTTTTGATTCTATGTAACATTTTAATACCTTTTGAGCCAGATTACAAGTGGAGCAGTATTTAAATAGAAGTAATTTTTTTTCGCACGTTGGCAATCGCGTTAACGTATTCCCCCATAGTCAATGGAGCTAAAAAATTTGAAAAAACCTAACACCCTACTCGCTCGTAAATTGCATATTCCCAAGTGCGCTAACCCTACATGAAAATATTAATATTCCACATTCACATAGCAGAATATCTTATATTTATTCATAAATACATATTTCTACATATATCTGTATTTTGCTAAAATATATATCTATACATATATATATATATATATATATATATTTACAGCAAACTATAAGAAAAGAAATAGGACATACAATTCAATGAACTATATAGGAGATAGGGAATCAGACACTCTTTTATAAATTAATCAAAAGATTTAATATCTTAATAATGGAGTTACATCTCTAATCCATATATCACCAATAGTCAAGACATAATATATGTATACCAACACATGACATCAAATTATTTAACCCTGAAGGTGTGCACACCTAGTACAAATAGCACAAAATATGCTAATGGTTTATAAATATTCCAAACACACTATACCCTAGCTGCACATGCTATCCTATATTAGTGAGGGATAGTGTCAGACAGGTAACATATGAGGTCTGAATGTGATGGAATATTGATAATGGACAGCTAGCACACAGTGGTCAGCTAGCACACAGTAGCAAATATTATAGGCAGTCCCATGCAATAAGCACAATGTTTAAGCGTTATGATACTGGACAGCTAGCACACAGTGATCAGCTAGCTCACAGTGAAAAAATGTTATTAGCAATCCCATGCAAAGAGCACAAAAATTTCAGCATTATGCATATGACAATATGAATCATTTAGAGAGACCTCAAAACATACTACACCCTACTGCACTTGGTACCCAAGAAATTACAAGGGATAATTACCGGTCAGAAACAATCTTGGGATCTAAGTATGATGAGGTGCCTTATATATGGCATACATATGATCCTATCATAGCAATAGTAAAACAGCAGTTACGTGCAGATATTTTCAAACATATGCATGTCAGCAAGGAAAAGGTTGTAACAGTTCACATGTAGCATATCCAACACAGAGCAATCAAGGTCAGACCAGGCTGACCCTCCACCAATAGCGGTTTTTGCAAAGTTAAGTTATTTTCCAGATATTAGCAAATGTAGGTGTTGTTACACTTATCTGACTCCAGGACATATAATTGTAATCCACATGAACCGTCAGGTCTCTGCCGTAGTATTCACTTCCAGTGCTCCTTCAATATACCAGCTGCTACTTAGTGTGCTATACACACCGAGATCCACATGGCATAAGCAAACAGCATATCAACGAATCCCAAGGGGTCTAAGAATAAAGCTAAGACCGACAATTATGACTAACAATGATAAATACAAAAAGAGATTCAAATGCATTTTAAATAAATGCTCATTCGACATCATTGTGTGGACGGTTGAATGTCTTCAGGAAGAAATTGAGATGCAAAAAGTAACTGTGTCTGAAAGTGAAAATAAATTAAACACTCACTTTTCTGCAGATGATTTGGCCAAAACGAAGAAGGAGATTGACAAAATTCTTGATGATTACCAGAACGAGTTAAAGGACATCAAGAGACAGAAATTCAGCCAGGACGATGAGGACTACAAAGCAAATCACGTGTACCGTTGGACCAATGAGGGTGAAGTCTATAGGAGGCGACCAGGAAGAGAACGCGGTGCATGGAGAGGAACGAGGCATGCTACGGCTAAAACTACAGCAGAGAATAGTGATTCATCCTCATCTGAGGATTTTTTGTACATGGGGACAGATGCCGATACCGGAGGGGAGGACGGAAACACAAGTGCTTGAGGCACTTACCCCAGACAATCCAACAGGTTAAGGAACAGGCGCTTTCCAAGGGGCCGCAAGAAGTAAATGGGACTTTTCACTCATTACAGCAAACCACGGAGAGTGAAGATGATGGTAACGTACAAATCATAACATCTGACACTACAGGCTTTACATTACCTATTGACACTAATCACCATAACATGTCAGCCTTGAAGGAAAATGGTACAGAGACATTAGTCATTAATATTTCTAAATATGAACTGACTAAAGATAAATTAAGTGTTTTAAATAGAGGGTTATCATTTTGTCCCACTATATATGTAAATCAATTTACCCTTGAGAAAGACCTATACCGTTTTTTCAGAAATTTGAGGTTGAAAGCATATTTTGGTAATTCATCTGAGACTGGTATCTGCAATAGACCTAATAATGCATCTGATGTGACAAGGGCGGAGCAGTAGTAGTGCTAGATAAAGAGTATTGCATACAGGAAATTTTAGCCCAACTATCAGATGGAGGAGTATACCTAATGTTAGATCAAGATCCACTACCTGACATCCAAAAAGAAATAGCGTTAGTGATTAATAAAGCTTTGGCGAACAAAGTTATTACCAAAGATCTAGCTATATTCTTAGTAAAGAAAGACCCAATTACACCTGTATTTTACACTACCCCTAAAATCCACAAAAAATTTGAAGGAGCCACCAGGCAGACCCATAGTGGCTGGTACAGAACCAATCTTTGCTAATATAGCCATTTTCCTCGACAAAATTCTTAATCCTATAGCTGCTAATCAGAAATCTTTTTTGAAAGATACAGGGGATTTTTTGAACAAAATAGATAATCTGGTAGTTAGTGAAAATGATATCTTATTCTCACTAGATATAGTGAGTTTATACACATCAATCCCACATGAGTCAGGAGTTCAGTCTGTATTAGACCTCATCAAAAAAGATCAGGGTTACACTATTATGCAATGTGATATCATAGAGGAGATGCTTAATATTATATTGCACCTTAACTATTTTTTATTCCAAGACACCTACTACATACAGAAAAAGGGTACGGCTATGGGCTCCAATGTGGCCCCCTCATACGCCAACATATTCGTAAGCCAATTTGAAAACAGATATGTTTATTCAAATATTATCTATCAAAGAGATTGTAAAGTGTGGCTACGGTATATAGATGACATATTTGACGTGTGGGGGGGCACTTTGGAGACCCTGAAAAATTTTGTAGAAGAACTCAATAGCAGCACTGGTAGTTTACAGTTTACTGTTAATTATTCTCAGGTGAAGGTGAGTTACCTTGACACCTTGGTATATAAAAAAGAAGGTCTTTTGGTAACAGATTTATACTGTAAACCTACAGACCATAACGCATTGCTTCATTTTGAGAGCTCCCACCCAGAAAGGATGTTTAATGCTATCCCTAAGAGCCAGTTTTTCAGAACTATGCGTAATTTCAAAGAAAAAGAAGTACAAGAAGTGAGATTAAAGCAAATGGGTAAAAAATTTACAGACAGAGGCTATCCACAATCTGTTATAACCACTAGTGAACAAATAGTTAAATCTAAAATCAGTGAGACATAGAGTGCCCAACAAGATTCAACAGATACTATACATAGAGATGAAAATCAGATTGACAAAAAACAACTTATTTTTTCTTCAGTATATAACCAATTTAGTAATGATATTTAAAAAATCATCAAAAACATTGGTATATATTAAGTAAAACCAATCCACATATTGAGTAATTTTGTAAGACACCTATTAATTCCTATAAAAGGGTTAAAAATATTAGGGACTTAGTGGTGAAATCAGATGTGGGGACAAATAAAAAAGAAATGATAAATTATCTCACTACAGCTAACAGAGGATCATAGCCCTGTCTTAATTGTGCACAGTGTAACTCTATGATTAAAGGGAAATACATAGCACAGATAAATGATAATAAAAAGCGAGAAATTAAAGGTCTCTATACATGCAATACAGATTATGTGGTGTATATCCTTAAATGTCCATGTGGGCGGGTCTATGTGGGTGAGACCATCAACCCCATCAAAGATAGGATAAGTGCCCATAAATCCTCCATCAGATGCAAAGATATGACACTCCCCGTGTCATCCCATTTTCTAAATGCTGGACACTCTGTCAGTCAGCTAAGATTCCAAATAATTGACCGCATACCTAAGCAAAGGAGAGGTGGTAACAGAGAGTTACTGTTAAAAAAAGGGAGGTATGGTGGATACAGCATCTAAAAACCCTCAGTCCGGATGGTTTAAATAAAGACTATGATCTTCACTTGTTTTTATAATGTCATTTTTAAATAACAATCTTTTTTGTATTTTTGTAATATTTTTAAACTATTTTTGCAGGTGCATAGATTTGGGTTAACTTCACCAAGTATATAATATAGTTAAATTGTATAGCAATCACAAAAAACTTTGCTTTTGTATAAATATGTATAATGATTATTGCGGAACATTCTGACCAGTTAGGGGGCAAAAATTCCAAAATGGAAACCAAGATTTGTTCAACCAATTTAAGCTAATTAACATACAGGTGCTATATAAGGAGGTGATTTCCCATAATCCATAGCATGACTAAGGGTCTGTGTTGACTCGAAACGTTGCTGTTTTTATTTGTTTGTTACCTAATAAAGAATGGATACTTTTACCAAAAAGTGCTGACGCTAACAGTTTGTTTCACTATATTTATATATGTGAGGTTGGCAGGCCTCACCTAGCGTACGAGCACTATCTAAGAAATGAATAGTATGCTGGAATAACAGTACAAAGAAAGGTGCTGGACTTACCTATTGGATTTGTATATATATATATATATATATATATATATATATATATATATACAGTTTAAAAATAGGGGCCAAGCACTTATGTAACCACTTGTTCCACAGCCTAGTGCCCAGTGTGCATCCAGAGTGTAGATACAGAAATAGCAAGAATATGAGGTGCACTTACCAGGACTTGAACATTTTCCTGTTTATTACTAGTGACTTTCGGGGGCACCCCCATCTTCAGACCTAAAATAAAACACAAGCAATAGCCATCTTATCTCCTATATACCCTCCACCAAAGTGTTTCCTCCATGGCGATACCCGTGGCGTTCCGGTAACCTGTGACGTCACAGAGTGTCCACAATCACGTGATCTGACGTTCGTGTGACCTTTGTCATGGTGACCCAATGCCGTAGTCATAGCAACTGTGGCTAAATACTTGCACACCTTAATCAGTGACTGTGAATATATAAACAAAGTGCACATATTCATAACAAGTTAAAAACAAACGATATGATTATACTAAACATCTTATGCCATCTAATCTACTGAACTCCTCTGATCTACGTGAAATCCAACTAGCCTAGTTTAAATGGGGCTATTTTACTAAATAAATTAAATACAATGGTTCTTTTTTCTACTCTAAACCTATTATAGAAAACTGTACATCCTAGGTTTTCCACTAAATTGACATAATTACTGTATTGAGGCCTAGCTCTTAAATGAAGCAATGCCAGTCCAGATAGGTATTCAACTCCCTGGGTGCCAGAGTTCCCAAAGTATAAATCCATCTTGATTCACATTGTAGTAGGGTTCTGGCTCCATCTCCCCCTCTGATGATGGCTGGTACGTGGTCAATGATGGTATATCTGAGGTCGGCTACCCTGTGTCCAGCTTTGGCAAAATGCCTTGCCACCGGTTGGTCTGATTTTTCTTCTGTATGGCAATCCTCATTGCCAATCTATGATTCGCATAACGGGTCCTCAGGGTGTTCACTGTTTCCCCCACATAATAATTTCCCACACGGACAGTGTAAGGACATAGGAATGGGAAAATCCATCAGTTGCAAAGATGATTTGCCATTGCACAAAACTCATCATCTCTCTCTGGACGTAATTAGGTTAAATGAACAAATTCCAGGAAAGATTATGTTGAGATTAATGTTCATTGTGGGACTTGCAGACAGCCTCTGCCCTAGGATCTGGGGTTTCTAAATAATATCACATAATTATAATTTACAGCACTGCACAAGCGTGAACAGCTTCAGTTTAAAGGGAAAGGCAGCTATATCAATAATCATATAAAATAGACATAAATGACATGGGTGACTCTTGCTAACATATCTTACATTCTAGACTACAATCAGAAACAGCAAGCTAGCACAATGCTTTACAAATGTATTTATAATGTGAGCAGATACTATTGTGCACATGCTATACTACAGCCTTCAGTTGCTGACTTTCTGGCAAGTCCTCCTTCACACCAAGCTGCTAAGCTGCTCTTCACACGTCTGCCCCATCATCACTCTAAACACCCATGTTCTGTACATTAAGAGCTACAGCGCACGGGTAAAGCCAGATTTGAATTTTTTAAATATATAAATATTTTTCGTCTAATGCTAGGGTTGCCAGCTGTCACCTGTTGTGTGCCTGGCTGCACTGTACCCCCAGCACCTGCCTTAGCTCAACCCTGAATCTGACAGGAAGCTCTGAGTCTGTCCAAAACATAGTGGGGAAATCCTAGGAAAAGATGATTCCTGACAGAAAGATGATTGAATATGCAACTGCACATGAGAGTGCACACTTCAACTCCCCCTCTCTAACTTTTTCTCTTTGTGTTAGTATTGGTGCTTGACCCACCTTCTTTCTCTTGCACTGCAAGTCAAGCACATGCCCTCTCTACATGGACCCTAAGTGGGGCCCTTTATCCCTAGGCTACCACGGCCTTTTTGAAAGCCCCAGCACTGCTCCGAGTAGAGAACTATGGTGGCACCAACCTGACTTGCTTACCAGTTTGTGTGTTCCTGGGAAATTTTAGGAACTGGATTGCACAAACCTTTGTGAATCAGCTGGGCTGAATCTCGCCACTGGCACTGGGGGCGCTCAAGAAAATAATATGAGGTGCCAGTATGGCGTACCATTTTAAGTAAAAAGTCCTGCAAGGTATGTTTCTGGATTGCAAAATGCTACAAAACATTAGTTCTGTATGCAGATCATAATGTCTATTTTTTTCAAACAGACTAAAAAAATTATGTAGTTTTTCTACCATTTAGAAAAAAAAAATGTCTTTGCGTTTTTATTGCTACATTAAGACGATTTTTACTGAATACTGTATACTTGTTTACAGCTATTGAAAGTGATAAGCTGGTATAATTTTTTTAAAAAAAATCTCAAATTGCCCATCTCAACTGGGGCTTAAATGCATGCAGTGAAGGTTTTATACTGGATTTTAGATCATTATCTGTGTTCTTCTTTATAGTAGTGTCCATTACCGTCAGTCATATGAAAATTGGTGTACACTGTCCCTTTAAGTGAACATGGCATATACTATCTGAATTAAAATTCTCACTGAAAATGAATACATTTATAACTTAGGTTTTGTGTCAAAGTATTCAAATGTAGTATGAGCTAAAATAGTTATTAACTTACACTTAAATTATCAGTATAAAGTTAAAAGTAGGTGTTAGCATATTTTTGTAGAAAATCTCACTGAAAATTAATACATTTATAACTTAGGTTTTGTGTCAAAGCATTCAAATGTAGTATGAGCTAAAATAGTTATTAACTTACACTTAAATTATCAGTATAAAGTTAAAAGTAAGTGTTAGCATATTTTTGTAGAAAATCTTATAACTATAAATATTTGTTAATAGAATATTTATTTGTATGTAAATTAAACAAAAACCAGAACATATAACCTACAAAAAAAATGTGTCAATGACACAGAATAGAGAAAAATGTTGTTAGACAGTGGTCAGCACACATAGAATATGCTGACAACTAGCACATTATGGCTTAGATTACAAGTGGAGATCAAAAATCAATGAGGCTCAATCAATAGTGCTTCTATTTTTGAGCAGAGATAGGGGTATACAATGACAAAGACTTGTAATAAGATACAAAAACATAATATAATCTAATAAAGGAGGAATGCCCTGCTCCCAAGAGCTTATAGTCTACAGATTGAGGCTGCAGAGACATAAGGTTTGGGGTTGCTTGTCACATGGTTTGTAGTTGCATCAGTGAGTCAAGGCAGTTCAAGATTAATTTTGGGTACAATGAAAAAAAGAGGAGAGCTTGTAGGCCTCTCTGAATAAGTGGGTTTGGAAGAGTGCCTGAAGCTATACAAGGCTGAAGACAGTCTGATGGAGCAGGATAGAGAGTTCTATAGGACAGAAGTAGCACGTGAAAGGTCTTGAAGCCAAGAGAGGGATGTTGAGATAACAGGAGTGAAGAGACGTAGGTTAGAGGTTGTTTAAAGAGGATGAGTAGTCAGTATTTGGAGATAGTTGAGAGTGAGGCTGTGGAGTGCTTTGTAGGTTAGGGTGAATACTTTGAAATGTATGGGGAACCAGTGTAGAGATTGGCAGAGCGGAGCAGCTGATGTAGATTGCAACTTAGATGGATGAGTCTAGCTGAATCATTCATAATAGAATGGAGAAGGGAGATGCAATGTTTGGGAAAACCATTTAGAAGTAGATTGCAGTAGTCAATGCGTGACAAAAGGATGGAGTGAATGACCATTTTTGTAGTTTCTTGAGTAAGGAAAGGATGGAAATGTTGTATAGGTGCATGCACAGCAGAATTTTGTGAACATGAATGTGAGTTCAGAGTCAAGTGTGACCCAAAGCCAGTAGACCTGGGGTGATGTGTTGAGAATAGAGTCTCCAGCTCTCAGGGAAATGTCAGGTTTTGGCTATCTCGGAAAGAGGGGGGAATAAAAAGCAGCTCAGTTTTAGACAGATTGAGTTGGAGGTAGTGTGAGAACATCCAGTAGGAAATTGCAATCTGGTTAAGTAAAGCGGGAGAGGTATGAGGAGAGAAAATATAGATTTGGGTATCATCAGCATATGCTGTAAATAGTACTGGAACCCAAAGGAGGATATACGTTTTCCAAGGGAGGAAAAAAAGCAAAGGATTCAAGACACTCCTACTGAGAGAGGCAAAGGATCAGAGGATATGCTGTTAAAGGAAACTGTAAATGAGCGGTTTGAGAGATATGAATCAAAGCAGGAGAGGGCTATGTCTCGGATTCCAAATGAATGTAGGATTTCTAAGAGGAGAAGTTTGTCAGCTGTGTATAAAGCAGTAGATAGATCCAGAAGAATTAATAAGAAGTAGTGTTCATTCACTTTAGCAGATCATATGTTACTTTAGTGAGAGTGGTTTCTTTAGAGGGTTTAGGGTAGAAACCAGATTATAGGGGATTAACTAAGGAATTAGTTGAGAGAAATTGAGTTAGGTGATTATAGACTAGTTGGTCCAATAATTTGAAGGAAAGGGAAGTAAAGAGACTGGATGACAGTTAAAAGGGGTTGAGGGATCAAGTCTTTTAGGACTGGTGTGATTGATGTATGCTTAAATATATTAGGAAATGTGCCAGTGGTGAGAGACTGGTAAGAGATGAGTTAGGGCAGGGGTTAGTGACAAAGAGAGAGAGAGGGAAGAAGTTGTGAAGGAATAGGACAGGTTGTCAGATGAGCATTAGATAGGATTATGAAGACTTTTTCCTATGTTACAGGAGGAAAGTAACAGAGAGTTTTGTTAATAGAATGTGTAGGTAGGAGGGTTGGGTTTGGGTGGTGTGAGGGAGAGATGTCTTTTCTAATTGTGTCAATTTTATTTTTCAATAGATCAGCAATAATCTGAGCAGTGAGTTTGGTAGTGGGTGGAGGTGCAGGCCGATGTAGAAGGGAGTTAACGGTTAAGAACAGCCTTTTGGGTTTGGATGCATGAGTTGACATGAGGGAGGAGAAATAGGGGCCTATCTATCAAGCTCCATACGGAGCTTGAGGGCCTGTGTTTCTGGCGAGCATGCAGGCTCGCCAGAAACACCAGTTATGAAGCAGCGGTCTAAAGACAGCTGCTCCATAACCCAGTCCGCCTGCTCTGATGAGGTGGACAGGAATCGCCAGAATTCAAACCGATTGAGTACGATTGGGTTGATTGACACCCCCCTGCTGGCGGCCGATTGGCCGCGAGTCTGCAGGGGGCGGCGTTGCACCAGCAGCTCACAAGAGCTGCTGGTGCAATGCTGAATACGGAGAGTGTACTGCTCTCCGCATTCAGCTATGTCTGTCAGACCTGATCCGCACTGTTGAATCATGTTCGACAGACATTTCATAAATAGGCCTCATTGACTTGTTTGGCCAGGTTGAGGGCAGAGTTGTATGACCTGATGATCAATTTATAATGCAGAAAATCAGCATGGGTTTGTGATTTCTCCACTAATGTTCAGCAGTCCGTGAACATTTTTTTTGCTATGGTGTTGTTGAGTTCATGATGTACGGCGAACTGTGAAGGGTGCTTTGTCGAGTGCTGATTTTAGTGCTGAATTATACTGTAGGCCACAAGGTCTGGGCAAGAGAGGGATGAAATGTTGAAATTCCTGTAAGATTGCAGTTTTGGGGACTTGTGAGGAAGGTGCAATTAGAGTAACTGAGAAATTTAGTAGATGATAGTCAGAGAGAGGAAAGAGGAAGTTACAAAACTTGGAAATGGCACATAGATTGGTAAAGACCAGGTCAATTTAGTTGCATTCACAGTGGGTTGGAGATGTTGTCCAATGGGACAGGCCAAAAAAGGTGTTAAGACATAGAAGTTTAGAGGCAGCGTGCATGTTAGAATTGTCAATGGGTATATTGTAGTCACCTAATATGATAGAAGGGATGCTACAAGAGACTAAGTGTGGGAACCAGGCTTTAAAGAGGTCTAGAAATTGTGATGCTGGTCCAGTAGGATTATAGATAACAGCAACACCAAGAGCTACTGTCAGGGTGCCAGGAATCAGATTGAGACAAGAAGTGCAAAAATAATCACACATTTATTAATAGCAAAAAATAAAATAAAATTCAAAAGTCAAATAACAAGCCAGGAATCAAAACCAGAGCTGGTAGTCAGATGAGCCGAGTCAGGAGCCAAAGAGAGTAGTCAGACGAGCCGAAATCAGGAACAAGGAGAACAGCAGAGTCAGGAACAAGCCAAGGATCAGGAACCAGGAGGGACGGCAGACAGCCAGGTAATACACAGGAGCTCTAACAAACAGGTCTGAGACAACGCAAGGGCAAAGCATACTGAACAGAGGCCCTTTAAATAATAAGTGATGACATCACAATTCTGAGACTGCATCCTGTCTCACACGAATTATGTACACCCGTCTGGTCATAAAAGGAAGTGCAGGAAATGGGCAGCATCACACAGTATGCACCAGAGTCAGTAAGAGAGGTGAGTAAAATGGCTGCCAGCAGCACATGGCAAACAAAACAGGGAAAAAACCCTGACAGTACCCTCCCCTCAACGACCCCTCCCCCGTGGGAGGACAAAAGGCTTATTGGGGAAACGGCATGGAAGGCATGGAGGAGGGCCCAAATACTGTACTTGGCCCCTGGACATACAAGAGTCAATAATGCTGCTGACCTCATACTCCTCATGGTTGTCAACAAAGATAGGATGGGGACAAGGCAACACAGTGGTAAACCGATTAAAAACCAATGGTTTCAAGAGGGAGACATTAAAAACATTGGAGATGCGCATTGCAGGAGGAAGGTCAAAAGCGTAGGCCACAGGATTGACCCGTCAAAGTATTCAAAAAGGACCAACATAATGGGGAGCCAGTTTATTGGAAGGCACATGAAGATTCAAGTTGGACATCCAAACTCTCTCACCAACCTGGTAGGAAGGCGTGGGCAGACGCCTATGATCAGCCTGGAACTTTTGGCGCTGCATAGAACAATGAAGGCAATCCTGAATCGGCACCCACGTGGAACAGAGTTGCCTGAGATGCTCCTCCAAAGCCGGAATACCCTGAGACATGAATGAATCAGGCAACAAGGATGGTTGAAACCCATATTTCGCCATGAACGGGGATAACTTGGAGGAAGCATAAATAGCACTATTACAAGCAAACTCTGCCCAAGGTAAAAGTTCAGACCAATTATTGTGGTGATCTGAGACATAGCAATGGAGGAACTGTTCCAGAGCTTGATTAGACCGTTCTGCAGCCCCATTGGATTGAGGCTGATATGCCGAGGAGAAGGAAAGCTTGATCCCCATTTGAGCACAAAAGGAACACCAAAATCTGGAGACAAACTGGCTACCCCAGTCCGACACTATCTCCTTGGGTAACCCATGTAAATGGAAGACCTCCCGGGCAAAAATTGAAGCAAGCTCCTGAGCGGTAGGCAACTTCTTCAAAAGAATGCAATGTGACATTTTAGAAAAACGATCAACCACCATAAGGATAACAGTATTGCCATTGTAAACAGGGAGCTCGACAATGAAGTCCATGGAAAGATGTGTCCAAGGACACTCACCATTAGCAATAGGTTGAAGAAGACCTACAGGAAGGAGTCTTATTTTGTGCTCAAACTGAGCAGGAGGCAACATACGCAGCAACATCAGAATGAAACCTGGCCACCAGAATTGTCGAGTGACAGACCAAATAATTTGGTTCTTGCCTGGGTGACCTGCGGCTTTAGGATAGTGGTAAGTTTGAAAAAGTTTAGTTTGAAGATTCTCAGGAACAAAACACTTACCACTAGGTTTCTCAGGAGGTGCATTGGTTTGTGCAGCCAGGATCTCCTCCCTCAAGGGAGAAGTCAAATTAGTACATATGGTAGCCAAAATATTGTCAGGAGGTATAACTGGAGTAGGTACAGACTCCTCCTTGGACAGAGGGGAAAATTGTCGAGAGAGGGCATCAGCCCTAACATTCTTACTACCAGGCAGGTAGAATACCACATAATTAAACCAAGACCATCTGGCCTGTCGGGGCGATAAACGTTTTGCTTCAGATAGATAAGTTAAATTATTGTGGTCAGTAAGAATGAGCACTGGCACACTAGTACTCTCGAGAAGATGCCTCCATTCCTTGAGTGCCAAAATTATGGTCAGTAATTCCCTGTAGCCAATTTCATAATTGCTCTCCACTGGAGACAATTTCATAGAGAAGAAACCACACGGATGCAAGGAACTGTCAGGCATAGGACATTGAGACAAGAGGGCACCTACTCCAGTCTCAGACACATCGAAACGAAAGGCAGGACAGGGTTAGGATGAGCCAGAACTGGAGCGTCAGCAAAGGCAGTCTTAAGACTATCAAAGGCCTTAATTGCAGTAGGTGACCAATGGAGTGGATCATTTTCTTTATGGGTCATGTCTGTGATAGGTTTGACCAAGGAAGAAAAGTTTTTAATAAACTTTCTATAGTAATTGGCGAACCCCAAAACGAAGACCAACTGGGCGAGGCCACTGCAGAACTGCAGATAACTTGTCAGGATCCATGGAGAACCCTGCAACGGAGATAACATAACGTAAGGAAGGTTACTTAAGTCTGATGGAGCTCACATTTCTCGAGTTTACAAAACAGGCCATTCCCATGTAGTCTCTGTAGAACCCGTGTAACATCAGAACAATGAGCCTCAAGTGTGGGTGAGAGTATGAGGATGTCGTCCAAGTACACCAAAACAGACTGTTGCAACATATCTCGTAGGACATCATTAATAAATTCCTGGAAAACAGCAGGAGCATTAATAGGCCAAAGGGCATTACAAGATACCCATAATGCCCGCTCCTGGTGTTAAATGCTGTTTTCCATTCGTGGCCCACCTTGATCCTAATGAGATTGTACGCGCCTCTCAAATCAAGTTTAGTAGGCGGTCAAAGAGTTCTGTAATGAGCGGAATAGGGTAAGCATTCTTAATGGTAAGATGATTAAGACCCCTATAATTGATGCATGGTCTTAACTCGCCACCCTTTTTCTTCATAAAGAAGGAGCCAGCCCCTGCAGGAGAGCAGGATTTGCAGATGATCCCCCTCGACAGAGCATCGACAACATACTCCTCCATAGCACAATGCTTCACAACAGACAGAGGGTAAACCTGGCCCTGAGGAGGAATGGCTCCGGGTTGCAGGTCTATGGCACAATCGTAAGACCAGTGAGGAGGCAACGTACTTTAACTGGTTTCTGAAGACAAGTGGAAATACATTGCAGAGACCACGACAACATTTCAGACCTGCGCCAGTCAAGACCGGGATTGTGCTTTTGGAGCCAGGGATAACCCAGAACCACCGGAAAATGCGGAGAGTTTATCACCTGGAACTGGAGGATTTCAAATTGGAGAGCCCCAACAGCCATGGATAACGGAGCAGTTTCGTGAGTAACAAGTGCGGGGTGAAGGGGCCTGCCATCAATGGCCTCAATAGCAAATGGAATGGACCGAAGCAAAACAGGAATGGAGTGCTTTGATGCAAAAGCACTGTCAATGAAATAGCCCGCAGCACCAGAGTCAACAAGAGCCTGAGTGACTATGGAGGAGTCCACCCAGGAAAGGACAACCATGACCAAAGGTTTCTCCTTTAACGGTTCCGGGTACAAGGATAAACAACCTAAGGTCTGCACCTGACAGGACCTTAGGTGTGAGCGTTTCCTGGCCGTGTAGGACAAGACTTCAAAAGGTGGCCCTGTAACCCACAATAGAGGCAGAGCCCCTCCCTCCTCCTAAAGACCTTTTCTGCCGCGGAGAGACACATGAATCCCAACTGCATCAGCTCAGCAGTACCTGGTGACTGGGGACCAGGAGGCATGGGAGGAGAGGGAGGCATGGGTGGGAATGAACACGTAGGAGACAACGGAACAGGAGGCTTCCTCAAGCGCTCCTTGAAAGAGGGCCTCTCACTTAGTCTGATGTCAATTAGGGTCAAAAAAGACACCAATACCTTGAGATCTTCTGGTAAATATCTTGCAGCAACTTCGTCTTTAATCGCATCAGAGAGCCCATGAAAGAAGGCAGCAACAAGGGCTTCATTGTTCCAACCTACCTCTGCGGCAAGCGTATGGGACTCAATGGCATACTGAGCAACAGATCTTGTACCTTGCTGAATGGACATGAGTCATTTAGCAGCAGAGGAGGAGCGAGCCGGAACATCAAATACCCTTCGAAAGGAGGCCACAAATTCAGAGTAATTTGAAATCACAGGTTTATTAGTCTCCCACAAGGGATTAGCCCAGGCAAGAGCTGTGTCAGAGAGTAACGAGATGAGAAATCCCACCTTAGCTCTGTCAGAGGGAAACGACTGAGGTAACATCTCAAAGTAAATACCCACCTTGTTCAAAAACCCTCTGCACTGATTAGGATTGCCTCCATAATGCTGAGGTAGAGGTGCAGAACCGGACATGCTCCTGGTAGTACTAATTGCAGCAGCGGAAACAGGAGCAGCTATAACTTGTGGGACACTTTGGTCCAAATGTACAGTGCGAGTCAGCAGGGTTTGCAGGGCTAGTGCAAATTGATCCAAGCAGTGATCTTGTTCATCCATTTTGGAAATTATGGCAGGTAAAGGTGGATTATTAGCACCATCAAGATTCATGGCCCTTGCATAATGTCAGGGTGCAAGGAATCAGACTGAGATGAGAAGTGCAAAAATAATCACACCTTTATTAATAGCAAAAAATAATAAAAAGTCCACAAGTCAAATAACAAGCCAGGAATCAAATCCAGAGCTGGTAGTCAGACGAGCCAAGTCAGGAGCCAAAGCGAGTAGTCAGACGAGCCGAAATCAGGAACAAGGAGAACAGCAGAGTCAGGAACAAGCCAGGGATCAGGAACCAGGAGGAATGACAGACAGCCAGGTAATACACAGGAGCTCTCACAAACAGGTCTGAGTCAACGCAAGGCCAAAGCATACTGAACAGAGGCCCTTTAAATAATAAGTGATGACATCAAAATTCTGAGACTGCATCCTGTCTCACACGGATGATGTACACCAGTCTGGCCATAAAAGGAAGTGCAGGAAATGAGCAGCATCACACAGTATGCACCAGAGTCAGCAAGAGATGTGAGTAAAATGGCTGCCAGCAGCACATGGCAAACTAAACAGGGAAAAAACCCTGACAGCTACAGAGAGGTGGAAAATAGCATGAACTTCAAAAGATGAAAAGGTGAAGGGGTAAAGGAATATAATGGAAGGTACAGTATGGAGACAGAAAAATGCTAACTCTTCCTCCTTGTCTTTGTCCTAGCCTGGGAATTTGACCAAAGTGCAGGCTGCCATAGGACAAAGAGGTTACAGCTGTTGTGTTAGAAGAGGAGAGACAAGATTCTGTGAGGACTAATAGGTTAAGTGACTGTGAAACTAATAGGTCATGAACAGAAGTGAGGTTGTTGCTTACAGAGAGTACATTACCAAAGGCACAAGAGAATTGTGCGGTATTAACAGAAGTATAGTAAATGAGGTTGAGAGGGTTATGTGGGCAAGATTTTGGAGGTAAATCCAAGAAAGAGCCACAGCACCTGGTTATGCATCAAACATGTAGATTTATTGTGGAGACATCACCATGTACAGAAACAGGTTTCTGTACATGGTGATGTCTCCACAATAAATCTACATGTTTGATGCATAAACAGGTGCTGTGGCTCTTTCTTGGATTTGCTGTCATTTGAAGGATTGGTGCAGGATCCTTGCTGCGTGCACCTTGATGCTTACTGTGAGTGCTGGGCGATTGTTTTTTTTTTTTTTTTGTTAACAAGATTTTGGAGGTGTCAGTGGTGGTAGAGAGCTGAGAGAAGCAGAGGTTGGACTTGGGATAGGCAATACATTCCCAGCTTCAAGGAGTAGAAAGGCAGTAAGAGAAAGAAGATGAGAGTGCATCTTATTTGAGTGTTTAAGCTTAGACTCAGTGGAGAGTGATGTGAAATAAGAATAGAGTTCATGTGAGCTGTAGAGAGGAAATGATAGAAGTAAATGAGAGATATGAATAGCCAGAGTGTTGGTTGTGAAAGGAGGAGCTATGACTTTAAGGAGAAGGGAGAAGAAGGTAAAAGCAAACAGGAGAAGGTGTAGCATGTTTAACTGAAAGGGCAAATGTATTGAAATTAAATATGACATGTTTAAAATGTTGTCCACTCCTTTATCTAACTCTGTATATAACTCAATACACTTACACATTTAGACAACTGCACACATGCTGCAACTATAAATGCCCTAACAAGCTACGCTATGACAAATTCCTCACATAATAGACTTCTGAAGGGTTGCACATGTTGGATATCGCTTGGGCACTAAGGTGAGGGTGTACTTAGCCAATAGTGCTCAAGTAGTTGAGTTCTTCATGTAGTACTGTGCATACTTTAAAATATAATGGTTTATTTCAGGTTTTAAAAAGATCTGAATTTTACAGCAGTATTTTGGATATTGCTCCAACTCAAACCTTAACTCATTACTTGTAACACTAGTACAATGTGTGTGCTATCAGCACTACCTGCTCTATTAACAGCATGGGGTATGCAAAAAAGTTTGCGTCTTGCTAAAATGCTTTGGTTAAAATATTTAACCAACCACTTGTAATACCAGATTATGTGTTATTCTTTACTCAATGTCAAGGAAAGGATAACTCACCCTGCAATATCAATTACTCTCAGCTTTTAATCTAGCTCTATGTGTGTTTCAAAACATTAACGGCTAGATTTAGAGTTTTGTCGGTAACGATCCGCGTAGCTAACGTTGGCTTTTTTCTGGCCGCACCTTTAAAATAACTCTGGTATTGAGAGTCCACAGAATGGATGCGTTAGGCTCCAAAAAAGGAGCGTAGAGCATATTTAACGCAACTTCAACTCTCGATACCAGAGTTGCTTACGGACGCGGCCAGCCTCAAAAACGTGCTCGTGCACGATTCCCCCATAGGAAACAATGGAGCTGTTTGAGCTGAAAAAAAACCTAACACCTGCAAAAAAGCCGCGTTCAGCTCCTAACGCAGCACCATTGTTTGCTATGGGGAAACACTTCCTATGTCTGCACCTAACACCCTAACATGAACCCAGAGTCTAAACACCCCTAATCTTACACTCATTAACCTCTAATCTGCCGCCCCCGCTGTCACTGACCCCTGCATATTATTTTTAACCCCTAATCTGCCGCTCCGTAAACCGCCGCTACCTACATTATCCCTATGTACCCCTAATCTGCTGCCCCTAACACCGCCGACCCCTATATTATATTTATTAACCCCTAATCTGCCCCCCACAATGTCGCCTCCACCTGCCTACACTTATTAACCCCTAATCTGCCGACCGGACCGCACCGCTATTATAATAAAGTTATTAACCCCTAATCCGCCTCACTCCCGCCTCAATAACCCTATAATAAATAGTATTAACCCCTAATCTGCCCTCCCTAACATCGCCGACACCTAACTTCAAACATTAACCCCTAATCTGCCGACTGGAGCTCACCGCTATTCTAATAAATGTATTAACCCCTAAAGCTAAGTCTAACCCTAACACTAACACCCCCCTAAATTAAATATAATTTAAATCTAACGAAATTAATTAACTCTTATTAAATAAATTATTCCTATTTAAACCTAAATACTTACCTGTAAAATAAATCCTAATATAGCTACAATATAAATTATAATTATATTATAGCTATTTTAGGATTTATATTTATTTTACAGGTAACTTTGTATTTATTTTAACCAGGTACAATAGCTATTAAATAGTTAAGAACTATTTAATAGCTAAAATAGTTAAAATAATTACAAAATTACCTGTAAAATAAATCCTAACCTAAGTTACAATTAAACCTAACACTACACTATCAATAAATTAATTAAATACAATACCTACAATTATCTACAATTAAACCTAACACTACACTATCAATAAATTATTTAAATAAAATATCTACAAATAACTACAATGAAATAAACTAACTAAAGTACAAAAAATAAAAAAGAACTAAGTTACAAAAAATAAAAAAATATTTACAAACATTAGAAAAATATTACAACAATTTTAAACTAATTACACCTACTCTAAGCCCCCTAATAAAATAACAAAGCCCCCCAAAATAAAAAATGCCCTACCCTATTCTAAATTAAAAAAGTTCAAAGCTCTTTTACCTTACCAGCCCTGAACAGGGCCCTTTGCGGGGCATGCCCCAAGAAATTCAGCTCTTTTGCCTGTAAAAAAAAAAACATACAATACCCCCCCCAACATTTACAACCCACCACCCTCATACCCCTAATCTAACCCAAACCCCCCTTAAATAAACCTAACACTAAGCCCCTGAAGATCTTCCTACCTTATCTTCACCATACCAGGTTCCCCGATCTGTCCTCGGAAGTCTTGATCCAAGCCTCGGAAGTGTTGATCCAAGCCCAAGCGGGGGGCTGAAGAGCAACGTCCATCCTCGGGCTGAAGTCTGGATCCAAGCGGCGACTGAAGAAATCCATCCTCGGGCTGAAGTCGGAAGTCCATCATCTGGATGAAGTCTTCTATCAAGCCGCATCTTCAATCTTCTGGAGCGGAGCGGAACCATCTTCTTCAAAGCCGACGCGGAACATCCTCTTCAACCGACGACTAGACGACGAATGACGGTTCCTTTAAATGACGTCATCCAAGATGGCGTCCCTCGAATTCCGATTGGCTGATAGGATTCTATCAGCCAATCGGAATTAAGGTAGGAATATTCTGATTGGCTGATGGAATCAGCCAATCAGAATCAAGTTCAATCCGATTGACTGATCCAATCAGCCAATCAGATTGAGCTTGCATTCTATTGGCTGTTCCGATCAGCCAATCAGAATATTCCTACCTTAATTCCGATTGGGGGTTAGGGGGGTGTTAGGGTTAGGGTTAAAATTAGCTTTAGGGGTTAAAAAATTTTATTAGAGTAGCAGTGAGCTCCGATCGGCAGATTAGGGGTTAATACTTGAAGTTAGGTGTCGGCGATGTTAGGGAGGGCAGATTAGGGGTTAATACTATTTATTATAGGGTTATTGAGGCGGGAGTGAGGCGGATTAGGGGTTAATAACTTTATTATAGTAGCGGTGAGATTCGCTCGGCAGATTAGGGGTTAATAAGTGTAGGCAGGTGGAGGCAACATTGAGGGGGGCAGGTTAGGGGTTAATAAATATAATATAGGGGTCGGCGGTGTTAGGGGCAGCAGATTAGGGGTACATAGCTATAATGTAGCTGGCGGCGGCATGCGGACGGCAGATTAGGGGTTAATAAGTGTAGGTAGCTGGCGGCGACGTTGAGGGGGGCAGGTTAGGGGTTAATAAATATAATATAGGGGTCGGCGGTGTTAGGGGCAGCAGATTAGGTGTACATAAGGATAACGTAGGTGGCGGTCAGCAGATTAGGGGTTAGAAAAATTTGATTGAGTGTCGGCGATGTGGGGGGGCCTCGGTTTAGGGGTACATAGGTAGTTTATGTGTGTTAGTGTACTTTAGAGCACAGTAGTTAAGAGCTTTATGAACCGGCGTTAGCCCAGAAAGCTCTTAACTACTGACTTTTTTCTGCGGCTGGAATTTTGTCGTTAGATTTCTAACGCTCACTTCAGCCACGACTCTAAATACCGGAGTTAGGAAGATCCCATTGAAAAGATAGGATACGCAATTGACGTAAGGGGATCTGCGGTATGGAAAAGTCGCGGCTGAAAAGTGAGCGTTAGACCCTTTTCTGACTGACTCCAAATACCGGCGGTAGCCTAAAACCAGCGTTAGGAGCCTCTAACGCTGGTTTTCACGGCTACCGCCAAACTCCAAATCTAGGCCTAAGAAAATTACATATTACAGTACTATTTATTAAACAGATATCTGCATATACTTTACCAACAATAAAAAAAATAATAATGAGTAAAAATCTTTATTACAGTAAAATAAGTCTGTAGTAGCTGGTCATCCAATTGCTTCTAAATTAATCAGATTAAATATGTGTACCTTCTCACAAGCATAGTATGTCCTTGGAACTACTGGAAACCTAATAGTTCTACTGCCTGGTGGGGAAAGATGTGTCTCGATTCTCAGCATAGATTTACGTAGTTCTCATGGCTTGTTACATACACTTTACAGGTATATTGAGGGAATTATCGTGATAAGGAAGCAGATTTTTTTTTACTAATTCAAACAATTGTACAAACCTACTGTCTGTTGTGGAGTGTAATTTAAATTTGCTAGATCACTATGCAGGCACACATCCCATTATAAGGCCCTCTACGTAATGTCCACTTCAGTGTGGGAATTCAAATTTAAACTGCTTAAGCATATAGCAGCTTGAGTGTAATGACAGCTATGACAAGGTAGACAAAGCTATAGATGTCACTACATGCAGACAGGAATGCTTTTCCTGTTATACAGTTGTCACTACATCATTTTTAAAATGCAACCATTCCCATACTACATTAACCACTTTCCACACCAGGTCCCAAGACACAATTAGCATCCTATCATCTGTAACCTGCTAGCCTATTAACCGTTATTCATATATCTCTCTACCACATTATTCATTTCCAAACTATCTCTCCACCACAATTAACCCCTACCCTCCAAAGCCTCAGCAGATTAGTCCTCAGTATACCTTACAACGCTACTTTCACTATTGGAATAATGTATCTTTTACTTAATTTCTTTCTCTGTTCCATCTAAAAATATATATATATATATATATATATATATATATATATATATATATATTTATTTATTGAGGTTAAATATTCAATAACAGACTAGCAATACTTCAAATAGCTTGCTGGTACAGAAATAAAAATCATATCAATTGCATTTTGTGTTGATTTGAGGTAAGTCACACATAAGAAATATATATACTGTAGCATAGAGGTATATAGAGACATTTTGTTAATATGTCAATTGCATTGATAGGAATATACAATCATATCTGTTACATCACAGAATATTTTGAACATGTGCGAGATAAATTTCACACCTCCAAAGTACAAATAAAACTAAAAGTAATATTGCATGAAGAGATATAGAAACATTCTGCTAATGTATTAAAGAGGTGTCTCATATGAGCTAATAATAATAAATGTGGAGAGATAACAATCTGTGAATCATATCACATAAGGACTATAAATATAGCTTGAGACATATATGAGACACCTGAATATGAATAAAAGTATAATAACAAAGGCGGTATGTATAAAGGGAAATCGCAAGATAAGTCTCTGGCCATAATTACAAAATGCCAGAGAACTATATGGGGGGGGGGCAGAGAACAGTCAGACAGTTGGTCAAGGGAGCTTATAATTTCAGGTGGTACAAGAGACGTTAGTTGGTTTATTATGGCGTATATAAATATATATATATAAAAACCATCAGGTGTGCAAGACACCTGTTATCTATTTGCCAATTACTGTTGGGAGTAAGTAGTCTCTAGGCCAGCTATACTTTAAAGGAGAAAAGCTTTATACTTAATACACACTGGGCTATTATTAAACCACATATATTAAGGTTATGCAATAAGGGGTTATTAATCAGGGGTAAAGAATATACAGGCCCTTCTCAAATCTGCATGACTATAATTATTATTTGGTATACACGCTATATGCAAAATGCAATAGTCGCCACTTTTCAACATATAGTCTTTGACGTTGTACATCAGTATAATTTTTCTTAGCTCTTAATATATAGAGAGTTCAATCATTTTAATAGATCTAGCACCAAAAAGAATACAATAAAAAGGAGATAGATGCCCCAATTCTTACCATATCAATCCCCATTATATACAGGTATATAGCATATTCTAAACAGCCAAAAGCCCCAGGGATATTGAAATTACAAGTGAAAATATATAAACCAATATAAACTACTATAGATTGTGCCCCAAACATACACATTCAACATTGGAACTTTGATAGTGGGTATGCCAGTGCATATCATATTTTAATAAACAAAATCCCGATTTTCAAGCCTATATGCCATCATCAGGGTCAGATTATCTAGGTGTAGAAGCTGTGGGTAAGTAAGCAGCGAAATACATATTTCTCAGATTTTTGCCATAGGAGCATATGTTCAAATCCCTGTCACTTAAAGGGACAGTCAAGTCCAAAAAAACCTTTCATGATTTAAATAGGGAATGTAATTTTAAACAACTTTGCATTTTACTTTTATCACCAATATGCTTTGTTCTCTTGGTATTTTTAGCTGAAAGCTAATTCTAGGAGGTTCATATGCTATTTTCTTAGACCTTGTAGACTGCCTCTAATCTGAATACATTTTGACCACTAGAGGGCATTAGTTCATGTGTTTCATATAGATAACATTGAGCTCATGCACTTGAAGTAACCCTGGAGTGAGCACTGTTTGTCTAAAATGCAAGTCTGTCAAAAAAACTGAAACAAGGGGGCAGTTTGCAGAGGCTTATATACGAGGTAATCACAGAGGTAAAACGTGTATTTATATAACTGTGTTGGTTATGCAAAACTGGGGAATGGGTAATACAGGGATTATCTTTCTTTTTAAACAACAAACATTCTGGTGTTGGTCCCTTTAAGTTCTTAAATCCCTTACAGATTGTAATATTATGTGTGGTAGGGGTGTATAAATTAGAGTACATGAACCAGCATGGTACCTCAACCAAGTTATATAAGGTATGCAGCAAAAATCTCAAATTATCTATTACAGGGCTATAGCTAAGTTAGGAACACAGTTATGTTTACAGACCTATACATCCTACTTCCATGTATCCTAGCAAGAATGTATGTCTTTAATGCCTAAGCTATGAAATCTTAACAGAGTAAGAACGGAACATATATCAAAACAATAAGCTTGAAACTATGAATTCAACTATTATTTGTTCAAACAGATAGACATACAGGTCTAGTAGGCTAGAGCAAGATCCCCAGAAAACATTAAGTGGATTGTCCCTAGAAGTAGAGTCATGTGCTAGACTTTTGGATCTGGTGCAAGACCATCATAATATCTAGCAATAAACATCAAAGGGTTATTATCAAACACTTCAATATAATTATGCCTATTATATAGGGATTGTACAGCAGGTAGTAATAGGCCATTGTTGACAATCTCAACCGATCCCTGATCTGCTGCGTTTAAAGCTGCTGCTCCAATCTCCAGGTTTTCTATGCGGGAATATCATATTATAGTCAGAGGAGGTTGGAGGTTAGAGAGATAAGATATTGCTCAACTCCATCAAGTCCAGCCACAGTTCCTTCTGTTCACATATTTGCTCAGGAGTGTGCTTTCCATGGTCTTCCAATCTAGTAACAAGGTGTTGCGATGCAGCTAAGGGAGAAGTATGCACTTGTCAAGCTGTGTGATCATCTATCGCTGACGGCTCAGCTGCAAGGTTCTGTTCAGGGTTCAATATCAGGGGCCATTCAGTACCCAACTCAGTGGTAATTGCAAGAGGTTTTAGAGGTAAATGAAGCACTAACTAAATTCACTTTCTAGCTGAAGAAAGTGTTGCATAGTGAGCTTCAGAATAGCTTGTTCCCATGTCTCAGTTGCCTCCATGTTTTCTAGTCGTTATACTCTTCCTTAATATGTAAGGACTGCCACTTTCACTGCGCTGGTCTTAGCGACTGCAATCTCCTATGTGGCTATGTTTCACCATAGCAATTATCGGCCCGAAGCAGTGAGAAAAATCTCAAGGTCTGCTTCTCACTTGTAGTTTGGCAAGCCTCCCATGAAGAGTCCTCGCTTCAGTTGGAGGGACAACATACTTCTCAGCAGTCTGTGAACTCCATACTCGAGTGAGTTGTTGCAGTTAGTCAATTCCAGTTTGCACTTTGGTTGCCACATGGCTAGTAAGATGGCTGCTCTTAGGGAAGCTAAGCAGTAATTTTGGAATCAGAGAGACAGGGTCCATTCATTCAGAAGGTATTCTGCTCTTTTTCATCGAGTATTTAGGTCTCCAGAGCCTCTTGGTTATCGATATTGACAAAGTTCAGGAGTCTGAATGGTCGCAAAGCTTGTTTTCTTTATAATATAGCCAGAGCTGCCGTGATGTTTGACCATTCAGTTCCAGAGCTAGCACCGTCACCCCATCTAAAAATATTTTTTAAAAATTAGAACAGTAGTTTGATTTTGGAAAAAAATGGATGTTCTTTAACTAAATCGGTAATAGGATTTCTAGGTCTATTGTCGCTTATCAGCCATTTGGGCAATAGATGCATAGGTATTGATTATACACAAACATACACTTCATGTTAGATTCAATTTAAACTTAAACAGCTTTTACTTAAAGGGGCATGAATGTCAATATCACATTTTAATGGTTCTCATATGTATTTGTATATACTTTTCTATTTACAGCTATTATCAAATGTATTTAGTTCTAATTGTATCATTAATTAAAAACCATACATGATAGGCTCAGGAAAATCAATACACTGCTGGGAGCTAGCTGGTTATTGGTGACTATATCCATATGCCCCTTGTCATTGGATCACCTGCAGTGTACTGCTAGGTCCCAGCAGTGCATTAACTTTGTGTGTAACCACTTTGCAGGCGTTATACACATAGTTTCATGCAAGCAATAATTCACTAATAAAATATTCACAAATTAGAACATTTTTTGCAATTTTATGTCCCTTTAACTTTTGTGTGAATAAATATTTTAACATTATACTTCAGCCCTTTCATTTAATTACACTAAAGGTGAGATTACATTTTCATAATTTAGATGCATGTAATTTTAAACAACTTTCCAATGTATTTATATTATCTAATTTGCTTTGTTCTTTTGGTACCATGTGTTAAAAAGCATACCTAGGTAAGCTCATGAGCAGCAATGCACTACTGGGAGCTAGCTGATTCGTGGTTGCACATATATGCCTCATGTCATTGATTTTCATGATATTAGCTCCAAGTTCAGCAAAGGATAGCAAGATAATGAAAGAAATTTGATAATAAAAGTATATAGGAAAGTTGTATTTAAGTTTATGCTCTACTAAATCCTGCAAGAAAATTTGAGTTGCATGTCCCTTTAAGTACTCAAGGGAGCTCCCTGCACACCTACTTCTAGCACCTATGGGAACCAAAGATACAAGAAGATGAGTAGGTCTGACTGCCATAAACAGATCTCCCCTTTAATTAGAACTTTAACAAGCAAAGCCAAATGTAAATAAATCAAATGTACCTGATATGAAACCCATTTACCTACATTACGAGTTATGCGTGCTATAGGGAAATTAATGAACGCAACAAAAGTTGTTTTATTTAACCCTCTATAGCGCAGCCATTACAAATTTTCAAACAGCCGGCTTGTGCATGCGATATGGCTGTGTTGAGTTCCATACCGCACACAATCCAATCGCTGTTTTGACGTGCTCGTGCACGCTTTCCTCATAGATATCAATGGGGAGAGCGGGTCAGAAAAAAGCCTAACACCTGCGATCGCGGAATGAAAAGCTCTGTAATGCAGCCCCATTGATGTCTATGGGGGAAAAAAATAACACCCTAACATAAACCCCACGTCTAAACACCCCTAATCTGCTGCCCCCGACAATGCCAACACCTACATAATATTATTAACCCCTAATCGGCCACCCCCGATATTGCCGCCACCTAAATAATTTTATTAACCTCTAATCTGCCGCTCATAATATCCCTGCCACTATACTAAAGTTATTAACTCCTATTCCCCTGCACCCCAACATCGCCCACACTATAATAAATCTATAAACACCTATTCCGCTGCTCCCCGACATCGCCGCCACTAAATAAAGTTATTAACCCCTAAACCTCTGGCCTCCCACATCACTACCACTAAATAAACCTATTAACCCATAAACCATCAGCCCCCCCACTAGTGATGTCGCGAATAGTTCACCTGCGAATAGTTCCCGGCGAACATAGCTTGTTCGCGTTCGCCGCAGCAGGCGAACATATGCGATGTTCGTTCCACCTCCTATTCGTCATCATTGAGTAAACTTTGACCCTGTATCTCACAGTCTGCAGGCACATTTCAGCCAATCAGCAGCAGACACTCCCTCCCAGACCCTCCCAGCTCCTGGACAGCAGCCATTTTAGATTAATTCTGATCCTGCATTCTTAGTGAGAGGAGGGATAGTGTAGCTGCTGCTGATTTTATAGGGAAATTGATAGCTAGGCTAGTGTATTCAGTGTCCACTACAGTCCTGAAGGACTCATCTGATCTCTGCTGTAAGGACAGCACCCCAAAAAGCCCTTTTAGGGCTAGAACATCTTTTTTTTTTGCCTGTGTAATTTTGACTGTGAAATATCAGTCTGCTAGTGTAATTTAATCGCAGTTGCCTGCCTGCAGTGCCACCACTCATATCTGTTGTAACAGTAGTGTAAATTTTGTAAAAAAAAAACTTTTTTGACTGTGAAACATCAGTCTGCTAGTGTAATCTAATTGCAGTTGCCTGCCTGCTAGCATGTGTGCCAGGACCACTTGCCAACTAGTGCCACCACTCATATCTGTTGTAACAGTAGTGTAGATTTTAAAAAAACAAACTTTTTTGACTGTAAAACATCAGTCTGTTTTTTTTGTGTCAGGCTCACAGCGTATACTGTGCCCACTCCCAGTAGCTTGCTCGCATAGTAGCACTAATCGAAAAAAAAAATGACAGACAGAGGCAGGCCAACCCGCAGGTGCCGTTGTGGTCATGGTGTTGTGATTCCCTTTGGCCAAAGAATAATGCCCAGTGTTAGGACACGTACTATGAACACGAAAAGCTTCCGTTCTTAACCTTGACGCACCATCCTCCTCCTCTAGCTTAGCTTCGGGCACCTCTCAACTTACCACTCACCCGCCTGCCGCCACCACCGACACTAGCACCACAGCCGCCTCACTTGATCTGTCAGAGGAATTATGTACACCTCAGTGTGAAGAAATGAGTGATGCGCAACCATCATTGACAGAGGATGTAGATAACTGTGATATGTCTCAGTCAGGCAGCATTACAGACATGGATGACGCACGGTGTGATGATGATGATGATGATGATGTTGTACTCGCCATCGCTTCCGTTGTTGAGTTGTCAGATACAAGTGAAGGAGTTGATGATGACGATGCGTCCATGGATGTCACGTGGGCGCCCGGTAGAAGAGAAGAAGGACAGGGGGAAAGTTTAGATGGGGAGACAGAGAGGAGCAGGAGGAGGAGACGAGTTGGAAGCAGGGGGAGGTCGTCGCAAGGAGCTAGTGGCACAGTCAGATAGCATGCATCGGCACCCGGGGTCAGCCAGACAGCACGCCAATCAACGCATGCTGTTGTGAACACCAGAATGCCATCATCGCAGAGCTTAGCAGCGTGGCATTTTTTTATGTGTCTGACTCTGACAACAGCAATGCCATTTGCAACATGTGACAAAAGAAACTGAGTCATTGGAAGTCCAACACCCACCTAAGTTCAACTGCTTTGCGAAGGCACATGATCTCACATCACAAACGCCTATGGGATGAACACATGAGGACAAGCAGCACACAAACTCAAAGCCGCCATCCTCCTCCTGGTCCAGCATCTTCAGCCACGTCAACCACTGCTGTGCTCCTTGCCCCCTCTCAACCATCCGCCAATCCGTCTCTCTCTTCCGGAGCAGTTCCTGCTCATCTGCCCACAGTCAGGTGTCTGTCAATGACATGTTTGAGCATAAGAAGCCAATGTCACCAAGTCATCCCCTTGCCCGGTGTCTGACAGCTGGCTTGTCTGAACTCTTAGCCCGCCAGCTTTTACCAGCAGTGGAAGGTACCCGGCCGAAATTTCTTTGCACAAAAGGCAATCCCCAACCTGTACTCGATCGTGCGAAAGGAAGTAATGGCATGTCTGGCACACAGTGTTGGGTCAAGGGTCCATCTAATCACTGATAGCTGGTCTGCAAAGCATGGTCAGGGCAGGTATATCACCTAAACTGCGCATTGGGTAAACCTGCTGATGGCTGTCAAGCATGGAATGCATCGCTCTGCAGAGGAGTTGGTGACACCGCCACGACTTGCAGGCAGGCCTGCTGCCACCTCCTCTACTCCTCCTACTCCATCCTCTTCCATAACCTCCTCGGCTGAGTCCTCTTCTGCTGCTGTGTCTTAATCCACATCAACAGCACCCCCCCAGCTCCCCAGGTACTATTCCACATCCTGGATACAGTGTCACGCCGTCTTGGGGTTGACTTGCCTGAAAGCAGAGAGTCACACCGCAGCATCACTCCTGTCCGCCCTGAATGCACAGGTGGATCAGTGGCTGACTCCGCTCCAACTGGAGATCGGCAAAGTGGTTTCTGACGACGGAAGTAATTTCTTGGCGGCATTAAAATTGGGCAAGTTGACATATGTGCCGTGCATGGCACATGTGTGTAATCTTATTGTACAACACTTTGTGCATAAGTACCCAGGCTTACAGGATGTCTTGAAGCAGGCCAGGAAGGTGTGTGGCCATTTCAGGCGTTCCTACATGGCCATGGCGCACTTGCCAGATATCCAGCGACGAAACAACCTGCCAGTGAGGCGCTTGATTTGTGACAGCCCGACACGTTGGAATTCAACACTCCTAATGTTCCACCATCTACAACAACAAGAAAAAGCTGTTAACGAGTATTTGTATGACCGGGGTGCTAGGACAGCCACTGGGGAGCTGGGAATTTTTTTGCCATGTTACTGGACGCTCATGTGCAGGGATAGGCAAGGTGTCCGTACATGGACACTGGTGTCCGTGACTGGCCCTTGCAGTGTCCACCACCCATTTTGGTGAGAGAGGAGTAGGACAGATGAATGCTGGTCCTCACTCCTCCTTGACCCAAGCGGCGCCATGCTTAGTAGCGGGAAAGTGAGGGAAGAAGCAAGCTGCCTGCACTCAACTAACCGTGAGTCATGACCCATCCCAATTCCTTGATCTGTGTGGCAGCGTGGTGCTGTTGTCTGTGCGTAGAAGTTCGCTGCCTACTCTGACAAACCTTACGTAAGTAACCTACCATGATGATCATGCAATTAACATCAAGGTGGGTGGGTTTGGTCAGGAGTTGCAAACTCAATATAACCACAAAAAATAAAAGGTAATACCTCAAGCAGTCTTTATATAAATGTTATTTTAAACTTGTTTGATTAGATGACTAATTTGACAGCAAAGTGTCGCTCTCCTGACATATAGAAACATAGAATATTTTTCTGAAGATAGGAACCATTCGGCCTATCTAGTCTGCCCAATTCTCTGAATACTTTCATTAGCTCCTGGCCTTATATCTAGCATAACCTTATGCCTATCCCATGCATGTTTAAACTGCTTCACCGTCTCTACCACTTCTGCTGGATGGCTATTCCACCATGTATTCACTACCCTCTCTGTAAAGAGAGTGTTTTTTGATGTTTTTAATTTGAAATGTACCTTGGTGTCCTTCACTAACGTCTGTACTTTGGAAAATGTCAGCCACAGCCTTGGTCCGTGCCTATCCCTGCTCATGTGCAATGCCTTTAGGCTCATGCATCCTTTTGAGGAGGTGACAAACCTAGTCAGTCGCACCGAAGGCACCATTAACGACATCATACCATTTGTTTTCTTACTGGAGCGTGCCCTGTGAAGAGTGCTGGATCAGGCCATAGATGAGCGTGAAGAGGAAGAGTTGTGGTCACCATCACCACCAGAAACAACCTTATAAGCATTGATTGCTGGACCAGCGGCAACACAGGAAAAGGATTGTGAGGAAGAGGAGTCAGAGGAGGAATGTGGCTTTGAGGAGGAGGAAGACCAAGCACAACAGGCATCCCAGGGTGTTCGTTGTCACCTATCTGGTACCCGTGGTGTTGTACGTGGCTGGGGGGAAGAAGATACCTTCAGTGAGGACGAGGAACGGTACATGAGTAGCTCGGCATCCAACCTTGTGCAAATGGGGTCTTTCATGCTGTCGTGCCTGTTGAGGGACACTCGTATAAAAAAGCTGAAGGAGAACGAACTGTACTGGGTGTCCACGCTACTAGACCCCCAGTATAAGCATAAAGTGCTTGAAATGTTACCGAATTCCCGCAAGTCGGAAAGGATGGAGCAGTTAAAAAATAAATTAAAAAGTATGCTTTGCACAGCGTATAAGGGTGATGTCACAGCACAACAGGAATCTAACAGGGGAAGAGGTGAAAGTAATACTCCTCCTCCCACGATCACGCCGGCAAGGACAGGACTTTTTACAGACATGTTATTGATGGAGGACATGCGGACCTTTTTAACTCCTATGCATCGCCACAGCCCTTTGGGGTCCAGCCTCAGAGAACGACTCAACCAACAGGTAGCAGACTACCTCGCCTTAACTGCAGATCTCGACACTCTGAGGAGCGATGAACCCCTTGACTACTGGGTGTGCAGGCTCGACTTGTGGCCTGAGCTATCCCAATTTG